>NC_142585.1:26730000-27037916 GCF_965207765.1 Zootoca vivipara | reverse complement strand
TACAACGCAAAGCAAAACCCTTTCCATGCCGGCGAGTTATTCTAGACAGAGAACAAGTTTTCCCGCAGTGCACTTGAGTACGCCGAGCCCTCCCAGCCCAATAGCAATTAAGTAGCCTTATGACCAACCACACGCTTGCTGCAAGACTCGCAAACCAGCTTTTATATACCTGTATCCCTTAAGGGGTCCGGGAAGCGCAAATTGCCTTGGTTAGGTAAGCCTCGATCTCCACCCATCTATTAAGGAGGACTCCTCCCAGATTGCTCCGGCACCGCCCGTGGCCCTGATTAGTGGGCCGCTAATGATAAGAACTCGACCGCTGCCAAATGCTGGAGTTTAGTTGGAAATTCGTTCCATTGGGCAAGCTCAAATTCTGCCTAATCCAAGTTTTGCAGAATTAGGCCTTTTCTGAGGCTGTGCCGCAACAGGACCCTAAGCATGGCTCTACAGTGGTAAATCTCACTCAATTTAAAGGGGCTTACTCTCAAGTAAGTGTGCAGAAAATATGCGCTAGGAAGCTCCATTGAATGAATCATACTGACTTCTGAGGAAGCAAATAGGGAACTAGGTTGCAAGGCTTACCTACTGGGAAAAGCTTTCTGTCCTGTCATACATAGAATTCCGTGGGACTTACTTCTGAGTAAACACACTTTCTGTTTGCTCCTACACAGGTTTACATGGGAGTAAGTTATTTGGTGGGCATAGTGCTTCAAAAGCTCTTAAGACTGAAGGCTTGTTTGTAAGTATTCAGAATTCCTGATCTACCATTCTCCCTTTAAGCTGTACTTATGGGGGCAGAGCAGGCCAGTGTCATTCTGAATCAGACCGGACACGGGCTAGAGCTCAACTTCGAGCCTACCAAGTGGCAATGGCGATGGCAAAGAGGACCTTCTTCACTGTTTCCATTGCATCTGCAGAAAACAGCAGCAGGAGACTGTTCCAGGTGGTTCAGAATCTATCAGAACCACCTTCGTCATCGGGGCCTGGTAAGGACCCCAATATCTCCTGCAATGCTTTTGCAAAGTTTTTTGCAGATAAAGTCGCTCAGATTCGGAAAGAGGTAGCCTCCACCGTGGGAGCAGGGCCGGGGTGGGAGAGTGCCAGAGCCCTGTCTAGTCATGTTCTATCTATGGGATCAATTCCAATCTCTTACCTCTGAGGATGTGGACAGGCTGCTTGGACAAGTGAAACTGACCACCTGTCTCCTTGACCCTTGTCCATCCTGGCTAATAAAAGCGAGCTGGGAAGGGCTGGGTGATGGGCTCCATGGGGTGGTGAATGCTTCCCTCTGTGAGGGAGTCTTCCCAGACCCGCTGAAAGAGGCGGTCATTAAACCGCTTCTTAAAAAGACATCTTTAGACCCAGCAAATATGGCTAATTATCACCCAGTCTCAAATTTACCATTCTTGGGCAAGGTGATTGAGCAAGTGGTGGCTGAACAACTCCAGGCATGCCTGGAAGAAGCGGACCACTTGGATCCCTTCCAGTCGGGATTCAGGCCTCATCATGGGACTGAAACTGCCTTGGTCGCACTGGTTGATGATCTCCAGTGGGCTAGGGACAAAGGTGAGAGCTGTTTCCTAGTTCTGCTGGATCGCTCAGTGGCTTTTGACACCATCAACCATAACATCCTTCTGGACCGTCTAGAGGGGTTGGGAGCTGGGGGCACTGTCATACAGTGGTTCCGCTCCTTCCTCCTGGGCCGTGTTCAGAAAGTGGTGGTGGGGGATGGGGGTTCAGACCCCTGGGCTCTCACTTGTGGGGTGCCTCAGGGTTCTGTCCTCCCCATGCTTTTTAACATCTACATGAGGCTGCTGGGAGAGATCATCAGGGGGTTTGGGCTGGGTGTTCATCAGTATGCGGATTATACCCAGCTCTACCTCTCTTTCAAATCAAAACCAGTGAAGGCGGTGCAGGTCCTGTGTGAGTGCCTGGAGGCGGATGGAGGATGGATGGCAGCTAACAGATTGAGATTGAATCCTGACAAGACAGAAGTACTGTTTGTGGGGGACAGGAGGCGGGCAGGCGTGGAGGACTCCCTGGTCCTAAACGGGGTAACTGTGCCCCTGAAAGACCAGGTGCACAGCCTGGGAGTCATTTTGGACTCACAGCTGTCCATGGAGGTGCAGGCCAATTCTGTGTCCAGGGCAGCTGTCTATCAGCTCCATCTGGTACACAGGTTGAGACCCTACCTGCCTGTGGACTGCCTCGCCAGAGTTGTGCATGCTCTGGTTATCTCCTGCTTGGATTACTGCAATGCGCTCTATGTGGGGCTACCTTTGAAGCTGACCCGGAAACTACAACTAATCCAGAATGCGGCAGCTAGACTGGTGACTGGGAGCAGCCCCCGAGACCACATAACACCGGTCTTGAAAGGCCTACATTGGCTCCCAGTACGTTTCCGAGCACAATTCAACGTGTTGGTGCTGACCTTTAAAGTCCTAAACGGCCTCAGTCCAGTATACCTGAAGGAGCGTCTCCACACCCATCGCTCTGCCTGGACACTGAGGTCCAGCGGCGAGGGCCTTCTGGCGGTTCCCTCACTGTGAGAAGCAAAGCTACAGGGAACCAGGCAGAGGGCCTTCTCGGTAGTGGCACCCGCCCTGTGGAACACCCTCCCATCAGAGGTCAGAGAGATAAACAACTACCTGACATTTAGAAAATACCTAAAGGCAGCCTTGTTTAGGGAAGTTTTTAATCTGTGATATTTGATGTATTTTAATATTTGTTGGAAGCCACCCAGAGTGGCAGGGGAAGCCCAGCCAGATGGGTGGGGTATAAATAATAAATTATTATTTATTATGATGATTATTATTATTACTATTCCTTTTAGTGTGGGAATGTTAGGGATGTGGATTAGGATATATTATTAGATAAATCCTATACAAGCTTGTGAGTGTTAGGTTTGTTAGAACCTCTACAACAATATTCTACTTCCTGGCAAATCCCCTTTGTCCCTCCTAAAAGAAACACACAACACAGTGTTCATAAAATAAGATAGAGTTTACTTACAGGTTCATCCTGAGTTAACAGCATAATCTCAGAAAGGCAGTCTTGCTTAGAAAAGTTACATATATATACATGTGGAGACTACTTAGTAAAGTAAGGCTCCATCTGGTCTCTCTCTTGGCAGCAGGCTGAGAGGGAGAACCATCCTTTTCTGGAGATGTGTTCCCATTGAAGAAGAGATGGCTAAGAGAGAGAATGACTGCTGGCTAGGGGCTTTTGTCTGGCAGCTAATCCATCTCATCTGCATATCTGGAGGAACAGGAACTTAACTTAGTCAGGTGTTCCTCCAGGTGAGTTCCTTAGTGGACACTCTAGGAACTGTTGTGACTTGTCTGCCCCAGTGTACCATCCCACATTTAGGAGGGAATAAAGGGGAATAACCAGAAAACTTATTATAGAGGCTTAAGCAAGCCTGGCAAACCTATCCGCTGTGTATGTTTAAAAGGGGAATGTTACTTTGCTAAATTATAGAACTTGTTAACACAAGTTGGAAGGGATATATTTAAACAATATATCCTCTCCTGCCTCCCTGAACATTCCCACATACCTGCAGGAGTCAGCCACCCAAGGCTTTCACATGGGAGCTCAACAATGCTTTGTCCCTTCTTCACTGGCAATGTTCTCAGAGCTGCTTTCACTGACAGCCTCCATGCTTTGCCTAACCAGTGGTTTCTTTAGGGAGTTGTCAGTATCAGACTTGTTGACAGCATCAAGGAAAGGCTTAGTGGCTTTGCAATGCCTTTGGCATGGTTCCTTCTCTCCCTTCAACCAACATATTGGACACCACATGGGTTTTCTTATATGCCATCTAGTCAATATTCCGAATCAGAGGCAGAAAAGCCCCTTTAGGCTGCCATTTTCTCATGAGAGTTGTCCCAATGGTGGACTTATTATTGAGGGCAAAACATTTAACATACTGCCATAAAGTCCAGGTAGGTGCGTAGCATGTGAAGATCCAACATATGTATAAATGTATTCCTGTTATGCTCCCACTTTGTTTATGTACAAGTTCTACCCTTAAGAGAGCAATAAGGAGATCACTGTGCTTTCCTCACTACTTTTTCTCCTGATGTATTGATTGGGACAAGAGAATGTAGTGAGTATCCCATTCTATGCATATTATGACATACCAGCACATTTTTCACTAAAGGTGAAGGAAATACTTTGGACAAGGAGAGCACTGCTTGTTCCTGCAGTTGTGAATCTAGTTTATTCATAACCAGAAGCATAATCAATAATGCATTGTACAAGACATATCACCCTTAATTATTATTGAAAACAGTATTGTGCTTCAGAGGCCTGCCCAGTCTGTCCATTAGAGAAGAAGATCCTAGAACATCACTGGCTACAAAGCAGGTTCAGCTTCCAAGTTGGCTCCAAGCTGGAATCAGGAGCATGAGCTGCAAGAGCTGATGGGATAAAGTTGATTGCCTAGTCCTCAGAAGTCTCAGGGGATGGAATTTCAGAATCAGAACTGCTTAATGGCTGAAGACTTATCAACTCCACATCACTTCCTCCACGTTGCCAATGGGCTTTGCATTGCCTTGAAAAGCAGCAACGGGCAGCAACAGAGACAAAAGCAACAACATATGGTGAAAAACAAAGCAGAATAAGGAGCAACAACGGGTAGTATTGTTGACCTGAGGAGGAAAAATAGAAGATACCTTGTCAGTCATGACTTTTTGCAGGCACCCCTACAGATCCAGGATCTTCAAGACCTACCCCTTCATGGAGATGGATTGAGGTTTAAATCTGTAAATTAAAATTTAAACCTCCTGTCCCATGTGTGCAGGAAGAACAGAGTAAATGTGAGGAGTAACAAGTAACCATATGTCATCGATGGAAGCTGAATTCTGTGTGTTGTCTGCTACAGGCATACAGGCAGGCTTGGTGAAGTTGAGGTATTGTCCGAGCCAAGAGAACCTAGCAGATGGGTTCACAAAACCCTTGAGTTTCCAACGACATGGGGAATTCTGTGAAGGGTTGGTTTTGGGGTAAGTTTGGATACCCACTGTCCCCAGTGTTCAGGTGAGAGGGGGTGTGAGGACTAACAAGTAACCAAGGGGTTAACTGTGTACTGTGTACCACCTGATCACTGAGGAAGATATCATGTTACAGAATATACTGGAAGCATTTCTTTGTGTAACAGTTGGTTTCGATTCTGCCTGGGAGACAGTCGCAAGATGTCTGCAATCTCACCAGGACGTTTGTTGTTTTCTCTGTAAATAAACTTAAGTAGTTAGAACAACTTGGACTTTGTGTGTTCTTAAAAGGCTTTTTATCCGAAGGCTATACAAGCTACCGCTGTGCGTGAACAGAGGAGAACGAGCTCTGCATTCTCACTACCAAGCCCGGGTCCACGGAGCAGAGAAGCAGCGAGAGTGTGCCGGGCGACATCAGTGGCTCCTAATTGAGTCGTAAATCGCTCAAAAGAGTCCTATACCTGTCACAGTAAACAGGCTGCGGAGCACTTTTAGCAGAGTTAAAGCACACTTCTTATCATTGGTCTGCTAACCTTTCCCTTCTTTGTCCCCATTGATGAGTCACATATTTTAGTAAAAACAAAAAGGTTTACTTACATTTCAATGCAGGCAGCAAATATATCAAAGCAGCATTCATCTACAAATACTTTTTAGTTACAAAATACAAAACTAGTTTCCAAAATACAAAACTAGTTTCCAAAATGGAGTCTGGACTCTAAGAAAAGCCCAAGCAATCACTGGCTTGAAAGAAGAGAGAGACAAAGGGAGAAAAGAGATCCTTTATCCTATTTCCTGTCTGTCTTCTCTAGGAATAAAGGAACTTTGTTAGCCTTAACCCCCTTCAAATGCTTATTTAGCAATCATAATTGTAATTTTGTTTGCAGGTTTTCCCACACACCTGTCCTTCAATAGTTCATCTTACAGTGTCAAAGTTCCAACTGATACCTTGTAATGTCAGGTTAAGGCAGCCATGCAGTATCTCACTGCTCTCCAAGCAAAACAAGGAGAGATACTGTAATTTATTTAGGAGTCTCATTTAATTCATCACTCAAGCTCTCTAGGCAGTTTACAAAATGTATCAGTAAGATAAAGAAAAATTTCCTCATCAGAAGCTGTAATACACAGGCCATCCAAGAATGGGAGGTGGACCAGAAAGTCATACCAACTCCCATTCTGTGCATGCACACGAAAGCTCATACCAAAATAAAAACTTAGTTGGTCTTTAAGGTGCTACTGAAGGATTTTTTTTTATTTTACTTCGATCCAGACCAACATGGCTACCTACCTGTAACCACAACTCCCATTCTGATACTGAGGAACCAATAATTTAATATGGGGGTACAGCCTAGTGGTTAAGAGGAAGCTTGACTCTCCTTACAAGTTCCACTCCCTCTAACTCAAATAGAAGGGCTGAGAAAGGGACCCCCCCCCCAAGTCCAAAATAGACAGGAATGGGGAAAGCTGACCAAATGTCGAACCTACACAAACTTTGGTTTCATGCAGTCTAAATTACTGAGAGAAAACTTTCAGTATCAAGGCTCCCAGCTATTAATTCTGGAGGCAGAGGATCTTGAAAGATGGTGGCAGAACAAGGAGGACAGACTGAAGGGACCCAAAATTAAATTCTGCAAGTGCAGTAGTCCTGAAACTCCGTAGCAAGCTTAGGCCATGCATCAGACAAGAGACGTTCTGGAGCAGAAGGGAAGGGGGGCAACCCTGGGCTCAATCCTGAGCACTACCCAGGATCCTGTGGTATATAAAAACCATTAGTTAGCGATATTCATTTTGGCAGCCTGCCGTCCCCCAGCGGATGCTTTGGACGACAAAAGAGCTGTGTGACGGTGGTCTTCTGCGACCACAGCCATGCTTGCTGGGGCTGATGGGAATTGTTGTCCAAGGCATTCCACCACCTGGAGACCCTGGGTTAAGAGGAAAGTTGCCTGAAGTGAAACTATTGTAAACAGGTGTTGGATGATGAGAGGAGGAAAGGCAATTGCATAGGGGAAAAGAGGAGTCAACGGTTTCCACAGAAAGGTCGAAGAGAAAGTAAAGTGGCTTTCGGGGTTCTAGAAAGTTCTCTTCTCAACTACTAGGCTAGGGGGTGGAGACAACTTACGTTTCTTTTTAAGCGGAAGGTGCGTTGTTTTCGGCTGCAACTCTCCATCAGCGGGGCTCTCCATCTGATTTAGTCCGACTTGGGCGGTGCTGCCAGAGAAGTTGGGGTCGGTTCGGCCACGCCCCTCCGTCCCCGGAGGCTCCGTCGCACCCATGGAGGCGGTGGACAGCTCGCTCTCCTTTTCTTCAGGCGCCCCTCCATAAATCAGCAGCAGCAGAAATACAGCGCAAAGCAAAGCCCTCTCCATGGCACAAGGGGGGAAAAACGCATTTCCCCCCAGTATCCCGTAGTATCTCTGAATGTTTACAGTGGGGTAACTCATTCAGTAGGGCTTAGTGCTATAAAAGTGTTCTAAGATTGGGGGCTTGTATGTAGGTATCAGGGGCCAATAGGCTTCTCTGTGCCCTGTATACAGTGCCTTGATTGGTAAGTGCAACAGGGAATCAAAAACGTCACAAATTTGCATAAAGTTTGCATACAGTTTACATGGCACGCAGATTTGTAGCCGCTTTTGTAGGTGGGCTGGAGCACCCAGAATGAATTGGGGGGTACACGCAAGTAATAAGATGTCAAACAAAATATCAGCAGGTGAAGCTTTCTTCATAATTGTAGCTCCAGACTAGAAAATCCTTAGTTTGCATGCTATATAGCTTTAAAGGCATAGGAGCCCTCTTCTCCTCTAGTACCAGTCCCAAACCGTGCAAAGAACTCAAACCCTCCTCAGCCACGATACTCACTTGGAACACTTGGATCGCTATCTCTTAGCCTAGCCTACCTCGCAGGCTTGTTTTGAGAATAATATGGCAAGTGAAGGAAGCCATGTACACCATCTTGAGCTCTTCATTCACAACAACCATCCATTTAAGAGAGGTGATGAAACACCAGAATTTTTTTTAAAAAAACCCCACACTGACAGCACATTTCTGAACATGTCTACTCAGAAGTAATACTTACTTCTGAGTAGACTACCATTGCACTGCAAGTTATATTCTTCATGAACCCCTGCTCTATAGAAGACATGCCTATTTGCAAAATGCCCATAGTTTGCTCTTTTTCTTTTTTTTGTATTTCTAACAGGGAGGTACTTTAACACCACCCAAGCTTTCACCATGTAGTAGAATTGATAGCAAGTGACTTAAGGGAGTACCTGACGTCCTGATCTTGAACAAAGATTATAAGGAGACAGAAACCACTAATCAGGGGAGGGGGGTGGGACAGCAGTTCTTTAGGATCCTTTGGGTTCCTGGTGTCCAAATAACTTGTCAGTCTCAGCTCTGACTTCACTGTTTGGGCAAAAACACTAAAAGGCTGGAGCAGCTAAACTGAAATTGCTTAGAACAGTGATTCCTAATTAGCTAAGAACTGCAGACCTCCTGTTTTCCAAAGGCCAAGTCATGGATGCCCTACTTTTGAAAATTTTGAAACCTCTATGGTACTTTTTGTTATGTGAGTGGTGGTACAGACTCCCTGGGGTCCAGGGACCACTTGTTGTTGTTGCTGCTACTGCTGCTAATAAAAGTGGAGTGCCTGCAGTCCCCTGCTGGCTTGAGGCCTGGTACATACGGTATGTATTGCCTGCACCCACCTGAATAAAGTCATCTGACTGTAGTGGGTCTTATTTTTGAGTAAACCTTCATAAATTTGGACTGGAATAAGGATGTGGTAGCAAAAAGTGGCAAGTCCCTGCACACACCGTAAATTATCCAACTAGAACAAGATGGGATTATTTATTTAGGAGAGTCACACTATAACTCAAATATAAAATATTTTATTACAATAAGCAACAAAAATCTGGAGCTCAATGCCATCCCCATCAATATCATCCCTTTCAATGTTATTTGTTTATGGTACCCGACTCCATACACCCTTAGTAGAATTTTAAGTACTAATAGGTACTTGCCCCTCTCTAGCATAAAAGTGCACTATTTCCATATGTGGTGATCATATGAGAAGATGCAGAATGTGTGTCTGGGGTGGGGGGGATATTTTATGAAATATGACTTATCATGGGTCATCAATTAGATTTACATTCCAGGATGGCATTGTAATATTTTGACTTTATGATTAAGTCCAGTCAAAGGCGACTGTGGGGTTGTGGTGCTCATCTTGCTTTCAGGCCGAGGGAGCCGGTATTTGTCCACAGACAGCTTTCTGGGTCATGTGGCCAGCATGACTAAACTGCTACTGGTGCAACAGAACACTGTTTACCTTCCTGTTTACTGTGCAACAGAAATGCCGTTAACCTTCCTGCCACAGCGGTACTTATTTATCTACTTGCATGGGTACGCTTTCAAACTGCTAGGTTGGGAGAAGCTGGGACAGAACAACAGGAGCTCACCCTGTCACATGGATTCCAACTGTTGACCTGACTGGCAAGCCCAAGAAGCTCAGTGGTTTAGACCACAGCACTACCTGTGACCCTAGATAGCAAGCAAGCATCTACTAACAGCAGCATGCATGGCAATAGCTAGAAGGTGGAAAGGTTTGGGAGACAACTTGTTATCTGAATGGTAAAAGCAAATTTGGACAATTGCATTGATGGAAAGATGAACAAAAAAGGTTAAACACAGGAACAATTTAAAAACACACACAAAAGAACAGTTTTGAATGCTATGATATCTCTTTATTAAGCATGCATCATAAAAGGAAAATAGCTGGCAACCACCAGCCTCAAATGGTCTTTTGCAGACTGACAGCACAAGAGAATTAAAGAAAAAATAAAAGAAACTTCATATCCTAAGAAAAAAATGTTTCATGGTCCAACAATGATTTAGCAAATGCTTTAAAAGCATTACAAAAGTAAAACGTGCATGCAGTGTAACTGTGAAAAGTATTTTTAAATAATACACAAGTTTGAGGATAGTATACAACATAACCTCAACAAACTTCAGACATACTCTTTGCCCACCTCAGCAAGTAGAGGTCAAATAATAAATCAGAAAGAATGGGAAAAGAAGTTATCCCACAAGTGAGGAAAAAGAGAAAAAGCTGATTATTCATAGGTGATAAAACCCTAAGTACATCCTACTCCCCGGAGTCACCCACCCAAGTATTTCAAATGGCAGCTGAAGAATATTTTGCAAACATTGGCAGTAAAGAAGGAGCAAAGTTGGCTTCAGGGACAACCACCAAGTTTTGTCCATTTAGTGGCATCTTTACATCACTGAGGACATCAAACAAGCTCTGTCCATCATGCAAAGACTCAGTGGTTTTGGCCAGAAAGATTAATGGGTTCTCCCCACTTTGCTTGAGGCAAAGGGATGTATTGCACCCCTCATTGTTGGGCCTTATTGTGATACATACCAGCGTATTTCACAAACAGGGGAAGGGCCAAGGAGGGACTGTGCAAGTGGTATGATGCAGGGATACCAAAGAAGGATAACAAAATGGTTGGAATGGTCAGTTCTAGTGCTTAATTAAGGAAAGGTGTAAACTTACAGCTGCAGAGTCTCACTGCCTTTACAGAAGTCAATGGTGACAGGTTGTCATGACATGTTTGTAGAGGCAGCAAGGCTCTGCACACAGTGTTGTAAGTTTACACCTTTCTAGAACTGTCCATGCTGGCATTTTTTACATCTTCTGCATCAAACCACTTGCTCAGGCCCTCCTTTGGGCCTGCAGTTCAGAACAAAGAGCAAACTTTGGGCAGATGTTCACTGCAAGTCTAAAGCAGGGTAGGCAATGTGGTACCCTCCTGAGGTTGTTGGACTTTCATAATCTGTGGCCATTAACCATGTTGGCTTGGCCTAATGGAAGTTGTAGTTCAACAACATCTGGATGACAAACACAATGCCTACCCCTAGTCTAAAGAGCAGTTGGTCGAGTAAAAGCACAACTAAACATCACTACAGAGATTAATTTCAAAAGCAAGCTCTGAGTAGCACAGTGTTTGGGAGCTTTCTTAACCTTTCCACTAAAGGAGCTCCTTTCACATCACTGGCTAAACAGAAGATTCTGCTTCCATGGTTTCATCCAATGCATCTTGGGGAAGAGCATATGGATTTGCTGGAGACAAGGGCAGCTCCCTGTTTTCCCCAGTGCTGCAGTCAGGATTACTGAAATCCAGAGCAGGTTGTTCACATGAGGCAGGGGGCAAGTCGCAGATCTCTTGAGGGTCCTCAGCAACTGCAGATGGTATCGCTGTATCATCAGTGACTTCAGAATCTGAAGGAAGGATAACTTGGTGCAGCTCAACATCACAGCTATGTCTCCTCAAATTGCGTCGTTTCATCACATCACAGAGAACATAAGTGACCCAGGCAAAACAGATAAAGAGGGAACCAGCGGTAACTGCTATCAAGATAATATGAAGATACATTTTGTGAGCTGGAAAAAAAAGGAGGGATACAGGTTAGTCACTGCAGGCACCTTTACAGGCTCCATGCCTCTCTCTTATTGCTTTGTCTTACCCTGTCAAAACCCCAAATGCCTCCTATTAGGAGGGCAAGTCTGCATATGAAAGTCCCACATAGGTATATTCATCCACATTTAATGTAGCCCAATATACTGCTCTCCAACTCTAACAACAAAGGATGCATTTATGATTCTCTCTATCCATCACCAGGTTCTCTGGGCAGTTTAGAAGACCCATCAGTGACATACAAAAGAACCATTTACTGCACCCCCATGTATTAATATGCACCACACAATAATAATAATCCTGCCTTCATCACTATTTATTTCTTTTTCCCATCCTCATAGTTGAGGAGTATTAGAGACACAACAGGTCAAGCACAGAGGCCATCCAAGAACAGGAGTGGGGTGGACCAATAATTTATACAGGGGTATTGCCAAGTCATTTAGGACATGCTCAGTAGGCTGAAGGTCTCAGGTTACTAGTTCCAAACACTTTCTAATGCAAATAGTAGAACTGAGACAGGCAAATAGTACAGTCAAAATAGAGGAAACTGATCTAGACTGTCTAACATCCAACCTCCACAAACTGTAGCTTTATAGGGTCTGAATTACTAAATGGAACATTTCTATGATGGAGTCCCAAACTATTAACCCTCACTCTGTGGGGAAAGGATCTGGACATGTCTATCCTAAATTAGTAGGAGGGGGTGCAATAGATAGCCAGATATACATTGCTTTCAGACAGCAATCTTGAAGGGCAATTTCTTGGTTATGTGCACTTGCCCAGAAAACCTGGACCACCAGACCTTATGGATGGCAATGACTTTTGCAGCTGTTGCACCTGTAATTCCTAGTTTCAGCTGCTTAAAAATGTAGAGAGGCCACAATAAACTGTGAAAGTTAAAAGTGACTAATTTCTTCCACACAGTCACCATGGGATCTTATTCTCACGTAATTAAAGAATGATGCCATCTGCCCCAGATGAAGACCAGCTTTGGGAGTTTCTTTAGGATGGAGAGCTTACATGAATAGGAAACTCTAGAACTGAACCAGGCATAAGAGAAAATAAAAAAATTCTTCCAGTAGCACCTTAGAGACCAACTAAGTTTGTCATAGTAGGTATGAGCTTTCGTGTGCATGCACACTTCTTCAGATACACTGAAACAGGCATAAGAGGATCAGCATAATGCAATAATTAAGAAGGCAGAGTGAAGAGTCCCAGGTTCAAATCCCCAGCCAACAATGAAACTCACAGGTAAGTTTGGGCCAGCCACCATCTCTCAACCTAGCCTGCCTCAAGGGGTTGTTGGGTGAGTGGGGAGACATACACTGCCTTGAGAGCCTTAGTGGACAGCTCTGTAGTAGCAAGCCCTGGATTTTATTCCAAGAGGCAATTGTGGCCAGTGCCCACTGTCAGTGGTAGGGCAGAAGCCAAGGAGACCAGCAGTAGGTGAGTGTACAGGCAATGAGAGAGCTGTTGCTGCCAAAAACCCAATGGTTGTTAGTAAGAGCACAGGCATAGCCAGGGTGGCCAGGGAGGGGCAACTGCCGCCCAAACAATAAAAACCAATAAAAAGAGATAGCTAACTGAGGTTTTGCCCCCCCCCAACAAAAGGCCAGTCCCCCCTAACAAAAATGCTAACTACACCCATGACTAAGAGGGCAGCTGGCAAGAGAGGGCCAGGTGAGTTGCAGGTTGAGATTGGTGGGGCAGCACCACATTTGTCCTAATAGACCACCTTCTACTCCCGAGATGTGCTCGGTATCCTGTGCAGGGTCATACCCCTTGGGACTCATGGCCCAGATATGCACAGAGAAAGTTGCAGGAAGAGCCCTGCCTGTAAACAGATGTCTTAATGTATAAAAGAGTGGAAAAACCACAACGCGTATTTAGGCGACCCATTAGAGGGGTGTGCGCGTGCATTACAGGCGTGGCTTTCTTCCAGAAACCCTCCAGACCTCATTAGACCTTACACATCTTATGGCGATTTTTCCCGCGGACAGTTAGGTCTCTCTCTGGACACAGCGTCTGGTTCAGCCGGTCCTCTTCCGACGAGCAGCAGTAGGAGTCGGTGCAAGTGCCGCAGCAGAGCCCGTCGGCTGGGTTGCCGTTCATCTTTGGGCACAAGAAGAAATGCCCAGGCCACTTCGCGCCTTCCTTCCAGAGGCGGCACCACTCGCTTTTCGTCTGCTCAGGCGCGGTCCCAACAGCCGACAGCAGGATTAGGAGGCACAGCAGAAGGCGACCCATGCTCAGATGATGCCCTAGGCGGAAGAACACTTCTAAGAACGTATTACTTTTAAACGGTCATTAGCACTCCTGACCCACACGGGCCCGTTTATACGAGCCTCTTCCGACGACCGAGAAGAGCGCAGGCGGTGAAACCCTCCACAAGGCTGGATCCCGTCCTGGTCGTCGATCTCCAGTAGATACTGGATGGTTTTCAGTAGGTACTGGGTCTCGTGTATCAGGATTTGTAATTCCAATTCCCCGCCTTTATCAGAGACACCGACTACGATCAACAGCAGGACCAGGCAGCCCAACAGATCCCTCCTCATTTGGCAGACCCACCCTGAACAGGTGTTAGCTTATTACAAAATGCCTTCTTTCCCGTACCCCCCAGAATGTCTGACCGCTACCCCGTCGGAAGTTTTGCTAGGAACCAAACATGCTATAAAAGATCAAGGCCTCTCAATAAACCTGCGCCTTCACTAATGAGCCTGGGAAGCGCAACTCGCCTCACCTGCGCAAGCCCCCATCCCGGTTGCCCATAAAGAACGACCTCTCCAACCACCCCCACCTCCCTCACCAGGCAACAGAGCAGAATGACTCGCTCCAAATGGCCACTTGGTGATCGTTACTCAAGCGCTGATTACAACCCTATGTCTGGGCTTACCTTTGCTCGGGACCAAATTCCCCTGAGCTAGCAAAATATCTGCCACTAACTTAGAATTGGTTAGAAGCTAGCACTGTGGCCCCCTGAGGCATATCTCTTCAGAAGTCTCAGTTCAATGGGACTTACTCACATAGAGCATTCAGGAGCATTCAGGAAGAAGCGGATCAGCCATACCTCCAATGAAGCAGGCTCCTTTTATGAATCCAAGTGGTGTACATGGTTCTCCCCCTCCTCATTTAATCCTCGCTGAGGTAGGTTAGGCTGAGAGGCAGTGACTGGCCCCAGCGAGCTTCATGGTGGAGTAGGAATTTGAACTCTGGTCTCCCAGGTTCTAACCACTACACCACACTGTCATACACAGCCTGACCTAAGCATGTTTACATGGGAACAACTTATTTTTGGGAGGCTTACTGCTAGAGAAGTATTCCAAGACTGAAGGCTTGCATGTGAATAAACCCCATCAACGATAGCATAACTTACCATAGTTAGGAATATAGTTATGCATGAGGAAGCATGCATAAATTTGGATTGGAACAAGAGCCATGTAATGCAGAGTGTCAGCCTTGCATACACCTTAAATTCCTGACAAATCCATTAAACAATTACTATGATTTTTAAATTCATTTTAAAACCTTATTTTATTAAGGCCTGGTCTTGATGCAATGATTTCTGGGAGAAACCAAACACAAACTGATCTCTTGGCTCCACTGAACGGAATGTTTGGTGTTCCTTCTTATCATTGTACAGAATGTTATGTTCTGAAAGAAGCCACCCTTCTGCCTGAACTTCTGGTTGAATTGAAAAGGAGTGGAACTGCTGTGTACTTGACAAACCACTCCAAAGGAATGTTGTAGAGAAGTTTCATAAGAACGTTGTGCTGCACAGACAAGGAGAATTAAATATGGATCCACCTATAACTGAAACAGAGGTTAAATCTAAAAGAGATACTGATTCTGTACATGTTCCATTTTTTAAACTCCAGGTTCTATGAATCCTGACTCCATATTTTCTCCCTTCCCCAATTATTTGAGGATACACAATTTTACCCCCTGGGGGAAACAGCTGGTGACAAAAAGCAAATGGGGCTTTCTCCCACTTAAGTGTGCCAAGACTGTTATCTTATGTGGGTGTAAATCCCCTTTTAATATACTTGGGTTTACTTCTTTATAGTGTGTATTGGTTGGGTGCACAACAAATGCCTCATCGTGTGACAAAGCTAAATTAGAGAAAGCCGGTTCATATATTAAGAACAGTTCTTCCTCACCAAAGCACAGGTGCAAAAAAAGGAGATGGGGCAGAATGTCTACTCATCTGAAGCTGATACAGGAGAAGAAATCTCACCAAGTGGAGCCAATTAGTAGCAGTGTGTCTGGAGCACATACCATTCAGAACTTTAAAGATTAAAACCAAGATCTTGCATTAAGTCAAAGGAGCTGAAAGTAACTGGGACACAATGCAGCCTGTTTTTTTTCATGTAGCAATTGCATATCTTGGGTTGCTCTCATTAGTGGAACATGAAAGTATAACTCAATAGCTATGCTTATTTGGGCTGCTGTATCATTATTATTATTTTTAAATATAAATTTTATTTTTAAATTTTCCAGAGATATTTTGACATAAATACAACCCAATATTTCCCAACAAATATATTTATACATATTGACTTCCCCTACTCCTTTTGCAGTTTCTTATTTTCTTAAATTTGTAACACTGATTCTCCTTCATTACTCCAATTAATAATTTATCCCTAATTATCTTTTAACAATAATTTAAACTGTTTGGTTTAAGTTAATCCTGCTGGTGAGTTTATATGTGCACAATGACATTTCAAATAATCCCCAGTCTTTTATAAAGTCCCCCCACCCTTAGTTCCTTGTTGCTCCTGTAAGTTTTGCCATTCTGGCATAGTCTATTAATTTAGTCTGCCACTCCTCCTTGGTTGATACAAAATCTTATTTCCATTTGGAAGCATAAATCATCCTAGCTGCAGTTATGGCATACATTATCAGGTTTTGGTTTTTTGGTCTTTTTGTACCAATTATCCCTAAAAGATAAGTTTTTTAAAAAGTAAAAGTTATTTTAAACATAAACTTCAATTCATTATAAATCATTTTCCAGAAAGTTTTCCCCTTCTTACAAGCCCTTCTTTCTCCTTACATTTCCAGCAGATATTTGATTTTGATTTATACATTTTTGCTAACTTTTTGCTAACTCACTAGGTGTTAAATACCATCTGTACATCATTTTCAGATAGTTTTCTTTCAATGTATACTATGTTGTGAATTTCATATCTACATTCCACAGTTTTTGCATGGACAGGCGGAGTCCCCAAAACCCCAGGCGACCCCTGAGTGGAATAATGACTCAAGAAAACTTGCTATGGGATTAAAATTGGCCACAATTTTAATAAGATTCAGATGTAGGGAGACCTTGGCTCAGGCATTGGGCGTTTATCCTTCCCAGTCCCCAGCCCAGGTAAGCTACACCTTCTGTTGTGTGGGCAGTGCGATCTCCCCCCCTTACCTGGCCAATCCCTGGCAATGCCTCCCCAGGCAGGATTGGGTGGTTGACTGAGGTAGCGGAGACCCCAGGTATCCTGCCTGGGGAGGATGAAGCCAGTCCTGAACTACCAGGAGCCACACTGGGATCCAGGGGGCTGCGCATTACCACGCAAAAGTTTCCCCCCATTTGATGTGGGAAGCGGTCATTCCCACACAGCCATTTCTATTTAGTATCCTATAGCTCTTGCACAGTGTATCATCACAGATTTCACCTGCTTGTATTTTGTTTTCCATTCCAACAATAATTTATACATTTTGGAAATAACTTTGACATTATTTTCTAATAGGTCCCCTTCAAATTGTGAAGCTTGATTTGAAAAACCATTCTTTTAATCCATTTTACAAAATTTATTAAGTTGATGGTATTTTAACCAATCGGTTACATGTTGGTCTAACTAACTCTTCAAACATCTTTAATTGATAGTCAAAATCTTTCCCTGTTAATAAATCTCTATACGTTGCCCAAACACCTCTCATATTCCTTTTTTCCAACGAAATTGCTTCAAGTGGGGAGAGCGACCACAGCGTCTTTATTTCTAGCAAATGTTAATATTTATCCCAAACTGTATGTAGATTCTTTCTTATGATATGATTTGTAAAACCTTTGTGTGCTCATTAATGGCCCATTCACACATAAGACTGACAACACCTTTGGGTAGTGTCTGCTATGATCTTCTTTGGTCCTCATCATCCATCTGAATCAAATCCAGATGTGTGGCACTGCATTTGATACCATCTGGACCTTATTAGCTATTGCTTCTCTCATCCCTGGTGATATTGAGTACAGGTTTCTCAGCACAGAGATCTAGACAGGTTGTCTACCTTTCTCTTATAGTCATCATATATGCAGATAGCTCTACATGCATGCAACAGTTAAGTCACAGGGCACACAGATGCAAACATGAGCACCACCTGCAATAGCCCTCTCACTCCCCTAACCCTCCTACCTAATTACAGACTAGTCTAGACTGGGCAGCAGCTATAGTGCTTTAACCACAGGTAAAATAATAGAACTGTAGAACTTTAGGGATGTAAGGTACATCCAAGGGTCATCTACCGGTAGTCCAAACCCATGCACTGCAGGAATACAGCTCAAATATCTCTGACAGATTACCACCCTTCCTGTTTAAAACTTCCAATGAAGGAGAGTACACCTTCCACAGTAGTCCATTCCACTGTTGAGCAACTCTCAGAAAGTGTTTCCCAACGTTTAGTTTGAATCTCCTTTCCTGTAATTTGGATCCATTGGTTTGGGTCCTGGCTTCTGGAGCAGGAGAAAACAAGCTTGCTCCATCCCCCATATGACAAGCCTTTAGATATTTGAAGATGACTATCATATCTCCCTCTTAGTCTCCTTCTATCCAAGCTAAACATACCCAGCTCCCTTAACTGTTCCTCATAAGGCTTGGTTTCCAGACCCTTTAACATACTGGTCACCCTTCTCTGCACACATTCCAGCTTGTCAATATCCTTTTGAAATAGTGGTGCCCAGAACTGGACACATGACTCCAGGTGCGGTCGGACCAAAGCAGAATAGAACAGTAATGGACAGTGGGCAGCAGGTGTAGCATTCTCATCCCTGCCCCAGGCGTTAGCCAACTGGGAGGGAGGGAGCAGGCCAGTGAATGCAACACAGACATCCCACCTAAGGAGGAACATCAGCTATGCACCCTAGGCACAGGATGGACTGGGAATAATGACTTCAGAGAATCCTGGTATCTAAAATGTTAACCCAACATGCCAGTTGGGAGAACTAAAGTCACATCCCTAAAACAATGAGCTACAATGAGCCATTTCACTCCAAAGGAACATACTTTTACTTATCTTCTTCACTGGTAATACACCTAAGCAGTCATACAATACTCAAGTTTTAAAAGCCTTGGGATACCATGCAACATGCAGCCTCCATACTTTGCCTAGTCAGTGGCCTCCCTACATAGCTGACAGCATCATATAGGCTCTGCTTGTCACAGAACGTCCCAGTGGTTTTACAGGACTTTTGTATGATTTTGCTACCAGTTGCTGTTATCAGTCCAGCCAACATTTTGGACCCCTAATGCCATTCTATATGCACCGGTATAAGGGTAGAAGAACAGCCCTGCTGGATCCAGACAATGTCCCATCTAGTCAAACATCCTGCTCTCAAAGTGGCCAACCAAATGCCAGTGGGAAACCAGCAAGCAGGATTCAAGCATAAGAAGACTCTCCCTTCCCGTGGTCTCCAGCAAGTGGTATTCAGAAGCATTGCTGCCTCCAGCTGTGTTGGCAGAGCATAGCCATTCTGACTAGCAATTGTAGATAGCTCTTTCCTCCATGAATTTGCCTAATCCTCTTTTAAAGCCATCCAAGTTGGTGACCAACACCAAGTTTTGTAGTTTTACTATGTGCTGCATGAATAAGTATTTTTTTTCCTGTCCTGGAGTGGGAGACCAAAGATGAGGTGGTAAAGGTGACAATGACAAAATGGTTACAAAATACAAAATGTATTGGTTACAAAATAGAACTGTCCGCATGGGGGAAACTATGGGGGGGGGGGAACCATGAATTTTGCTGCCTGCTATCTTATTAAAATGATGTACCTGTGGTACTTGACACCCAGCAAATTAGTGGAAATGTACAAAAAAAGGGTCTAATTTATGCTGGAAGTGCCAAGAGGTAGAGGGAACCCTGATTCACACGCAATGGTCATGCAAATACTCTAGAGAGTATTGGAAAATGATTCAAACAGAATTTTAAAAGATTCTTAAATCCACATTTCCCAAAAGACCAGAGGCCTTTCTATTAGGGATAAGTGATAACATTCCAACAAAGGCACTCAACATCTTTTTGTTTGTGACTGCTGCAGCTAGAGTAGTATATGCTAAAGGGGGGGGGGGAATAAGAGGTATCCATGAAGGAAATTTGGCAGAACAAATTGATAGAAGACATAGAACTAATAACTATGACCACAAAACTAAGGAATAAGTATGAGTAAAAG
The DNA here is from genome assembly GCF_965207765.1 of Zootoca vivipara. Taxonomy (NCBI): domain Eukaryota; kingdom Metazoa; phylum Chordata; class Lepidosauria; order Squamata; family Lacertidae; genus Zootoca; species Zootoca vivipara. The sequence continues at coordinate 27,018,018 of NC_142585.1, read as the reverse complement.
AGAAGAGAAGAATGGAGGTGTTTTGGGGATTATCTTAGAGGGTACAATATACAATTCAACCTACAAGTAGGAGCAGCCTATAACATCAAATAAAAAAGAAGACTTGAGATAATAATGGGTGGAATATCAGGATACGCAGCAGATAAAAATTTCCCTAGAATGCCATGGAGAGATGGACTGGACTAGGAAGCCTTAGGAAAAGAGAAAAGTGATGGATACCGTATGATGTGTGTATAAAAGTTGTTAAAATTACATAAATAAACAATTTTTAAAATACTTTTTTCACCTGTCCTGAATCTTCCAACATAAAAAAAGGACATAGGAAGCTGTCTTATCATTAGTCGGGCCATTAGCCCATCTAGTTCAGTGCTGGCAATGTCTGGCAGTGTGTCTCCAGGGTTTCAGATAGGAAGTCTCTCCCAGCCCTACCTGGAGGTGCCACAGATTGAACCTGGGACCCTTTGCATGCAAAGCAGATGCTCTACCATCTACCATTGAGCTATGATGGATCCCCAACCTCAGTCAACCCACTGAGGTAGGGAGCTGCCCCTTCAAGCTGTCGTTATCTCCAGAGGGTTGTCTTAATGGTGGATTTATTACAGAAAGCAAAACATTTAACATACTGCCATGCAGTCCAGCTAGATTGAGCTTCCAAGGCTGGCTCCAAGGTTGTTCAGGATCTCCTGAAAACAAGATAACAAGATAGGCTCCTCATCCTTAGAAGTTCTAGAACTTGGAGTACTGACCTACAGAGCAGGTAGGTTTTCTGAAGCAGAGGACCTCGAGGGCCTTCAGAACTAGGGGCTTGTGGTTGGATGTTCACAGAAACACCATAAAATGTGGAACTGGATCAGAAAGTTATTTACCAACTCCCATTCTGGTGCTGAGGAACAAACAAACAAACAAACAAACAAACTAGATTTTTATTTTTTTAAAAATTATGGTCCTAGCTTCCATCTTCTCTATCCTAGCCAGTAAAGTCCAAAAAAGAGGTTATTAACAGACCCATTGTCCACACTCTATGTCAGGCTTTGTTAGCCCCAGCTATAAGTTCAAATAATGAAATAAAATCCATTTGCTCAGAAGTTGTGCTTACTTGAGTGGTGATTCTCTGCATCCGAAAAAGGGAAGAGAAACCCAAATAATATGTGAGATAGAAAAACAGTCTCTTCCTCCACAGAATGAGCTATCAGCTCTCAACTCAGATCTACTCTAACTAGGTCTACTCAGTAATAAATCATGTTGAAATAAATGGGCCATTGCTATTAGTGGGCATAACTAATTGAGGTCCATTAATTTCAATGTACCTGTAAGCCTTGTTATCACCCATGGATGTAGCCTGGATTTTTGTTGGCCGGGGGGGGGGGGAGTAGCAGATCCTCACTTAGTTAAGTATTTGTGTTGGTTTTTATTGATTTAGGAGGGAAGCTGTCCCCAGCTCACCCCCCTTGGCTATTCCCATGTTTTCACCTTACAGTGGTACCTCAGGTTAAGAACTTAATTCGTTCTGGAGATCCGTTCTTAACCTGAAACTGTTCTTAACCTGAGGTACCACTTTAGCTAATGGGGTCTCCCGCTGCCACCACGCGATTTCTGTTCTCATCCTGAAGCAAAGTTCTTAACCCGGGGTACTATTTCTGGGTTAACGGAGTCTGTAACCTGAAACGTCTGTAACCTGAAGCATCTGTAACCCGAGGTACCACTGTATTTGTTTGCCAGTGTATGGAAGGATCACTAATTACCCCAGCATCTTGGCAGATGTTGTAATCATTCCTGCTCTAAAGGGGGGGGGGGAATCCCCAAGCTGTGCTCTATCCCCAAGCAGAACACTGTTGGATTGGCTCAGGGTGGCTTTTAAGTCAGCCACAGTCTCTCAGCCTAATCTACCTCACAGGGTTGTTGTGAGGATAAAAGGCAGAGAGAACCACATATGCCACTTTGGTCTCTTCAGATTAATGGTGAGATATAAATGCAATAAATGAAACTACCGCAAATATTATGCCACCGCAATCATTAAAACAAACCAAAGCCGCTCTTCCCAGTGCACTGTCTCTGTGTTGTTGTTGTTGTTGTTGTTGTTGTTGATGATGATGTTGGCCCCTTTATACAATTAAAATACTCAAACCAACTTGATGACACAAAATAAAAGCACTTAAAACTAGAAAAAATGTAAAACAATGAACAATCCAAAATGCATAAAATGCTCATCCAGCAGCATTTTAATAAGGACAAGTCCTACCCATCACACTAAAAGATTAACACTACTGTAGGAGGTGCCTGGGTAAACATACAAGGTTTTAGCCTAGCACCTAAAGGCTGACAAGGATGGTGCCAGGTGCATCTCCCTGGGGAGAGCATTCCATGGATGGGAGCCACCACTGCAAAGGCCCATTCTTATGTGGCCATCCTCTGCTGTTCCTCTGATAAAGACCTTAGAGCCCAGGTTGTGGGGAGAGGCAATATTTCATGTACATGGCCTTCCATAATGTTGTGGTAATTATGTTTGCCATAGCACACTAAAGGCCACCAGTTCAAAATCATGCAGAAACAGATAAGTGTTTTTAGAGGCCCAGTGTTACATAGTGGTTAGAGTGCTGGACTAGGATCTGGGAGTCCAGGGTACAAATCCCCATTCAGTCAAAAAGCTCACTGGGCCATTCACTGCCTCTAAGCCTGATCTACATTGCAGGGTTGTTGTGAGGAAAAAATGGGAAGCAGGGAACCATGTATGTCACCACATTGAAATACTTGGAGGAAAAGTGGGATAAAAATGTAACAAATAAACATAAAATACTGCAGTGCTCGACTGCAGATGCCCAGTGCTTTGCAGTTCCTTTTTTCTATAGACTTATAAAGGAAAATCTTTAATAAAAATCTTTTTTTAAAATTTTTTTAAAAAATGAACTTCCCCATGTTCAAAAAAATACCTTGCCCAGTATAGCATCTCTCTGGACAAGTATGGCTCCCCATACCTGAACTAACCTAAAAGCACCCCCCTGCTCCTGATCTAGATGGTAAGCAGGGTTCCTTCAAAAGATTTGCCCTTCAGTGCTACCATGCTAAAGAAATAAAAATGTTAAGTTGTAAGAAATCAATTCATATGTATGCAAAACATAGAAGATGTCTAAAAAACACATATTTGTATGTGATGCTCTGTCTGAACATCTAGCCTCTTGAAGCAGGAATCCCTGAACTCAAAATTTAAGGGATAACAGAGGACAAACAGAAAAGACTCATTTTCAACTGGCAAAAAATAATTATGTATGTATATATGTATGTATGGTATGTAATATCCAATGCCTCCTGTGAAATATGCTATTTGAATCCTTAGTGACTTTTCAGATTTGTGAGAATATCATAAGACCTCAAGTAAAATATATTGATATTTATAAATAAATTAAAAATCTTATTACTCCAGAACACCAATAATAATTAGTATTTTTCCAGAGAATGTGAACTTTGAAACTCTCAAAGCTAGATTGTGCCAAATTGATTTATGAAACTGGTCACATATGAAAGGGATATTCTGAGCAGCATTACACAGTTCTGGCCCTTTTTTGTGTGTGTTCTTAACCATCTGAGGAGGAGAAGACTTCTCTGGCACCTTTAGGCTCCCAATCCCCTTCTCCCACTGCTGAAAAAAGAAGAAGAATTTTTAGTCAATAGGAGGCTATTTTCAAGCCTAATTGTGCTGTGGGGAGCAACTGGGTGGAAGTTAAAGGTGTGGAGCAGAGCGTTTCAGCAAATTTGCATTACCTACAGCAATTTCTCTAGCTTGCAAGGTGTGCCCATAAACTCTAAAAAGTTGGTGACCCCTGCTATGACAAAAATGCTCATTTTTTATGTATTTTGCATTATGTATGCTTTTGTAATTGTCACACTGAGCCATGTCTGTATTAAGCAACAAATAAATGTTATAGAAATTAATAAATGTAATAAAATAATAAATATGCACACTTAAGACAAAAATCCCACTGAATAGTAGTTCTTAGCTATTAGCAGACCAACACAGGATGGGGCTGTACCAATGTTCAGAACTTCACAAAAGCATCAAATGGATACTGTTATGCAGTGTATTTTTCCTTTACAAGATGCAACGTAGATTATGTTCATTGTGTTGGGAAATGAAGTATTTATAACCTAACCAGATACATTGCAAGCCCAAGTAGGGCTGCATAACAAGGAGTAAGTACCAGCTACAATGAAATCAGAAGGTGAACAAATAATCTCAAAATATCTGCATCAGAAATCTACCAACTTTATTAATGCTTCAGTGTGTATTCCTGCAAACATTCATTTTGAAAGTGTCCATGCTAGGTGTAATCTAAAAAGAATTTCTTGCATCCTACAAAATTTTTACAAAGGCAGCATACATTCCTGTTTTCCCTCAATATGCAAGAAGTCAAACAATTCACAAGTTCAAGGGAACTATTGGGGTTTCACGTGTCAACCCACTGACAGTAAACAATTAGCACAAAACTGCCCCCACATCTTGTCTTTAAGAATGTTAAGCAAAAGTATTGGAATGAAAAATCCCCACATTTAGAAGGGGCCTAGTCAAAACATACAGCTAAAAGTATAAATCTCATAAAGCTGAATCTGTTCCCTGATCTTGAAAGAGATCTGTAACTACTAAGCAGGTGGTTCTGCTTTGCTGGGTGCACCAAACCTATTAGAAGATGGCCAAGTACACAATTGTCTAGACTATGTTGTCTCCTAAGATGTCTGGGATGTGGCGAGAAGTACGACGAGCTCTGTCTTCACTGGTCACTGGAGACAAGCGAACCCCTTCTTCCCATGGAGTTCCATCACTTGCAGCATTTGAGGAAGAGGGGGACATCATGATGACCCGAAGAACTGCAGCTGCAGAGAGTGGTGGAGCTCTGCGCTTGCAGCCATGGTAAGATGGAGGAATATCGAGGACATGGGTCACCGAAGGAACGCAAAGGTACTGACACCACCACTGATGGCATCGCATGCAGCAGGACCTCAAGAAATGTCGCAATTTGGGGTGGTACAAGCAGACCCCAAAACAAACAATTTCAGCAGCAACGAGTATGATGATGATAATATTCATGTCCCAGTCAACTAGGAAGAGAAAGGGGAGTGGCACATTGTCACAATCACAGCTAAAAGTCCAGGTCTTTTCCCTCCCCTCCAAAAATATTTTTTCCCCTGTGCTTAAATACTCATTTCTTGACCTACTAGCAAGCTGCACAATTCCCTTCTCTCCTAACCTCTCCAGGGACACTTTTTTGGCCAGTGTAAAAGGCTTACATCACCCACTTGCCACTTATACCCTAGGAAGCATTATTCCACACTGACACTCTAAACCTGTTTTTCCATACTTATAGGTGACAGGAAGTTGTAATTTGCTAAGGGTGCTGGGAATTGTTGCACAGTGGGGCTAAACTACAATTCTCAAAATTCTTTGTGGGAAGTCGTGTGCTTTAAATGCATGGCGTGTATGCGGTCTTAGGGGTGACTACGTACATTAGGAACTAAAGCAAGTCCGGCCAATACATCTCTTTATAGTTTTAAGCAGCTGGTTAATACACACTCCCCCCCCCCCCAGGCGTCTGGAGAAAGGAAGACTGATTAGACAAATGCGCATTAGTTGCTACTGCTACAGAGACTAGAAATTACTACTTAGCTATTAGTTACCACTTGTGTTAATGATTGTGCCGTTTTATGTCTTTTTTTGGTGTCATCTTATTCGGTTTTGTTCTCAACAGCCCTATGAATTGCGCTAAAGGATGGTACATAAAATCATTTCGTAAATAGTTAATGCGTAACTTCACGCACAAGTAAGGAAACGCAGGAGATAGTTTGACCGATAAACAACACTGTTAGCGCAAAGCGGGCTCTTTGGGGGATGCGCCCCCATGAACTACCCTCCCGCAACAAATGGGGACCTATTTCCATGTCCTGCAACCAGTTTACCTAGTTCTTAACTCCCGATTGCTCACGCAACTGCTGCCCTTACTGTGGTACCCCGTAAAGTCACAGAATGCCCCCAAAGCCCCCAGGAAACTGACGGACTCCACAACGCTCCACAGACAATCACTGTGAATGGAAATAGGAGACGACTTTGCTTAAAGAAGAACCCAGGATCAGTCTCTGCCATCTTCAGATGGCACCCGGAGGAGAACCAACCCACTTGTCTAAAAACCCTGCCAGCCAATGCATACGATACTGAGTTAGATGGACCAAGGAACTTAAAAACAGCTTCCCGTGTTCCTTTACTCTCATTAATAGCCCACCCGGCCACCCTAAAACCAAGAGTAGATGCCTTACCTCCGTTCACGGGTCCGGACCAGTCTATCCCTTCAACTTCGTCGTTGTCAAGGTACGCCATCAATGGGCTATCAGAGAAGGAAAGTTCGTCGTCCAGCCAGATTTCGTCTGGAGAGAAAAAATCCACCTCTCCGAGGAGTTGCTCCAGGCTTTGGAAGGTGTCCTTCCTCGGTACCTTCTCGGTCCCCACGGCCACTCCCCCTAAAGCCGCCAGCAGAACGAGGGCGCAAAGCAGATCCCGCTCCATGACGCAAAAGCCTGCAAATGTGAGCTCCGTCGGAGGAAACGTCCTTGTGTCGGCCCACACTCTCTGCTTGTAACTAGTCTTCCTAAGTAGCAGCCGGATGCAATCCAATTATAAGCCCTCCCAACTCGCCTTGATTCAGGGCCACTGCTCTCATTGTGCCAGCTTGGCAAAAACGTAGTCCACAAACCTCAGAAAGGCGCAGTAATTATCTTTGAGGGCCACAGTTTTATACAGATTAGTTTTTTGTTGTATCTTAAAAAATTCTGATAATATTTTACCTTTTATATTTTATACTGATGCTTTGAAACCACGGAGATACATATCTCTTGTTGAATTGGTACAACATCCCATTTTGAAGTTGATCTTACAAGAAAGCTACTACAGAATAAGGAAACTTATGTAAATTCAGATGCAAGCCAATTGAAAGTGAACAATAATTGCCTTGTGGAGGATTTTAAACAAGTTTTGATAGACACAGTGGTACCTTGGTTCTCGAATTGACTCCTGAAATTGTTCAAAAACCAAGGCATGGCTTCCGATTGGCTGCTTCCTGCACTCAAGTGGAAGCCGTGTCAGATGTTCGGTTTCCAAAAAACCTTTGCAAACTGGAACACTTACCTCCAGGTTTGCAGTGTTCAGGAGCCAATTTCTTCGGCAACTAAGCTGTTCAAGAACCAAGTTTCCACTGTATTACTGAAATTGCAAAGGAGCTAGAAACACCAGCAAACTTCCAGACAGAATAAATTAGAAAAAGGAGAAAGAAATGGCAGTTTGTGCATGAGGCCCAAGGTCCAAAGCAGAAATTCTAAGTAGGTTTCTACTACACCATGCCATCTGTTGAAGAGAGATTCCAACAGCTACAATATTATTCTGTTTCACCTCCTCGACGATATATACCAGGCATGTCCAACAGGCAGATTGTGATCTACCAGTAGATCATTGGACACCTGTAGTAGATCACTGGCTCTCCCCAAAGAAGCTTAACAACTTTGGCTCCCCTAAAAAAAGCTCAAAAACTTTGACCCAAACCCATCAAAACAGGGCTTTCCTTATACCATAGTAGATTGCAGTCTCTTGGGAGTTGGCCAAGTATCCCCCCCCCCAAAAAAATCTACTGAATATGTACTTAAGGCTTGCAAGATTTTGTGCTCACAACTTACAACAATAACACAAAGGCTTCCAAAGTCTGTGCTGCCGCATGGAATATTATATTTCTCTTCATGCTACAACAAAAACTCCGCGATAATGTACCTAATGTTGCTGTTGCTTTAAGCAGCATGTGTTGAATACGGTTTATCAAATCTCCAATTTACAAAAAGTTTACATGTGCTCAACAATGTTGCAAAAGAGACTGGCTGGTTTTGAAACTACATCAACTGAAACATGCCCAAACCACAGCACTTCAGTTAAAGGAATTGGTGACAAAATTTGCAAAACAAAAGACATGCAAAGTGAGATTTTGATGTGCCTGAAATTGAAACTTTAAAGAGACTTGCAATTTAATATCACAATTCACAAGATTATTCAAAATGATTTGTGTGCTAAAACATTTTCTTTCTAATTTTAGAAGATAAGCAAAGATTGTTGTATTACTTATTCTTGCAATTTAAAACAAATTCAACAGTTTTAGGTTGGAGGATGGATGGCGGCTAACAGATTGAGACTTAAGACTGCCCTGGCAACCTGGTTCAGCTGGCTTGGTCCTGATTCTTGCTCGTCCGTCAACAAGGAGTCTCATACCGTTCTCTTCTCCCTGCTCAGGAATAGGCCCAAATGCCTCCTGCTCCAGATGGGCAATGGACAGGGCTGGGGGATCCCATCTGAGGGTTCCGCAGCCCTGCAAGTAGTGGGATCTACTCCTTTGTAACACATGGCTCTAGTCCATGGATAGGCAAACTAAGGCCCGGAGGCTGGATCTGGCCCAATTGCCTTCTGAATCTGGCCCACAGACTGTCTGGGAATCAGCATGTTTTTACAGGAGTAAAATAAAAAAATTCCTTCAGTAGCACCTTAAAGACCAACTAAGTTTTTATTTTGGTATGAGCTTTCGTGTGCATGCACACTTGAATGTGTCCTTTTATTTAAAATGCATCTCTGGGTTATTTGTGGGGCCTGCCTGGTGTTTTTACATGAATAGAATGTGTGCTTTTATTTAAAATGCACCTCTGGGTTATTTGTGGGGCATAGGAATTCATTCTCCCCCCCCCAAAAAAAATATAGTCCGGCCCCCCACAAGGTCTGAGGGACAATGGACCTGACGCCTGCTACTAGGCTATGTCCTGAGTAGTAAGCCCTGCCAAGTTCAGTAGAGTGCTCTTCCTCCTAAATAAGTGTTCCTAAAATAGGAATATAGGAAACCATCAGACCATGCTTCCATCTAGGTCAGGATTGTCTGCATTGACTGGCAGCAGCTCTCCAACAGGGTTTTTTGTTTTAATCCTGGAGATTTAATCCTGGAGGTGCACAGGATTGAATGTGGGACGTTCTGCATGTAAAGCAAATGCTCTTTCACTGAGCTGCAGCCCTGCCCAAAGAACAACCTTACGTATCTAGCTTTTGAAAGTCCTTCTGGGTTGAAGGGATCTTACTCCTTTTTGACAGGCTAAGTTACAGTTTGGTGGTGTTTCCTTTTGAGTAAGTGACCTTAGAACTGCCTTGAGTGAACTGCCTATGGCAGGCATGGAATTGGCATCACCGAATCAGGAAATCTTAGTGGGCCCAGGTTATGGTCTGAAGACATGGGAGGCAACGTATTTCCCTATACTGTATATTCCCACAACCCTCATGAGTTCCATGATGGGATAAAAATGCATGAAAATACATAGAAAATAGATTATAAAAATACAGTCGTGTAGGAAGCAACAGTTACTTTTTGTGATTTTCCCTCTGCTAGCAATACTGGAGGCCATCATATCCCATAAAACGGCAGCATTTGTGAAAAAGATCTGATTCTCTTATACAGTACTACCATTGTACACATGTCTATTCAGAAGTAAGCCCACTGCATCCTTGAGCAGTCACAGCTTGAACCATTGGGATAAACAACTGGGGATATGGGCTACACTTCCAGAGGCTTATCTGTGTTTGGTTCATGCCTAGTCACAGCTCTTTTCATTTTGCTTCTCTGTTTTATTCAAGTAAAGAAAAGAAACATTAAAAAAAAGACACACAAGACATAACTATGAACTTAGTCTCAGTGTTATTTGTGGATGCACAGGAAAAAGACAGAACTCTAGCAACCATGAAGAAAACATACAGATGGCAATACAGAAAGCCAAGAAAGATAATGTATAGATTTTAAGCTAAGGAGCAAAACAGTTCGTTTATAATATCAGTTCATTTATAATATCTGGGGGATCATGGGGATGGATTTCACACCCTTGGCTAGCCACATTAGAAACATTATATACAAAAATTGGCATATTGTGGAAGACATACCTGGCTGTATAGATCCCCCCCCCCCCTTTTAGGGTTGAGGAAGAAAGGAACTTTATGTAATCAATTGGTCAAGGCTGATTGTTTGGAATCACCATACACTGTCTCTAAAGGCCACTATAGATGCGGTTCATGCAATATGTGCCCCTACAGTTTGCAAGTAAAAGAAATAAAAAGTGAACACATGCAGTTCACTTTTAAAATCAACTCTATGACCACTTGCAACTCTAAGAACGTAGTTTATTGCATATGGTGCCCTTGCAACAAATTGTATGTAGGAAGCACTACACGGTCACTAAAGGTACGTATAGGGGAACATAGATCACGCTCATTTTTACAGCTCATTTTTTACAAATGAAGCACAGTGACTCTGATATAATGTTTTTTGGCATTTGGCAGTATACACCCAAGAAAATACCACAAGCAGGACATTTTAAAAATATTGAGACAACAAGAAACTAAATTGATTTTTATGTTTAAGACATTACAACCGGACGATTTAAATTCAGATCTTGACCTTTCTGTATTCATTTAAACTAACACACCAGCAGTATAACATACAGAAATTATAGAGATACTGTAAGTGTTATTAGTATTCACATTCTTCTGGGCCCCCCTAATTGTCATCCCTAATTACTATCACCTGTGAACCAACCTTTTGTATATAAGTGTGCTCCAAACACAGGATTTTTGCTTAGTCAATACATGCTCAAACTAAGAAAACTCTGAACATAAGAAATGTAAGTATTTCTTTATATGTACATGTATTTTAGAAATTGTACTACTGTATTAGTCCAAATAATAATTAGAATTTGATTTATATCACCAGTGAATATGTAAATGTATCAAAGCTGCATGAGAGAACCTTTCGAAATAAAAACTTGAGCATTGTGGCCTAAGCCAAGATAAGTGGCTTCATACGAATTATTTGTTTGTAGATGTATATTAGTAATTTAGTTCGATTACTAATAAGACCTGGTTTATACCTACAAGTGAATGTATTAAACATAACAGAAAGCAGAAGGAGAAACTACTGAAGAAGCCCGTCATATGGGCGAAACAGGTGAAAAACACCGGCAGCCTGTCTATAATTGACACTTCGTTCGACCTGCTGCCACTTTGCTGACCGCTACATAGCCTCAAAGACTGTAAAGACTGGTTTGCCTTTCAGTATTTATTTGTATATGCTATCTGCTTGACTTTTGGTTTTGGCTTCTGTGCCAGCGTTTGTATATGGTTCTCTTATTGTTTTCTTTTTGTACTAATAATACTTGATTGAAACTTGATTGAATCTTGTGCCTTTGCGTGCTGCTTGTATTGTATTGGCTGTTTCAAAGCACAGCTGTTGACCTCTTCTTGCAACAGCCTCAAAAAGGGAGACCAAATTTAGGTAGCTGAGGGCACTGGTTCAGTTTCCAAAATAGCCCCTCTATCCCACAAAAAGGACCACAAAATAAATCCTGTGGTATTTTAAATAAAGAACTTACAAATTTATTATGGCAAAAGATTTCATGGACTACACACACACACACAAACCCATCCTGAGCACATGCAACTTCACAATTCTCAGCAAAACAAACACATGCAAAAAAAACACTTGATATGTAAAAGGAAAATGCACAATTTTACATTTAAAACTAATAAAAATTTGCCCTGCTGGATCAAGACATTGGCCCACCTAGTCCACCATCCTGTTCTCACACTGGCCAACCAACTGCCCCAAAGTGAATTTCACTCGACTCGCCATTATTTTTTTATACCTTGGGCCAGTCATTAACACTCAGTGTAGCCTACATAATAGCAGAATAATAATCTGCTGGATCAGGTCAATGGCCCATTTAGTCCAGCATCCTGTTCTCACACTGGTTAACCAGATGTATATAAATGCGAGCCAAGGCCTCCGCCCCGCCCTGTATCTCCATTCCTTGGCCCTGGCCTGACTCTGTGGGTTTGGGCTAGTTGCGTTGCTTGTTGTGTGAGTGTTTGCAGGGGGGTGTTTTTGGGTTGCGGCCTGTGGCTGTGGGCTGTGGTGTCCTGTGACTGTGGCTCTGGGTTTGGCCGTTTGCCTTTGTCTGGTAATGGCCGTCTTGGTGGTTTCCGTCCTTGGGCTTTGGGGGTGGAATGGCTGTTGCGGCTTTGGCAGGGGTGGTGGGGACGTCGGGGTAGGGCCTGGATCGTGGGGTGGGTGTGGCAGTGTCAGGGTCCATCCTTGGGCTTTAGGTGTGGAATGGCCGTTTTGGCGGTTGTTGGACGGTGGTTGATGATGTAATGATTTGGCCCGGCCCTTGGAGATCTGCCTTTCTATTGGATGCTGCTGGAGTCTTCAGACCTTCTGCTGGTAATGTCTAATTTGGGCGCCACTTTTTGTGTTTAATCATTATTTTAGGTGTGAAAGTGTGGGGCAAGGTAAGCTTTGGGCAAGGTACGCTTTGCCCTAATTTGATGCAATTCAGTTCAGCGGTTACGGTGCAAGGGTGTTACCTCCACGCACGTAGTGTCTACATTTTTATATAGATAGTTACCAATTATGTTAGTTCAGTGATTAACAAAAGTCTCCAGGGAGGCCCAAGTTTGCAAGCCGGGAAGACTGTTCCAGGCTTTGTCACAGTTGCAAAACAATTTGCTGATCTCCCAGCACAGACATGACAACTGTCCAGGCCGCCTTAAAAATCCTCTTATTCAATGTTAAAGGCCTGGGCTCAGCCCTAAAAAGAGCTGGAACTGAGGCAGCCCTACAGAGAGAGCCCCCAGACATAATTATGTTGCAGGAAATTCATCAACATGTCCAAAGTCTGTTTCAGGGGCCTAATGCGGCCCGCCGGTCGGTTTAATTTCCAGTTTATTTCCTGGGGTAAAATCCAAAAAAAACCCCTCAACAACAACTTTAATCATAAAAGAAACACAACAACTCCAACCCTTAAAAAAGCTCAACAACTTCAATCTTTAAAAAAGGTAAACAACTTTGGTTGGCCCCCCACAGCCCTTCACTTCATCAAATCTGGCCCTCTTTGAAAAAGGTTTGGACACCAAACCCTCCAAGTCACCACTACTAAAGGGACGATGGCTCATTGAGCAACTGTGTGCACCTGCCTCTTCCAAAAGTAGAGGCATATCATGTTCTCCAAGCAGTGCCCATCTCCTATGAAAGACTCTAAAACAGACCCAAATGGCAGGTTTCTTTTTGTTAGAGGCTCAGTGGGTACTATGAATCCCACTCTGGCCTGCATATATGCTCCACATTTTGGCTAATAGGCTTTTCTTAAGAACACTGTGAAAAACCTGAATGACTTCAATGAAGGCTCTATTATAATTGGAGGGGACTTCAACTGCTGCCCTAATAACTCCATAGATCACAGCTCTTTCTGTCTTTCAAGAAGCAGCCAGGATAATCAGTTGCAGAGCATGACTGCCCACTGGGGCCTAGCAGACACTTGGAGACACTTAAATCCCACAGCTTGTGAATTCTCTTGTTTCTCTCACCAATTCAAAACATGGTCCAGGGTTGATTTTCTATTAGTAACTCCATATATTATGCAAAATGTGATTAGAGCTGATATTGGTGTCAGTCATGCCACTGTCTTAGTGTCTTTAAGTTTTGATACGCTCCCTCAAAGGTCCCCAAAAAGATTTTTTGATGATCACTGATAAGTGGAGAAAGATTCAAAACCCATTTTCAAGGGTCATGCTGTTGGCATGGAGGGACTGGGACTCAGTTCAGGTACGCAAATTCTCGCTATTGACTACACTGTTGGACCATCCATCATTCCAACAAGAGCATAAATATGGACAATTTTAAAAACTTGAGAAGGGCATCTACAGTGGTGCCTCGCAAGACAAATTTAATTCGTTCCACGAGTCAATTCGTTTTGCGAAAAAATTGTCTTGCGAATCGCAGTTTCCCATTGGAATGCATTGAAATTTCTTTCTTTTTTTGCCCATAGGAACGCATTAATTAAATTTCAATACATTCCTCTGGGAAACCGCGATTCACAAGACAAATTTTTCTCAAAATGAATTCGTCTTGCGAGTCACCATCAGATCGCAAGATGCATTCATCTTGCGAAAAATTTGTCTTGCAGAGCATTCGTCTTGCGAGGTACCACTGTATCTGATAAGAGACTTTCTGCCTAGAGTTAAAGCAATCTCTAAGCATGAGATCATGAAGAAACTGGATGATGCCCAGTTAACCTGGTTTCAATCTACTTTATTCAATTGTGCACATTTGCAAGATACCTAGAACACAAGGGGGAGGGCCTTCATTCTCTTATGTCATTTAAGTCTCTATGTTACAAATCAAAATATGACATAAAAGGAGCTACATCTTCAATTTGTAGCATTCTTTTAGAACAATATGCAGGTGATACAGGACACCTCCGGACAATATGGGGAAGAGACTTAGGGATCACAATTGCAGATAATAAATGGCAATCCGTTTGACATAACCCATCCCTATGAACATTCTTTGCTGATTTGCAGGAGGCTTCTCTTAAAATTATCTTCCTCTGGCACAGGACTCCATCACGTCTAGCCAAAATGAACACTAGCATCTCTCCTCTATGCTGGAAAGGCTGTGGAGAGATACAGTAGGCTCATATTTTCATGCATGGTGGAGTTGCAAGATTGTATACTCCTTTTGGAAAAAGGTGTTTTGCATTATTTCCAAAACTGCACAGCAATCCCTTCCACCCAATCCAGCTCTTGCCTTGTTATCGTTAGACTCAAATTTAAACAATAACCTTAAATGCAGAGACTTAGCATTCTTTCTATTAAAAATAGCCCGTTACTGGGGGGAAACCTATAGAAATCCCCATTGAAATCTAGGTACAGTAAATAATATTTGGAATGTGGCTCTAGCAGAATGCCTTACTTGCCACAGAAGGGTAATTAAAGGCATTTCAAAGATAGACACTATTGGTGAGACTTGGCTTCAATTCTTTTCCTACATAAATGAGACAGAAGATACTTTTATTCTACCCACAACACAAGAATCTCTGTGGAGAGGATGCTTGAATTGATAATTCATAAATAAACACATTGCTTGTATACAACATATGTACAGTAACTTATGTAATAAGAATGCACCACTGGACAAGTTACTATAGTTATATGTTGTTATATTACATGAAAACCAATAAAAAATATTATTTTATTCTTTTAAAAAACAGAATGCAAACCCAAACCTTGACCTATGCCACCCACCTTCCTTTTGCAGTGCAGGATTATGATTGCTTAGAGACAACACAGATTGCTGCTTGACTACTCCTCTACACTTGCATGGATACCAAACAATATTGCCATGCTGAATGTCAAGGCTGGAAATCCTCTTTATAAGTGAACTGCATTGAACAGTTCTGAGTGAAGTTCAGGCTATAACTAAATACCCAGAACTTGCAGGAGTCAGCAATGGTCAGAATGAGAAAACAGTGAAAACAATAAATTAGGTGGAATAAAATTTCTTCTTCATTTTTAGGGGGTGGGAAGGAACAACTGTGAGAAACTGTCTTTCTATGTGATGTGTCCCTGCTGTTGAATTGCTTTGGGAATTTTTCCTAGGCCATTTAATGAAGATAAATAAATAGTATTCCTCTGTGGCGTTCTCTCGTATCCAAGCAAGATTGTCTTCCATGAACACGGTCTTAACAGTGAGTCTGTAAGTGACTGTGGAGGCCAATTCTGGATCCACACGTCCTTCCACAGTGGGGACATGGGGTTTTGTGCAGGAGTTGATTATGGTGAAGGTTTGCCAAACATGCCTTCATCTTAATCTTCCTCTTCCCCTTACCTCTCTTGCCCTGATCTGGCCACAGTGATCCATGCGATGGTCACCTCCAGGCTTGATTATTGTATCTCGATCTACGCGGGGCTGCCCTTGAAGCTGACCCAGAAACTCCAGTGGGTACAGAATGCCGTGGCGAGGCTCCTTACCGGCCACGGGATCACATTCATCCAGTGCTTTACCAGCTGCACTGGCTCCCGGGGGAGTACAGGATCAGGTTTAAGGTGCTGGTTTTGACCTTTAAAGCCCTATGCGGCTTGGGACCCTTGTACCTACGGGACCGCCTCTCCTGGTATGCCCAGTGGAGGACCTTAAGGTCCACAAACAACAATATTCTGGAGATCCCGAGCCATAAGGTGGCTAGATTGGCCTCTACTAGGGCCAGGGCCTTTTCAGTATTGGCCCCAACTTGGTGGAATGCTCTTTCACAGGAGACCAGGGCCCTGCGGGATTTGTCATCTTTCCGCAGGGCCTGCAAGACAGAGCTGTTCCACCTGGCCTTTGGGCTGGACTTAGTCTGACCCCTGTGTTTTTCCTTCCTCAGTTGACGGTCAATGTATTACATGCTGTAAATTTAATACCTTTTTTCCACAACCTCTCCCAGTCCTCCAACATAATGTTGTGCCCCACGTCCTTAGCTCAGTCAATCATTATCGATTTCACCTGTTCGTCTTTCATATGCCACTCAAGCAATAAATTATACATCCTTGAAAGATTTTTTGTTTTTGGCTCTATCAATTCCATTTTAAGTTTGGATTTCTCCAATTGAAAACCTATTTTCTTGTCCTTTTTATGCACTTCATTAATCTGATAATATTGGAACCAATCATTTTTATACACTTCATTAATCTGATAATATTGGAACCAATCATCTACATTATCTTTCAACTGCCCATACGATTTTAACTAACTGTATTTTTTTGCTCCATAGGACACAACTGACCATAGGACGCACCTAGTTTTTAGAGGAGGAAAACAAGAAAAAAAATATTTTGCTTTTTGAATTGTCCTAGGCCTACCAGCCAACCCCTAGAGGCCTAAGTGCCTTTTCCCCACCCCCCAATTAAATATTTGAGGAAGCTTCTTTTGCAAAGGGGTAAAGCTCCATTTTTTTGAGGATCAGCTCAAAGTTGTGCAGCTTTTTTTGCAAATGGGAAAAGCCCCATTTGGGGGTCAGCTCACAGTTGTGCATCTTTTTTTCAAAGGGGGAAAGCTCCATTTCTGAGGATCAGCTCAAAGTTGTTGAGCTTACCTTCCAAAGGGGAAAAAATCCTGTTTTATGGGGGTTCAACTCACAGTTCTGCAGCTTCTCTAGGAAAGGAAAGGGACCCATTTCTACAGTTTCCAGACAGATAATCTAATCAGCCAATCACATGTCCTGGGGAAACAAACAGCCTCTCTTGCAGACAACAATTGAGGCCTGGGCAAGGGGCCTGGGCGGGGTGGGAGCTAGCTGCCTTATCTCCCTCCCCATCTCTTCCAATCAGCTGCTGAGCGGGTCCTTTCATCACTCTCTTTCCCTCCTGTTAGCCCTTAGCTCTTTCTAAAAAAAAAAAAAAGCATGATATGCCTTTCGCCGATGGGCAATTCAGCTCCAGGGACCACGCATTCGCTCCATAAGACACACAGACATTTTCTCTTACTTTTTAGGAGGAAAAAAGTGCGTCGCCAAAATATTTGGATAAATTTTGTAATCCACATTCAATAGTGAAATTGGTTGGGAATTCTTCACTTGCATTTTATCCATATCTGGTTTAGGGATCAGAGTAATAAAAGCCTTTTTCCAGGTCTTAGGTGCTTTGTCTCCCCTCATGATTTTATTGCAGACGTCAGTTAGTGGTTGGATTAACCATTTTTTTAAAACATCTTGTAATATTTCGCCATTAATCCATCTGGTCCTGGAGCCTTGCCGAGTTCCATCTGGCCTATTGCCATCTCAACTTCTTGTTTCGTTATCCTATCATTGAGTAGGGTCTTCTTCTCCAAAGGAATTTTCTGCAAACCTTCTGCGTCCACAAACTCATGTAATTTGTCCATATTCTCCTACTCTCTTTTTTACAACTGTTTATAATATTTCTGAAAATATTTTCTAATCTCTGCAGGGTTCTCCATATTTCTTCCTTCATCCATGATATTTAATTTCTGTCTCTTTTTCAATTGCCAGGCAAGTAACTTGCCACATTTGTTTGCCGATTCAAATGTCCTCTGTTTCATCATTTTAATTTTCCACTCAGTCTTTTGATTAACAATTTGATAGAATTGTGATTGTAGAACCTTAAACTCTTTTTGAACCTGTTGATTTTTTTTTATTTTTCCTTAAATTCCTTTCTTTTTCTTTCAATTGCGACAAAATTTTGTCCTTCTTTTCATTTATGGCCTCCTTTCTGATTGCATTTTGTTGTATAAAAAAATCCTCTCATCACTGCTTTGCTTGCATCCCAAACAACCCTTTCTTCTGTCTCTTGTCTGAACTAAATACCAGAGCCTTCTTCTTGTTTATTATTATTAAACCACCACACTTTTAAATAAATTGGGATTTCATACAGAAAGCCAGAGGGGCGGGGAGGCTGGCCGATGTGGCTTCCTTCAGATTAAATGCAGAATATTGCATTGCATCTATTGTACAGCGATGGTCATTTAACTGACCTGACCTGATCGGATCCGGTGTTGGGGGTGAGGTGCAGTGGAATTGGGCAAGAAAATGATGGTGATTTTTTAAAAGCAACTTTCCTCCACTCTTAGCTGCTGCCGGCAGCTTTGCGGGGCTGGAGGAGGTGGCTCCTCTGGCAGGGAAGAGGCAGAGGCTCTGGGCACCACACTGCGCCCAGCCTCTGCTTCTTCCCTGGCACCCATGCCTTGGTGGCCACAGCAAGCGGAGGCTCTGGGCACAGCGCTGCTTCGGTGCGGCAGACGAAGGCAGCGAGCTGATGCTGGGAGGCGCAGCATCCAGCCTCCGCCTCTTCCACGGCGTCCTCCAGAACTTAGCACCATGGTTCCCCGCACCACTAGCCTCTATGGCTAAGACGCCCCTGATGCTTCCCCTTCCCATGTTTTCTGTTTAAAAAAGAAAGAATCAGCGTGGCATGATGGTTAGAGTGCTGAACTAAGATATGGGACACCAGGGTTCAAATCCTCATTTGGCTATGAAACTCGTGGGGTAACTGGGCCAGTCACTGTCTCTCAGCCTAACCTGCCTCACTTGGTTGTCGTGAGGATAAAATGGTGTAAAAATACTATAGGGTGAAAAGTGATGGAGAGCAGTGCAATAATTGCCAGAAGGCCCTCCCTATCATTCCTAATAAAGCCTGATGTTCCTAAGTGTGGTGGAGAGCCTCTGTGGTCAGCACTGAAGGAAGGTTCCAGTGCCAGTTTATTATTACCCACCTTTCATCCAAGAATCTCAATGCAGCCTACATGGTTCGCTCCCCTCACCATTTTATTCTCCCAACAACAACCCTGTGAGGTTGGTTAGGCTGAGAGGCATTGACTGTCCCAAGGTCACTCTTGGCCACCAGGACCATATAACACCAGTCCTAAAGGATCTTCACTGGCTCCCAGTTTACATTAAAGTGTTGATGCGGACCTTTAAAGTCCTAAACAGCCTCGGCCCTGTATACCTAAAGGAGCATCTCCACTTTCATCATTCAGCCTGAATGAGGTCCTCCTCCTAGGGTCTTCTGCTGGTTTTCTCACTACGAGAAGTGAGGTTACAGGGAAGCAGGCAGAGGGCCTTCTCAGTTGTGGCTCCAGCCCTGTGGAACGACCTCCCTTCAAGGAAATAAAAAACTTTTAGAAAACATGTGAAGGCAGCAATGTTTTGGGAAGTTTTTAATGTTTGATTTTTTTAATGTTTTTAATGTTTGATGTTTTATGCTGTGAGCCACCCAGAGTGGCTGGGGAAACCCAGCCAGATGGACGGGGAATAAATAATAAAATTATTGTTATTTATTATTTTTATCAGCAGCAGCAGCAGCATAAAAATGTAGAGTGGGAAGGGATCCATTCCTAACATGATAATAATGTTTGCTAAATAAGCATATGACAGGACTAAGACTCACAGAATTTCTGTATTCCTAGAGAAGATAGGTCTGTGTGATGTCATATCCTATACTTTTTGCTGCAGGAAATGGGACAAAGGCTCTTTATCTTCTCCTTCCTCCTTACCCCAATCTCTCTCTTCTTTCAAGCCAGCGATGTAAGCACAAGTAGATGCCTATCTTCTCAGAGCCCAGACCCTATTTTGGAAACTAGTTTCATACTTTGTAACTTAGAAGTATTTTTACCTGAATAATATATTTCCTGCTTTCATTGAAATGTAAGTAAACTTTTTTGTTTTTAGTAAAATGTGAATGGGAACAAAGAGAAGAAAGGTCAATGGACCACAAATAAACAGGGATAATTTGCCTAATTTCTAGCTACCTGTAAGCTGCAAAAGTGCATACAGTAAGTGTTTTACTCTGTTAAAAGTGCTTCACAGCCTGTTTACTCTGACAGAAGGTTTAAATTTTAATTTACAGATTTAATCCTCAACCCATCTCCATCATGAATTCCTTAACCATTCCTCATAAGATGTGGTTTCCAGACCATTGATCATTTTGGTTGCCCTCCTTTGCTCATGTTCCAACTTGTCAATAACCTTCTTGAATTGTGGCAACAAGAACTGGACACAGGACTACAGGTGTGTTTTGACCATGCCAGAATAGATCAGGACTATTCCTTTCCTTGAACGTGATGCTAAACTTCTGTTGATGCAGCCTAGAATTGCATTAGCTTTTCTTGCTGCTGCATCACAATGTTGGCTTATGTTAAGTCTGTGGTCTATTAAGACTCCTAGATCCTTTTCACATGTACTGCTGTCAAGGCATGTATCCCCCATGACTTTATGTTATTAAATGTTTATTCACAACATTTTCAATACCCTAGTTTTTAATAGTCACAGATTTTCCAAAGTTATTACCGTACATACAAGTATTACAACTAAATCACATCTGAGAATAAGATTTCACTCATGGCTGAGGGACAATCTGAATCCTGGTCTCCTAGGTCCTAGCTGAGCCCTCTGACCACTATGCCACACTGTCGCTGTGGTCTAAACCACTGAGCCTCTTGGACTTGCCGATCAGAAGGTCGATGGTTGGAATCCCCGCGATATGGTTGGTCTGTCCCAGCTCCTGCCAACCTAGCAGTTCGAAAGCACGCCAGTGCAAGTAAATAAATAGGTACCTCTGCTCTGCAGTGGGAAGGTAAACAACATTTCCGTGTGCTCTGGTTTCCATCACGTTGTCCCGTTGTGCCAGAAGCAGTTTAGTCATCCTGGCCACATGACCCAGAAAACTGTCTGTGGACAAACGCCAGCTCCCTCGGCCTGAAAGTGAGATGAGCACTGCAACCCCATAATCACCTTTGACTGGACTTAACCATCCAGGGGTCCTTTACTTTATGCCACACTGTCTCCTGCACATGAAACAGGAGTGGGATACAATCTCTTCCTCTACCTCCAGCCACAAAAGATATTGGGCTGGCCCTGGCCCAATGGGACTGGTACCATCCTTAAAAAAAAGAAAAAAGATTCAGATGTGTGTTCTAAAAAGTCAAATCCAGATTGAGTTGCTTTCCTTCTTTCTTTTTATACCACTCACTCAGGTTTACAACCATAGCTGAGGGAAACAAGCAGGGCTTGCCCTAAGATAGGGCAGAGTGAGGCAGCTGCCACGGGCACCAGATGCTGAGATTGTGGGATGTATCATCACTGAAGCAGTCAAGTACAACAATTTCCTGTTGCCTAGAGTGGACACACAGGGGAATGGGGCTGCAGACAGGGAGGACTTCCTGTCATACCTGCTCTGGAACCTCCTCTCCCTGTGTGTGACAAGGTAGATGGGCATGACGCTAGCTGACCATGATGGTAGATGGGTATGACGAAGGTAGATGGGCATGACGCTAGCTGACCATGATGCTAGCCATGCAGCCATCTTCTCTTTTTTTCCATTTTCTCCTTTTGGGCTTCTCTCTTCGACCTCCTCTTCTGGCGCTTAGCCATCACATAGCTCAACCCTACAGAGGATGGAAGCCACAAGGACAAGGTAGAAAGTCTGAGGCCTAGCTCAGACTTCCCTTCTCTACAAATATAACTGTAACCACGAAATAAAGCCTGCCTTCAGAGCCTGCCTTCAGAGCCTGCCTTCAGAGCACTGCTGTGAACTGAATATAAGTAAAATTTACTATTTCTTTTAAAGAAAACTGTCGTGTTATTATTATTTTAAGAGGGAAATAAAGGGGAAATTTACCAGGAACAATCCAGACTAGAGTGCTTAATTTAAAGGATTCTAATGAATCATCATCTTGCTTCCAGCAATCTGCAAGGGGATGTGCTCTGCTGCTTGCTCACTAGTGTTGAGTGAGGAGGGATAATATTTAATCAATATACCCTCTCCTACCTTCCTCAACATTCCCACAGAGGTGTAGGGAGGGAACCGAGCTATTAAGTGCCATGTGGCTGCCCTGTACCTGCTATGCTAGCTTGCTGCCCTCAAGCACTTTGGACAACACTGTCCTTTCACCACTTTTGGAGACGGTTCAACTACCAATTGGCTTCTTCCTGTGCCTTGGGGCAGGACACCATTTTGTCGATTGCCTCGGGCAGCAAAATATCTTGACCTGGTCCTTGAAGCAAGTTAACAGTTAAACCCTTCTGCCCACCAGTTCCACTGTGCAAAACACCCTGACCTTTTCTATTAGAGATACATGAACCAGAATTTCAATACAAAGTCCTTGATTGCTTAGCTGCAACCTGCTTTCTCCTGGAGATGAATCATTTCCTGTTAATCAAGCAAAAGCAGCTACTGGCTACAGCCTTCGGAGAGAGCATCGCATGACTGCCCCCCTTCCTTCCCACCAGAAGCTTCAACAAATCATTTCAGAAAACCTGGATGAAAATACACATTGATATTTTTAATGAATTTTATTAATGAATACATATGTCAAGAGCTTTGACAAAGGTCTGTGTGACATCTATCTGTCTATCCATCTATATCTTCTTCAAGCATCCCAGAAGCAATTGACTCAGAAGGCATGCGTTGCTGCCTGCTTGCCTTCTTCCTTTGCCTCTTCAGGGTCATACTAAGAAGTAGTCATATAATCCTAAAAGTCAAACAAAAAATCTTGGGGGCATTATGTGGCAAATAACTTCCATGGTAGATATGCTTATGCAGATATATAGAGATTAAAGCAACTAATGTAGACCAGTCAGTAAACAGAATTATTCACTGGTTAAAAATATTTTAGGTGTAAACATATCATGCCAAGGTGTTCACTAATCAAATTTTACACACAAAAGTTCAACAATATTTTCCTGTGTCGTCACTGAGAATGTTTAATTATTTTAAGACACAGCCTCTATGCAAAGTTTAGTGGTCCCTCTGGTCAGAGACACAGGGCTCCTAGGGGGGAAAGTAAAATATGAATATAATAGTGAGCAAATAGAATGGCATCTGTTGGGGCTAATCAAGATCTAATGGAGGCAGCTAAACCCTTGGGCTGGGGTAAAACGAGGCCCTGGTCAAATGGCACCACCCTTGCACATTTGCGTGGACAAAAACACACATAGGCTGGGAGTCTCAATGGCGCCCTCTCGAGGCTTCAATCGAGGGCAAAAAGACCCCAGGCTACCCACCCACGATACCACACCCTCACACCCCACACGGCTCTGCCTTGGGCCACACCATATGAAGCCCCAACAGCAATGGAATTTAGTCAGAAGATAAAAAACGAGAATTTAGGAAACCAGGCTGAGAAACACACATTTTTATTGATATTAAAATATTTATTGATATTAAAATTTAAATGTTTTATTGAAATTATTAATTTTCAGATACATATGACAAGCATACTGTGGAAGCCTAACCCCTTGAATAAGAGGACACGCTAATAGCTGGACCGAGCCCGTGGTCTTCTGCCGCCCTGGTTCGGCGGCGAGGGAGAAGGCTGAATTCGGAACGAGACAGGTTCTCTTGGATTCCATATCCTTCTCCCAATCCTAACTCCCCCGGCTTGGGGCTGGGCACTGGGTGCGTTGCTGGATGCAGCAGCAGGACGGCCACGGGAACCTGGAAGACCCTTTGCACCAGCAGATGACGGTGGAGCCGATCTGGAGCAGGCAATGGAGGAGCCAGGATGCTGACGGGGTCTCACAGAAGAGCCGACCTCCAGCTCGATCTCTTCCTGTCTTTCACGGGTGTTTGTCTTCCTCCGCCAAAATCGTCCGAGAGTGTGGGGGAAACCCCGGTAGAATATCAAAGTAACAAAAACTCCTCCACAGAACCAGAGCATCCTTCCCCAGTCTGAAACAGAAGAAAGACAATGATAAGTGTGGGTTCTGTTACCCATTTGCTCGATTGCTCAATGGGACAAACTGGACACCCCAAGAATAGAGTGGGGGATTTTAACCAAAAGGCCGGGGGGCGAGTATGGTTAGCATCTGAGGTAGAGTATCTCACGCTGCAACCATTCCCCCCCCCCGTGTCTCACTTCACTCTAACACAGGACAGGACAGGAAAGGGTGCCATAGTAACTGGCGCCTGACTGTCCTCAGCTGAGAAGATTCCCTATGTCCCTCTGCACGGGAGCGGCCTAGAAACTAGGACACCACCACGGACTTCGTCGAGAGAAGTCGCCTGCCCCAACTCTGTGTACAAATCTTGCCCACCTCTTTCGGAGATACTTGCAGAGCCGTCAGCAAGCTAGTCCGTCCGTGCCAACCCAAAGTCTTCAGGCACATGAAAGACCAACGAATTTTTCACAGCACCATAAAACGTCTTAGCGCAGCCTAGGACTGGGCCCACACGACCCCCTCGAAGCATCTTCGAAGCCCTTCTTGCCCCCCAAGTCTTCTGAGCACTGGACTTCCCGTTCCTAGCCACCCTCCCCGGCTCCCTCCCGGTGTGCCCGTTCCCAGCCTCCCTTCCTAAGCGAAAGAGCGCAGCCTTCTTGGAGAGGCGAAAGGGGCTTCGAAGGTGCCCTCCCCATCGAGTGGAAGCCTCTGAGCTGCATCCCAAGTTCAAGGGCGGGGAAGAAAGCGATAGACCGAAAGGGAAGCCGACAGGGAGCGGGGGACCCGTGTATAAAAGAGAGAGAACGGCAGGTTTGCGTGCAGAGCCCCAGGTAGTGTCCACTCCAGGTGCTAAGAAATGCCAGAGGTGGCCGCCTTACATGACACTGTAGGCGAAGGAGGGCATGGCTCTGGTCTGCCGTCGGTGGGGCGCGCTGGGGAGCCCTCGGCAAGCTCTTCGAAGGAGCAATTGCGCGTCTGGTCGCAGGTCCCGCAGCAAAACTTGACTTCGGCGCCGTCCGGTTGCCCCGCGCACTGGAAAGCTTCCACCTGCGGCGGCTCGGACCCATATAGCCACTGGGCGCACGTCGATCTATTGGTCTCGTTCAGCTGCAAGGGGACTTCGGTGATAGCAGGGGCCGTGCTCGTCGTCTCGCCCCAAGTCAGAAGGCGCAGCAGCAGCAAGAGGATGAAGAACAGAGCCCACTTCATGGCGGTGCAACTCCCAGCTGGGCTCACCTCGAGGAACCGACCGACTCTTTCCAGCAAGCGGGAGACGTCTGTCTGGCTAATCTAACACACCCCACACACGGACAGATCCGCCCTACTCAAGCGCAGCCAGTGAAAGACAATGTCCCCGTATCAACTTTCCTCTGATAGGGGCTGCAAGGCCGCCGTCTCCGCTGGGGCGGCCACCATTCCAGCCCCACAAGCGCCCCCTGCAGAAAGCAAGCTTACATTGGAAGCGAGACCCTTGGTCGATCTCCCTGAGGGTCCTCTCCGTTATGAGGCAGCGCTTTCCTGAACTTTCAAACGGGGTGTGTGTGGGTGCTGTATTCCCGTCCCTTCCCGGGGATTGAACCCGGGACGTTGCACCTTCAAATAGCGCATGCTCTGATACTGATAGGTGGGGTTTAAAATAGTATGTGAATAGTTCATACAATATCAATGAAGGTAAAGGGACCCCTGACCATTAGGTCCAGTCGCAGACGACTCTGGGGTTGCGGCGCTCATCTCACTTTACTAGCCGAGGGAGCCGGCTTACAGCTTCAGGATCATGTGGCCAGCATGACAAAGCCCCTTCTAGCGAACCAGAGCAGCGCACGGAAACGCCGTTTACCTTCCCGCTGTAGCGGTACCTATTTACCCACTTGCACGTGCTTTTAAACTGCTAGGTTGGCAAGAACAGGGACCGAGCAACGGGAGCTCTCTCAGTCGCGGGGATTCGAACCGCCGACCTTCTGATCCGCAAGCCCTCGGTTCTGTGGTTTAACCCACAGCGCCACCCGCACAGTATCAATAGTACACAGTACTGCACTATCAATAGTACAGTAGCAATGGAGAAATGTTGCAAAATGAGTAAGAAAGTCAAATGATGTGCAGAGGTTCCATCTTTGTCTAATTTTAGATACCAGTGAAAGATTTGCCTTTCTCCCTGTGGCTTTTGGTCCTTAGTTCAGAGGATTTAAAAATATTTGTAGACTCTTTGGTTGGGCAGAATCTGCCAGACCTGTATGTGATTTGTGTAGATGCAGAGGGTTTTAAAGGTTTTTATTCATAATTTTTATTACAAGTGGTTTTAGTATTTCTAAAAAGTTTGCAAGTCACTTTGTATAGTTTTTTTATGAACAAAGTGACTGATAACAACCACCGTCGCCACCCTGGGACATATAAGATTATGTAAAGATATAAGAAGAACCCAACTGGGTCACCTTGATTTTTTAAAAAATATGCATTGCATTACTAACAACCCAAAAGTGCATTAGCGGGGTATTATATCATACCATAAAAAAGAAAGCAAACAATAGATAATGAGAAAAAGAAATGGTTACATACTAATGAAAATCAAGATGTCCACCTCCTCGTGTTGGGCAAGGTTCTTTAGTAGGTGGTCATGGACCAGATCCAGGTGCTTTTGGAGAAAACTGGTTTTCTTGACCCATTTCAATTGGGGTTTAGGCCCAGTTTTGGCACAGAAACTGATTTGACTGTCCTGAATCATTCATGATGCGAATTATGTGATTGTGGTGTGTTTATTCTTTTAAGAGGGAAATAAGGGGACTTACCAGGAATCTACGGTATATTGAGAAGCTTAATCAAGCGTGCAACCAGCTACCTGTTGTGTGTTTAAAAGGGGAATGTTAAAACTCTGCTATGTTATAGAACTTGCTAGCGCAAGTTAGGAAGGATATTAATAAACAATATATCCTCTCCTGCCTCCCAGAACATTTCCACAGGATTGTAAAGGGAAGTGCTTTGGAGGAGTGAGGGGTTTAGGTTCCAGGACTTATTTGGGGGTGAGCCAAGAATAGTAGCCTTTTGGAAGGCACAACAAATGTAAGACACCCTTGCAGACTGTTGTACAGTTGTAATTCTAGGAATGTGTATAGAAACTAGGAGAGGATATATTAGCTAGATACTATTCCTTCTTTACACATGTTTGTGAATTTAATAGAGTATACCCCTTTTGTGGGAAACTGTTGATTCAGCTGGTTACAGCCTTTTTGATGAAGCAATCCAGGATACCTTGGTGCAGCCTGGCCCTGGATCTTCCTGGTATTTTCCCCATTTATCTCCCTCCAAACAAAAATAACACAAAAAAAACAGTCTTGTTTACTCACAGTTCACATACAGTAGCAATCTGGTGGCAGGCTTAGTTTGAGGTTACAGGTGTGTGTGTGTGTGTGTGTGTGTGTGTGTGTGTGTGTGTGTGTGTGTGTGTGTGTGTGTGTAAAATATGTATGTATGTATGTATGTATGTATGTATGTATGTATGTAAATGGATGGTGGGGTCTGAGTCTTTTAACCTCAGATTCAACAAGTCGCTACATCTCTGTAGAGATGCAGTGGTAGACGATGGCAAGCAAGCAAGATGGAGTAAGAGAGAGAGCTAGGAATGTGACCAGCCTTTTTATATAAATTATGCCCAGTGCTAATTTTCTAGAAAAAGAGGTGCCGGAACTCACCATGAACACGTCCCCTGTTCTCTTAGAATGGCAATGGCGCCCACCTGAAAGGGGCCGAAACTGAGTTTGTGTGAGTTCTGGTTGGAAAAAAGCCCTGGTTATGCCCATCTCTACCTGGCTGCACCCAGAGGGAAGTGGCTTCCATAGTTTGACAGTAAGTCCTCCCTTTTGGATTCTGCGAGTGCCCATTCTAGCAAATAGGAAATGTTGGACTTGCCTGCTCTTTCTGGGTATCTCACACATACAGGCATGTGATGTATTTCATTGCAACACAGCAGATTCTGGACTATTGGAAAATGTAGGAGACCAGCATAGCCCCCACCCAAAGGATCTTGCAGTTTATATTCTTGAACTTTGGTATATAGAGTGTGTGGCTTTTGCATTTCTCTGCAGAGTGAACTCAGCCAGTAGCAATCACACAGAGAGATGTATTGATCATCAACAAAAAACAACAACAACACCCCTGTTTATTATAGGAAGTACATAACCTGAACAGAAAAGTGTCTGGTTCTAAGTTAACTGATTGGTCTAAAGAAAATCAAGGTGGCCATGCTTTCTCCTTAGAGCAGTGATGGCGAACCTATGACACACGTGTCAGACATGACACACAGAGCCCTCACTGCTGGCACGCGCCCCATCGGCCCATTCACGCTGTTCTTGTTGTTGTTTCCCCCCCATTTGTTCTCCCGCTCCTCCTACAGCTTGTCTCCGCTAGAGCTTGTCTCTGCTGTTAAAACCCGGATCCTTTTTTGTTGTTGCTGCTGGTAGCCAGAGATTGGTTTTTTTACCCGTTCTGTGCTGGTTTTTTGTCACTTTGGCAGACTATGTCGGTGCTGCGTGTTAGTTCCAGCGAAGGTATTATTTGTCATTTATTTCTGTTCTCTTTCCCCCCCAAAAGTGCAGCAGCTTTGGGGCACCCCCCCAAAAAGCAAAGCAACTTTTGCACCCCCCCCCAAAAAAACCTCCAAAACTTTGGTCAGCAGCTCCCCCCAAAAAGCTCAACAACTCTGGGCACTTTGTGATAAATAAGGGGTTTTTAGTTTGGTTTAGTTTGGCTAAATAATTAGTTTCTGGTTTATTAAATACAGTTATATATTACAATTATACATTTAAACTATAAATATCACCAAATTATGGGTTTTTTTTCTCGAAGTGACACACCACCTGAGTTATGCTCGGTTTTTTGGCGAATTTTGACACACCAAGCTCAAAAGGTTGTCCATCACTGCCTTAGAGAATAGATCCAAGATGACCTCTGATCCTGAAATATGAGAGGGAGGAAGTTGTAATCCGGATGCAAGCTAAAACTGAATTAGTCTAAACTTGAAAGGACAGAGAGGTGAGCACAGAAGTCAATGATGCAGGAATAGCTTAGGGATCTGGAGGTCCTTTATCTGTTACAACCTTATGCAAACCCCTTTCTGCAAGGTGAGTCGCACCTGTACCTTTAACAGAAATGTCAGCAGAGGTGAGACAGGTGAGGTTAACAATGGTTGATTGCGGTCCAATGCAGAGCCCCACAGTTGAGCTTCTTTCAAGTGGGAGGGAAGGACTGCAGAAAGTGGCAGTAATTTGCTCGCCACCAGAAAGCAACATCCAGAAAATGGCAGCATATATGAGAACTGTCATAGACAGAACTGTAGGGTTGGAAGAAAAGCCCAATGGTCATCTCATCCAACTCCCTGCAATGCACGAATCACAGCTAAAAAAACAACCCAAACAAACCCCTGACAGATGGCCACCCAAACTATTTAAAAACCTCCGATGAATGAGAGCCCACCAGCTTCTTAGATTATTTGCTCCACTCCTCCCGTGACAAAGTTATTCCTACCGTTTACTTGTAATTTGAATCCATAGGTTTGGATCCTATCCTCTGGAGAAGCAGAAAACAAGCTTGCACCATCCTGCATGTGATATTCCTTCAGATATTTGAGGACAGCCCAAGTAATTGCCAAAGACTTGAATGCTGGTTATTACCCATTAAGCATCAGATGTGCTTGAAAGAGAGTCAGGAGCCCGTCCTAATTGGTTCAGTGATTTCCATGTGCTCAAAGCATTTATTTTACTTTATATATTTGCTACATTTATATACTGTGTTACTTCAAAGATTTAAAGGCAGAATTCATGCTTTGCAGGGGGTTGGACTAGACAACCCTCTTGATCCTTTCCAACTCTACAGGTCTATGAGTCTAGTAGTTCTCTCTGCTTCAATTCTACCCGCCCAACAACCCTGCAGGGTAGGTTAGATTGAGAGAAACTGACTTCCTCAAGGTACCCTAGTGAGCTTCATGACCCAGCAGGGATTTGAACCTGTTCTTCCTAGGATAACAGTCTGACCATTACACCACACTGCCCATAAGAAGCCCCACAGAACAACGGAGACTTATGAGTGGTCCTGCATCGGAGCCAGTTATTTCTAAGGAGCGATGCGTCAAGACGGAGCAGTCCTTGCGAGTACCGTAAATATCTGCCAGCAGTCAGCTCCGTTTGTTTGTAACCCCAACGCGGGTTACGGCTGTTACTCATGAGTAAGCTCGTGCGGGCTCGTGCGGATAGCCCCCCCCCCGAAATCGCGGCAGGAGATTGGGCAATCGTTCGAGAGGAACAAGAGCCGTTTCAGTCCGCTTCGGGAGCTACTGGCGCCCATTTCGATTGAAGGAAGAGAACATTTCGATGCCCCTAAGCCCCACCTCTCCGCTCGAGAGCATATGCTTTGAAGGCGCAAGGTCCCTGGTTCAATCCCCCGGCTGGGAACGGAATACCCCGCCCACCCCCCGTTTGAAAAGCACAGAGAAGCGCTGCCGGGTATCCGAGAGGACTCTGGGGTGTGTTAGGTTGCTTTCTGCACGGTGTGCAGCACTTATCAGAGGAAGTTTGATACGGGTTCATAGTCATTGACTGGCTGCGCTTGCGTGCGTGGGAAGGACCTGTCCGGGTGTGGGGCGGGTTAGACTAGCCGGCCAGACGTCGTTCGCTTGCTAAAGAGAGTGGGTCGGTTCCTCGAGGTGAGCCCAGCTGGGAGTTGCGCCGCCATGAAGTGGACTCTGCTCTTCTCCCTCCTGCTGCTGCTGCGCCTTCTGCCTTGGGGCGAGACGCAGAGCACGGCCCCTGCTATCACCGAAGACCCCTTGCTACGGAACGAGACCAATGGATCGACGTGCGCCCTGTGGCTGTACGGGTCCGAGCCGCCACTGGTGGAAGCTTTCCAGTGCGCGGGGCAACCGGACGGCGCCGAAGTCAAGTTTTGCTGCGGGACCTGCGACCAGACGCGCAATTGCTCCTTCGAAGAGCTCGCCGAGGGCTCTCCAGCACGCCCCACCGACGGCGGACCAGAGCAGTGCCCTCCTTCGCCTCCAGTGTCACGTAAGGCGACCACCTCCCTTGGCATTTATTAGCACCACTGGTGGACACTACCTTGGGCTCTGTCTGCATGCAAACCTGCCGTTCTCTCTCTTTTATGCATGGGCCCCCCGCTTTCTGTCGGCTTCCCTTTCGATCTATCACTCTCTTCCCCGCCCTCGAACTTGGGTTGCTGCTCAGAGGCTCCACTCCACGGGGAGGGCACCTTCGAAGCCCCTTTCATCTCTCCAAGAAGGCGCGCGCTTTCGGTTGGGAGGCTGGGAACGGGAACTCTATTAGGGTCAAGTCCAGCTGGCAGAAAACCTGGGGGGAGGGTAAGAAGGGCTCCGAATGTGCTTCAAAGGGGTCGTGTGGGCGCAGTCTTAGGCTGCGCTAAGTCTTTAAGTGTCAGAAGACTCTGGGTTGGCACGGACGGACTAGCTTGCTGACGGCTCTGCAAGTATCTCCGAAAGAGTTCGGCAATGTTTGTACACAGAGTTGGGGCAGGCGACTTCTCTCGACGATGTCCTAGTTTCTAGGCAACTCCCGTGCAGGGACATTTGTCATAGGGAATCTTCTCAGCTGAAGTGCAGTTCAGGCTCCAGTTACTATGGCACCCTTTCCTGTCCTGTCCTGTGTTAGAATACCGTATTGACTCCTGAAGTGAGACGCGGGGGAAAATGGTTGCAGCGTGAGATACTCTACCTGAGATGCTAGCCGTACTCGCCCCGCCCCCCGGCTTTTTGGTTAAAATCCTCCACTCCATTCCTGGGGTGTCCAGTTTGTCCCATTGAGCAATCGAGCAAATGGGTAACAGAACCAGCACTTATCATTGCCTTTCTTCTGTTTCAGACTGGGTGAAGATAACCTTTTTCTGTGGAGGAGTTCTTGCTACTGTGATATTCTACTGGGCTTTCCCCCGCACTTGCGGACGATTTTGGCGGAGGAAGACAAACACCCGTGAAAGACGGGAAGAGATCGAGCTGGAGGTCAGCTCTTCTGTGAGACCCCGTAGCTCCTCCAATGCCTCCACTAGATTGGCTCCACCATCGTCTACTGGTGCAGAAGGTCCTCCAAGTTCAAGTGACCGCCCTGCTTTTGCCTCCTGCAACTTACCCATTTTGGAGCCTCACGCTGGGTACTCTGAGTATGTGACAGTCATGTGGTTTCCAACGGTGCCACCTCAAAATGGTACTACTTCTGCTTCGAGGCCAGAACAGGGTGGCACCAGTTCCCCAGCTAGTCCAAGTAATAAGGAGGTCCTCTGCTCCTCTAATTCAAAGAGTTAGGCTTCCCTGCCAAAGCTGAGCCAGGTCTTATGGGAGGGTTTCTTTTTTGCCACATGGCACACTGAGGTTTCCCTAATCTTTCATTGTATAGACATTTTGTGTATGACTCCTGCAGAGACAAACCAGGAAAGCCCTGGTGGGTCCTGAATCAGTTGCTTCTTGAATGCATGGAATCATGTTTGTATCATTTGTCAAATGTATCTGCAAATTATCAATAAAAGTGTGTGTTTTTGCAACCTGGTCTCTTCAATTCCTGCTTTCCATCTTCTGACTAAATTCTATTGTAGCTGGGACTTGATATGATGTGGCCCAATGGTTTAATTGCCTCCATTAGACCTCTAGCCTTGATTAGCTCCGAAAGATACAATTCTATTTGCTTTCTCTTATGTTTATCTTTTACCCAGTTCCTCCAAGGAGCCTTGTAGGTTAGATGGCAAGACAGTGAGTGTCCTGGTGTTGCCCAAGGAGTGCCATGGAGCAGGAGGGATTTGAACCCTGCTCTCCCCATCCCTAGCCCAACACTCTGACCACTACCCTATACTTGATTAAAGACCCTAAACAGTCACAGGTGGGTCACTCTGGTGATTGTCTCAGGCAAAGATGTTGTGGAATTGGTGGGAGGGTCTTGGGTGCTCTCACCCTTAATGTTCCTGTTTCTCTCTCTCTGCTCCCTCCTTGCCCTCCATGAAGTGGGGCCTTAGGATGCTGAGAGGCAGTTCACCCCACTTCTCAAGGAGCAGAATGTTTTAAACCTCCCCTCCCTCTTCTACGTTTCTGATGGACGTGCCCCCCCCCAGCTTCAGTCATCCCGGGAATCATGGGGAGGGAAGATTCAACCAGCTGAGGTAGCATCACTCAGTAAGGGAAAAGATGGTGGGGGGAGGAGGGGGGGAGAAAAGCATGAAGCATCTCTGATTCTACCCTCTGCTGTTAGATTACTCCAAGAGAATCCAGCTGTTGATGGGAGAAAGGTGGGCCGCTCCTCTTCTCACTGCCACAGTTTATTCAAGTCTATAGCACTGTGTGTTGGCAGGGCACAAGCACAGCATGGGAGCATACCAAACCTCAGCCAGGGGGAGCATCATGACTTAACAGAGCAGCCCATCCAAATCGCTCTGCCAGTCGGGAGCCCAAGTCAGGCCAGATACCATCATATGATGGCTTCACCCATGGAGCAATTTGCCCCTCTTGCCCCTCCTCTCTTCCCTTTTGGTGCTGTTTCTGCTGGCATGAGCAGCAGGACTGCAAATCCAGTGGTGGCCCTGCCATTTCATTCAGCTCTGAAGCTCCCTTTGGATTGCAGTGTGGAGAAGGGACACAGGCCACATGCATAGCCTCTGGAGTGATGTCAGAAAAGGTGAATGCATCCTTCCATCAAAATGATGGCATTTCTAACATCAAACAACTTCAAAACAGGGCATTATAGAGGTATAGCTTGCATACAATTCTGAAGAACTGTAAAAGAAGCAGCAATGTGACCTGCCCTTTTTTTAGTGGAACTGAGAGCATTTCATGCCAGCTGGGGTGAAAGGCAGGGGTCAGACCACCCTAAATGGCCGTGACATGGATCAGATGGACATCACACCTTTTCCTTCTCAGCCCCCCTTTCCCTTCTTCAGCTCTCCCTCCCCAGCACCTCTGATTATGACTGTCCCTACCGCTCATCTGATTACTGGAAGGGAATGTTGTGGGCTGCATAAGAAGAGGAAGTGGTCCAGAAGCAGCCACGCGGGTTCAGATTGCAAACTTCTGGAAAGAGATAGAAAAGGGGCATATGTCCTGGAGGCTGTGACCAGTGAGTGTGTGCATTGCGTGGAAAATCTACCAAATACAGGCCAGATATGAACATTCCCTGGAACCTCTTGGGACATTATGCATGCTGACTAAGAAATGGGCACAATTCCCTCTTCATGGCTGCATTGGGTGCACATTCTCCATGAGGTGTGGTGAATGTGCACAATGGCTGCTAGTTACACATATTAACTAGCAGTCCCCATAACAAATATCATCCATCCCAGGATTCTTAGGACTATTTAAATTTAGTACTTAATTATTCAATGTGTTTTGTTTTAATCTGGTGTGCTTATGAAGAAAGTCCCCTCCCCCTCTATTATGTTTGTTTTTATTACTGCCTTAGGTGGTCCAAGGCATACAATAATGATCAGTGCAGTCATCGTGTGATGTTCAAGTCCTCTGTGAACCATCTCTCTGTCTTCTGGGGCTACACTTGCACACATCCCCAGCCTTTCTCCTGGATTTGGGTCCATCTTTGTATTCAAGATGGTGGTGGAAGTGGCCTAGCGGGGCTCTTGATCACGATCTCTTTTTATATTTCTTTTATTAAGCTTTTTTGGGGAAACTATACATATAAAAAATAGCAATTTCAAACATTAAAATACAGAGTTCTTTTGAACCCTTAGACCTCCCTCCCTCCCTCCCTCCCTCCCTGGGTTCCATATTTAAGATTACATTTACTGTACTGCATCTTTTACCCTTCTCTAGCTATTATGTAACCATAATTACCATAAAACAATTCCACATTACCTGCCTAAGATTTTAATTGTTTACAGTGGTCTTTTAAGTAAATTACAAATTTACTCCAGTCTTTAGAAAATACTTGATCTTCCTGGTTTTGGATCTTCTCCGTCAGCTTCGCCATCTCAGTTTCATCTGCCATTCTTGTGTTGGTATTTCTCCTTCCACCCATCTCTGGGCTAGTAGCATTCTCACTGCTGTGTTGCAGACATAAGAAGTCTTTTATCTTCTATTGGAAACTCTTCACCTATAATGCCTAGTAAAAAGGCTTCTGGTTTTTTAACACATGTATTTTTAAACATTTTATTAAGTTCGTTATATATCGTTTCACAGAAAGCCTTTACCAATGTTCATGTCTACCACATATGGTAAAAAAGTGTCATCTTTCTCTTTACATTTCTAACACAGTTTAGAATTTGTTTTGTACATTTTCGCAATTTTATTTGGTGTTAGATACCAATGATACATCATTTTCATATAATTTTCTTTCAATGACCAGCAGGCCGTAAATTTTATTTCCACTTTCCATAACTTTTCCCAGGATGAAAGTTGGATATCATATCCAAAGTCTGTAGCCCAATCTTAATCACGATCTCAATGGGACAGAGAGCCCATTGTTTGCAGTCATCCCAAGCATCTCAACTCAGAGTAAGAAGTGGATACTATCACATCATGCTGCTTGTGAGTTCAGCACCACTCATTCAGGAAAGCTTTGGGAAGCCTACAAAGATAAATTGCTGTTATCAAAATGCCCACCTAGCACCTATATCCCTTCCCACACTTCAGTACAGATCTACCCTTTTCAAGAGGAAAAACAAGTTAAGAAAGTCTAATGCCAATGACCTTTTTTGACATGCCAGGGACCCATTTGCAACATTAAGCCCTCGAGTGGAAACATCCTCTAGTGCACTCCTGACCCCCTGTCTTCCAGTACACCACCTTTGGCAAGCCTAATGTGAGACCTCCTCTTAGCCTCCACACTCCACTTCATAGGCCATTGTTACCAGGGACAGGCCCTCCTGCTCCCTTCCCAGAGGCAAAATGGAATAGTGCCATCTCACCCGGCCACTGGCTCTGCCACTGTCCTACTAAGGGTGGGGCTGCATGGCTGCAGCATCAGCTTCTTAGTTCAGGTGGTGGGAGAAGTGGTAGCAGGTTCTGGGTTCCAGCAAGATCTCTGAACTCACCTTCTTGGGTGTGACCTCCACTGAAAGGAGGGGACTTTCCAATACCAAATATACTTAGAATGCACACTTGTGCAAAGGCAGATAGTCCTTTAATAATATATCTTTACTCAGAAGCAGTTCTGTAATGGGCCTCCTAGTTGTATATGGTTACAGTATACAGCCCATTTCTGCTCAATGATTTTAATGGTGTTTATTTTCAAGGAAGTGAAAGAAGCACATAGAATCGTACACTGGCGGAGGAATGGGGGTGCAGAGGGAGTGCACTGCCCCCAGCACCACTATTCTGGTAGGGTGCCATCGAGGTGCCCCCCGACATGCGCCACATACCCCTGCGAGTGCTGGGCGCCACGCCCCCAGAACATGTGCCACACCCCTGCGGGCAGTGTGCCACGCCCCCAGGGCACCAGTCATGCCCCTGCCTGCTCTCCGCCCCCGGTAGCGGAGCATGCAGCTTTGCCACTGGAATCATATGAATCAGCTGAGACCCTGTGATTATCATCTGAGGCCCCTCTTTGTGTGCCTCCTCCACAAGAGGTCAGGAGGGTGGCCTTTTCTGCATGGCTGTCCATTTGTGGGATGCTCTCCCCAGGGAGGCTTACCTGGGGCCTTCAATACGTATCTTTAGGCGCCAGGAAAAAACATTTCTCTAGGAACAGGCCTCTGGCTAATAAAACATTCTATGGCCTTTTAAACTGTGTTTGGGACAAGGGTTAATCGTCCCCCCCTTTTTAATGTTCTCATTTTGATTTTTATGTTGTGAACTGCTTTGTGGTCTTCAGATGAATAGTGGTATACAAATCTAAGAAATAAAATACATAACAAGAATCATGGGATTGTAGAGTTGGAAGGGACCCCAAGTCTAATCTAGACCAATCCCCTGCAATGCACATGCATGTTTACTCTGGAGTAAGCTCAAAAGGTAAGGTCAGGTTAAGGTGGTTGGGAACCATTGTGCAGTTCTGAAAACAAGGCCACCATTTATCTGCAAAAGGAAGCCAAGCCATTAAATAAAGTGCCAACATTTTCTCCAACTTTGATTTAAAAAAGTATTCTGAGCATGTGCAGTTTCCAATTTTAAACCCGTTTGACTCCTCATTAGTTTTAGTAATGTCATGTCTTTGGCCAGTGGCCAGCTCACAGTCTAACCCATCTCATAAGGCTGTTGTGAAGGTACAGAAGAAGGTATACAAGCTCTCCTTGTAGCATGGGTATAAAACTTTGATTCTTTTAGCCATAGTGCTTGTGGACTCAGTATAGTCTCACTTCAGAGTAAGTTAGCAATTCGGTGCTTGCTTCTGAGCAAATTGGAACAAGCTGGAGCTGGTAGCCACCCCCCAAAAAACTGGGCTAGAAGCTAGACAGTTATCTGAATCAGCCTCTTTTTTGTTTTTATTTGCAGAGAACGGTCAGAAGGGGTTCTTGCGTGGCTCAGGGGTAGGGCCAGAGTCAGCTGGAACGAATCACGCTTCTTGACCTCATCAAGGAATTTTTTTTGAAGTGAAATAAATTTCTGTTGTGCAGCCTTGGCTGCTTCTCTTTTATCTGCTTTCTTAGACTGACAAGATTAGAAGAGCTATCAAGGAGACCCAGCCTGTGAAGGGAACGAAGTGTTGTCCTATCTGCAAGAGATTTGCACCATGAAGAGGTTTCTGCTGCTTTGCACCCTCGCCCTGCTGTGTGTTCCACAGACAAGATCCCTTTTTGAGTCTCCGGAGGATGATTTTTGCTACTTCTGGCTGTATGGGAAGGAGCCGTATGCGAAGGGTTTCCAGTGTCATGAGTGGCACGATGGCACAGAAGTAAAGATCTGCTGCGGGACCTGCTCCCCACCCTGCTGCTGCTCATCTGAGGGCTCTCTTATAAATCACCACTGGTGCCCCACAGAAGGCATCCCGTCAGTACCTGGGAAAACCGTGGAGGTGTTTATATCGCCTTTTACGAAGGTTATGGAAAGTAAGACGTCTCGACCTACATCTGCTTTTAAGGGGTTGGCTGGGGTGCACTTAGGGCAGACACAAATCTGGTGTGTTTTAGTGACTGTTTTGTATTCCCTTCCATTTTGTATGTTGGCAATCTTCCCCTTCCATAGAAGTGGTTAGGTTGTCTAGTTAAACCACCTTCAATTTCTTCTTCTTCTTCTTCTTCTTCTTCTTCTTCTTCTTCTTCTTCTTCTTCTTCTTCTTCTTCTTCTTCTTCTTCTTCTTCTTCTTCTCCTTCTCCTTCTCCTTCTCCTTCTCCTTCTCCTTCTTCTTCTTCTCCTCCTCCTCCTCCTCCTCCTCCTCCTCCTCCTCCTCCTCCTCCTCCTCCTCCTCTCTCTCTGTCTGTCTCTCTGTGTGTCCCCATATTATCATTTTTTTACTGAATTTAAATTTTACAAAATAATAATCATAGGGATGAGACAATTATGCCATAATCGTTCATGTGTATGTGATAGGTGCCAAGTCATAACTTTCCATTTGAAAAAGGTTATGATGAATGGATACTATATTTCTACAAAATCAACCATTCATAGCTTTTTGTGTGTTTGATTAGGTTCTCCACTAGTGCCACTGTCCATACCTTTTGGCACCACAGTGAAAGTTGCAGGTGGTTTTAGCTTTTCTGCAGCTGCCACAAAAAGAAATGTGATTAGCTCTTTATGTTTGTAGGTCTTTCTGATTCTCATGGAGAATAAGCTATAAAGCCAGTTGTGGCATACATTGGGCTGTTAGTGATGATATTTATTTTTGGGAAATTGTCCGAAATTTTTGAATTTTAACACAAGTCCTATATTTAAGCGTCTTGAACTTGAAGAGTTGTGTGGTACTTAACTTGAACTTTTGTAACATTTTTGAAAATGCAAAAATAAAGACTAAAAAGGCTGCCATGTTTTAGGATCCCTTAATAAATGTGTCAATCTTTAAAGTCCTGGAAAATGGCCTCATCTGTGCTGCACATTTAAAACAGTTATCATACCACTTTAAACAGCCATGAAGGTTCATCAGGACCAGTGCACGCTGAATGTGTCCCATTAGTCTTGGGTTCTGTCTCTGATACGTACAGCAGCAGCAGCACACCTAACTAGCACAAGTCCTAGAAAGTAGGTTAAAATGAAACAAAGCAAAGTTCAGCAAACCAGGGCAGAAAATGTATTAATAAAATTCAGGTGTTGATAACTGATCTTCTTCTGTTTCCAGGTTGGATTACCTTTCTTTCGGTGAGCTGTGGAATCATCCTTGCTTTTGCGGTATCCTTGTGCCTCTACTTTCAGTTCAAACGATTCCTGATTCGGCGAAGAATCCGCAAGGCAAGGCTGGAACGTCGCCGTCAACGCGCTCTATGCCGACAACAAAGAGTCTCTGACACTCCTGATACTAATGATGCTGTCCGTGAGGATGTCGTCTGCGAGGATGCTGTTCAAGATGCTACTGTCCACGAGGATGCTGTCCGTGGGGATGCAGAGGGGATGCAGGAACGTCGCCGTCAACGCGCTCTATGCCAACAACAAAGAGTCTCTGACACTCCTGATACTAATGATGCTGTCCGTGAGGATGTCGTCCGTGAGGATGCTGTTCAAGATGCTGCTGTCCATGAGGATGCTGTCCGCGGGGATGCAGAGGGGATGCAGGAACGTCGCCGTCAACGCACTCTATGCCGCCAAAGAAGAGTCTCTGACTCTTCTGATACTGATGATGCTGTCCGTGAGGATGCTGTCCGCGAGCATGTTGTCCAAATTGCTGCTGTCCACAGAGATGCTGTCCGTGAGAGATCAGCTTCACCTTC
Source organism: Zootoca vivipara (assembly GCF_965207765.1). Classification (NCBI taxonomy): domain Eukaryota; kingdom Metazoa; phylum Chordata; class Lepidosauria; order Squamata; family Lacertidae; genus Zootoca; species Zootoca vivipara. Next base: position 26,978,139 of record NC_142585.1, on the reverse strand, counting down.
TGGCACGGGAGTCTCTCAAGGTATCCAGCCTGTCCCACATCAGTCTGGCCCAGCTGTATGCTTCCGTCGTGGGAGCATTGAGGACTTGGTTACCATTTTGCCTTCAGCAACTGAAGAAGCTCCCCCTTATAAAACAACTGTTGCAAGGCGATACAACTCCAAGGAAGACTTCTAGGATCAAGGAAACAAGCCTATGCTGATGATTTTACTATATATTAAACTAAACAGATTCCTATTTTGAATGTAGTGCTCCCTTTTGAATTGCTGTTCTCTGCTCTCTTAAAAATAAATACTGGCATGTTGCACAGAAGTTTTGAGTCTTGTCTGTTCCAGTGCCACCCAGCTTCCATAAATGCAATAGATTAGAGCAGGGGTAGGGAACCTGTGGCTCCCCCCCAGATGTTGTGGGACTACAACTCCCATCAGCCCCAGTCTGCATGGCCAATGATTTAGGAGAGTGGGAATGTAGTCCAGCAACACCTGGAGTGCCACAGGTTCTCCACTCCTATCTAGAGGGAAGATACCTTGAAGATAGGGGGTGGGGAAATAGTTTTCCCATTGAATCATTACTTTTTAAGGGGAAGACGAGTTGCAAAGAAGAGAGCTGTTTAACTCCAACACTTTCCACTCTGTTAACAGAAAACTATATTTAAGTTACTCAACACAGCTTTTCACTAGCCCTCAGACAATGGATGGGACAATGGATGGGAGGCCATTTAATGCTTTGCGTTCAGTTGCAAATACACAGCCAGTGCAATTCTATATAGGCATTGCACACACGGAGGTCACAGCCTTTCTCCGTAACTACTGAACCTTAATGTAACAATTTGGCCACAAGGTTCCATGCCTATCAGGGAGGGATCTGGCATTAATTCCCCCCCCCCCAAAACCACACCTTTCACACTAAAATAATGATTAAACACAAAAAAGTTGCGCCCAAATTAGACGGCACCACCAGAAACTCTGAAAACTCCAGCAACATCCAATAGAAAGGCAGATTGCACCCTGCCGCCTCCAAAGCTGCGCAGCCAGATGACATCACAAAATTCCACAGCAACCAACTGAAAACAGTCCTTTTGCAGCAACAAGGCCCAGCTTTTTCAATAGGCCGCAGCATGGCCAAGCAGGGAAAAACAAACAGAATAGGGCCTTTCACAACAGGGGGGGGGCACAGGGATGAGGCACAACAAAGGGAGGTGGGAACACATAGCCATGGGGGAGAGGTAGGACCCTGAGTCAGCCAAAGCAGTGGGGGTGGGGACATTTTCAGGAACACACGTGGGGGGGAGTCTTATTTCTGAAACTTACAGTAGGGGGGTCAGGGTTGGGACAGGGCAGGTGAGGGGACTCTAAAGGGAGACTCTGAAGGTCCATTTAACAGAAAAAGGTCCATTTAACACAAAAACCCACAGCAACGTATGGCCCGGCCAGCTAGTTATATATAAAAATGTCCATGGGGTCACGAAGAGTCAGACATGACTAAACAACAACAACAACAAATATATAGATGTGCACAATCTTAGGTGTGGTGGTTGAAGGCGAATAGACTCAATGATGTTACTTACTGACAAAGTACCAATTTCAGGGCAGAGATAATTCTGCCCTGTCAATGTTTTTAGTACACACCTTATTTTTATTATTTTTATTTATTGAATTTATATTCCGTCCTATACCCGGAGGTCTCGGGGCGGTTATTTTTATGGTTGTAAGTTGCTTTAATGCTGTAAACTGCCCTGGGACATTAGGGTGAAAAGTGGGTAATAAATTAATGATAATATGAAGACCGCTGACTTGGCAAAGCCCAGAGGCCACTCCTGAAAGTAATGCTGCAAACAACGCCAGTGGAAACATAACAAAAGCATTGTTAAGTGGCCTCGTGTGGTTTATATAACACATAGTATGACCCAAGGCTTTTTAAAACTTGTGTATCGTCACCTCTGTGTATGAAGCCTGAAGAGGCAAAGCAGGGGAGCCCCGTTGAGTGGCTCCTGAATCAACTGTTTCTGGGCTGCATATAATTGTTTTCATGGCATAGACACTCATCAGATGTTATGTACCAAATCACCCATAAAAATATGCACAGGGTTTTTGAATTTGGTCTTGTGTATGTACGGTTCTAAATTCTGACTTGCTGCTCGTAATTGTAGCTGAAGGGTTTAGCTGCCTCTCCAGCTTTGACAAGTATCTAAGGATACAGTTCTACATGCTAAAAGCAGGCTCGAGTGGTATGTTTACAAGTCATTCTGGTGCTTTTTTCAGGTGAAGGGAGGGGAAACGACTTGCAGGGATGACCCTAGTGGGATGGACTGGGGTGCTCTTAGTATTCCTGCTCTTCACGACCCCTCGCCACTTCATGAGGCGTTCTTATCAGGTGGGTGTTTGATTTTTTTAAAAAGGCTTAAAGCAGCCTCTATTTCTAAACCATACTAAGCATCTTTTTCATTAAAAGCTGGCATTAAAAAGAAATCTGAACTGAATATTCTAGCATGCAGCTGAGCATATTTTGTGCAGCGTCAAAAAAAGAAAAGAAAAAAGGTTGCAGTGTGAAATAAGTTGCTTTTTTGCAGTTGACTTTAATAAGGAGCCAAGCAGTTTCTTAAAAGGAAACAGATAAGATGAAAAGCAATAGAAAATGACAAACGTTGTCCTTGTCCTAGCCAGCAATTAACCCTTTCCAAAGGCAACGTGGTCTGCAGCTTAGTGATCTTCAGCCTACATTCCAAAATCCCCTTTCAGTACCTGTAGCTCTCCACAGGCTTTGAAGTGACTCTTTGCTAGAACTTTGGTCTTATAGCACAGGTCAGGTAGTTCTTCCGCTTTCCATAGGCTGCTTGTTAAACCACAGTGCTTAATCGGAGCAAACGGCAATCTTCAGAAAACCCTAATTGACATTTGCCCTGAAAGAGTCCTAAAGAGTGGGTTTTTGCGGAGAAAGCTTTGGGGGCAGAAAATCCACAAAACCACGCTCAGACATGGTGGCTTTTAAGCTTGGATCATGCCTGGAAAGAGCAGATAAAAGGTTAAGTGTGGATAAGCCCAGTGTGTGAGTACAGAAAGGGAGGTTGTAGGATTTGTTTAAACTTCCGGAAAGAGGCCATTTATATTGCAAGGTGGCTAAAGGTGTGTCTATTTACCAGGGAGATGCAGCATCAAGAGAAAATGAACAGCCCCAAGCAGGGTTGGATTTATATGAAGAGAGGCCCTAGGCTTCTCCACTTGTGAGCCCCCCCATCCCCCACCCTCATGACTAGAAGAAAATGGAAGTGTTATAAACAAAACTGAGTGAAGTGGCACCCACCCTGTGGAACGCCCTCCCACCAGATGTCAAAGAGAAAAATAACTACCAGACTTTAAGAAGACATCTGAAGGCAGCCCTGTTTAGGGAAGCATTTAATGTTTAATAGATTATTGTACTTTAATATTCTGTTGGAAGCCGCCCAGAGTGGCTGGGGAAACCCAGCCAGATGGGCGGGGTATAAATAATAAATTATTATTATTATCATCATCATCATTATTAAGCGAAGGATGGTGATGGGTATTAGAAATGCTGCAATTCTCAATTTCTCCTCCAAAGGACATGAGATGTTATTGTTACCTTAAATACCATGGTGATTTTTAAAAATGCATAGAATTAACACTGAAAAACTTTTTGCAATTACTGAACTTTGTAAACCTGTTGTGGAATAAGCATAATTTTTTAGGAAAATGAAGTTGTAATGTTATCCTTAAAAAAAACAACACCTTGAGTTTACGAATTATGTTACCTGAGATTCCTTCCTCATAGCAAAATCATCCAAAACTTCATCAAAATTTGTCTAAGTTTGTCACTTTCGATGTACAGAATGCTCAGTGCATGATATTTATGTGTGTGTGTTGAAATAATTTTTATTAAAGATTTTCTTGAATTACAAAAGAATGTACAATCTCTCTCTTTTTATTTCATAGAGTCTCTTAGTTACGTTTAATGTAAGTCAATGTATCTAGTAGAGAGTTGAAGGGGAAGAGAGGTGGGAGGAGTGGTAAATTTACATAATATTTTTTCCTTTTTTTCAGAATTGGTATATGTGTGTGTTTTAATGTGCATTGATGTTATGCATAACCAGCCAGGATCAGATTTATGTCCCGAAGGGGAGGATGTAAATAATTATAATAAAGACATACAGTGGTGCCTCACTAGACGAATTTAATTCGTTCCACGGGTCTATTCTTATAACGAAAAATTTGTCTAGCGAATCCCATAGGAATGCATTGAATTTTTTTTTTTAAAAAAAAATGCACATAGGAACGCATTAATTGAATTTCAATGCATTCCTATGGGAAACCGCGATTCGCTAGACGAATTTTTAGTAAAACGAATTTGTCTAGCGAGGCAACCTCCGCTAGAAAAATCATTTCTTTAAGCGAAAATTTTGTCTTACGGGGCGTTTATTAAGCGAGGCACCACTGAACTCATAAATAAAAATGGGATTTGACAGATCGATGGTGGATAACAAATGCAGTAGGCACAAATGTTCAGTCCTAAACCAGCTGCTTTAGGGGTGTTCTCTGTTAAAGAATTACAGGCAACTTCCCATTTATGAGGGGGTTGGATTCTGAGGCACCACGTGTGTCAGCAGGATGTGTATATTGGCCGTGGCCATGCACATGCCAGTTGTGTGCAAATAGGGAGTTGCCTGTATTGCACCTTTTTGACTACATAAAAAAGGACATTATTCATTGAACTTTGGCAGTAGAAGGAACCGTCATCATAACTGAAAATGTTACTCAATGCTCATATAATGTTGCTAATAATGATGATGATGATGATGATGATGATATTACTTTTTAAACTATACTGAAAACATAGCTGAAGTATAGAAATTTGTCAAATAAACAAAAGATAAGTGGGGGAGGGGGACGGAAAGGGAAGGATTTCTAACCCTATGCTACATAAGCTGTATGTATCATGTGCATACATGAGCACTAGAGTCAGGATGCATAGTTAGCACTGTAGGAGAACCAGCTTCAAGAGAACCATAATTTAATCCACCCCCAAAGTAAAACAGGGTCAATGCTTTACAGAGAGTAGAGGATGTTAATCAGTTAGCATGTATGGCATGCAGCTAAGATCAGCTGCAAAATCACTGGCAAACTTGCAAACAGGGTGCGCCCACCCATGAGGCAAGATGAGGTGACCATCTTGGGTGGCAGTGTCCACAGGGGCAGCAAATCCCAATATTGATCTTTATCTCTCTCTCCCCTCCCCATTCCTGTTGTAGATCTTCATTCGCTCCTTTTGCCCTGGCAAGGAGGGCGCGCCATTTTGTGATTCATCTCAGGTTGCAAAATGTCTTGGGCCCTCCCTGTGAATATTAGACAGGCATCATTTCTGTTCTCTTTTTGGTGCCTACTGAGGACCTTACTTTTTCAACAAACCTTTTGCCATCTTTCTTACTTTGCACCTTGTATTGGAATTGCTTTTAATCTGATTTTCTTGTTTTATCACCACTTGTTTGCTACCCAGATCTCATCTGGAAGGAAGAGTGGGATATTAAATAAATAAATAAATAAATAAATAAATAAATAAATAAATAAATAAATAAATAAATAAATAGGGTTGAAGCCTCAGCCAGTGTGGCACCGAATCCAGAGAGAAGGGTGTAATAAATCCTGTTTTAGAACGAGGTCTGCTCCTTTTGGGGGGAAGGGGAATAAATTTGATGTTTGTGGGGTACAGTGGTACCTTGGGTTACAGATGCTTCAGGTTGCAGATGCTTCAGGTTACAGATTCTGCTAACGCATAAATAGTAGCTCGGGTTAAGAACTTTACCCCAGGATGAGAACAGAAATTGTGCTGTGGCTGCTAAAGTGGTGCCTCAGGTTAAGAACAGTTTTAGGTTAAGAACGGACCTCTGGAACAAATTAAGTTCTTAACCTGAGGTACCACTGTACTCCTCTATCCCGTTTTATTCCTGGATGCCCAGTCAATGTCAAAGGCAGGGAAGCTTCTGCTCAGCTGTGGCTGGTACTTCAACTGCACCTGAGCATTTCTGGAAAAGACAGACATGGCAACAACCACGTGTGTCTTCCAGCAAGGCAGGATGACTGCAATGTGCTCAGTGTAGGCCTCCATTTGAAATACATTCAAAAACTTTAGCTGGTGCAAAACACAATGGCTAAAGTTTTGCTTGGGAGGCACTTTTATTTGGAGTACATGACTCCTTTTTTATACAAACGTCACTGGCTTGAATTCAAGTACTGGTTATTAGCTTTAAAGCCCTAAAAAGGATCATTTCACATATGTCAGCTTATGTCAGCTAAGGAGACTGCTCACACCATCACCTGGAGTATGATTTAGGCACTTTAGACTGGTGTGATTGCCCTGCTGCTGTGCTTAGACGTGGAACTACAGCATCTGCCCCTGGAAATCACTTTAACCCTTAATGTCTAAAGACCTTTCTGTCTTTCATTTTTTTCATTTTTTCGTTTTTAATTTTCTGATGAAAGTTACTCTACTGCAGTGGAAATGTGGGATCATGTTGTTATTTTAGTATTATTAAAAATAATTGCTGTTGTTGTTACTATTGCTTGTCAATTGTCTTCTGTGGGAGATTTAGCAGCTAAATCTAACAATGCATATCCTTGCTAGTTAGTAAGTTTAGGGGCTAACGACCACAGAGCTGTATTGCTAACAAACAGAGACTCAGACCATAGAAATATAATTGGTTGAAATGGCTCTGTGTGGTGTCATTTCCTCTCCTCTCTTGAGCAGGAAGAATAAAATACACATTTCTATCCTGTTTTTCTTTCATCGACCTGTCATGCAGGAGGAGTAAGTCGGTTTGCTCCAGATCAAATACATATTTCTATCCCGTTTTTTTTCATCGACCTGCCATGTCTGTTTGTTCCAGATCAGGCAGATGCCTGATACTTTTTCTACTGTAAATTGTAAGTATTTTGTCTGCATCATTTTTACGCTGCTGCAGCTGGAACCAGTGCATGACTATGAGTAAGTAAATTGTGTTTTAAGCTTACTTCCACAGTCTGTTGCCTGATTTCTTTGTTAAGTGGGGTAAAAGAAAAGGAGGAGCCAGCATGCTTTGCAGCTGGACTTAATTAAAAGAAGGCTTCACAGTACAGTGGTACCTCTGGTTATGAACTTAATTTGTTCTGGAGGTCCTGAGGTACTACTTCCAGGTTAGTGGAATCTGTACAAACCCAAAGTGTTTGTAACCCAAGGTACCACTGTATTTCTATATGCTTCAATTTTGCTGCTAAGGGTAGGACTTTTAAACTCTGTTCCTCTGTTCAACCCCTGCACATGGGCACTTGGAGGAGATAAACTGCAATTAATATATCCTCTCCTATGTATTAAAATCCAACCCATGTATTCCACATACATTTCTCAAGCCAATACAATAATGACCGCTCCCCACATTAAACAGGGAGTGATTTTTGCGTGGTTGCGCGCAGCCCCCTGGACCACAGAGCAGCTACCTGGTAGTTCGGATCTGGTCACTACCTATCCAGACTGGATACCTGGGATCTCTGCCTACCCCAGCCAATCGTCCAATCCCGCTTGGGGAGGTGTTGCCAGGGGACAGGCCAGGAAAGGGGGAGGAACTGTCCAGCTCACACAATAGGATTTGAATCTTACCTGCAAGCAGCAGTTGGCTCCAGAGCTTTTCCCACCCTCCACACCCTAACTGAAGTTTTCTTTTGCAGGTTACCCCTTTCCCCCACAGGTACACGAGCGCTGCTACGTCAGGGTCGCTGTTGAAGGGCAAAAACAAACAACCTGGGGTCTTCCAATACATGGATAGTGGCATGTGGGGGGGAAGCAGTGCGCCCACTCATCCGCTGGTTGGCGGGAGTGCAACTTCCCCCAATGCTGCAGCGAGCGGGAAACGATCTAGGGAGTGTTTTTTGCCCGCACCTGTGGGGGGAGGGGAGAAGCTCAACAACTTTAGGCCATCTCCCCTCATTTTCTTAAAATTGAGTCCCCCAAAATAGGCTGTGTGTCTTATACATGGGGATGTCTTATAGACAGAAAAATACGATAATTTAGTAGCATTATGAGGTAGATGCCCAAGTCTTCTCAATGCACAAGACTCATGGAAGTATGAGGATTTTGATTCCCAACTATAGACATTGCCTATATGCAATCTTGCCATGTGAATGATCCCACCACCTTCCAATTCGATCTCCAGGCAGGTCAAAGTTTAACAAGCTAACTCCATAGTCCTCAAACCAACCTACATGCAAAAGTTATAGTCCAGTCCTTTCACACCTACTAATGAACACCTAATGAACACAGCAGGCTGAGTACACACACAGCTCACCATCTTCCTGGCTAGAATATATTTCATTTGTTTTTAACATATAGTAATTTCTAAATCCACATCTAGGCATATACATTAGCCTGGCAAATTTTATGTAGTGTACTCTCATTTTTATTTATTTATTGGTGTACAGTAATGCACCTCCTCTTTTTTGGGAAATGTGCAAAGAGCCACATGGCCCAGATTCAGGGATGTTCTCAACAGCAAAGCCCTTAACAGTTGAACAGGAAGCGGCCTTTCCAAATTAAAGGCAGACACTCTGTTATTATGCCATAGACCCTTGAGCTACAGCCAATAAGAGGGAACTCACTCAATATTGCCTAGCCTGGAAGCAAAAGTGTATGGTGGCAGTTTGGCTTACTGACGAAAGAAGAGACTTTGGAGGAACTGTCAGAGTGAAGTTCAGCAGTCAGTGGCAGGAGACTAACTTATAGCTGCAGGTGGGATCTCTGCTAATCAGTGTGACAATTTGTCTCCATTTCATAGCTGCCAAGTTTTCCCTTTTCTCGCGAGGAAGCCTATTCAGCATAAGGGAAAATCCCTTTAAAAAAGGGATAACTTGGCAGCTATGCTCTATTTTCTGGTGAAAAAAAGCACAAGTAATTACTGAATTTTATCTAGCCATGGCAGAGCATGGGAACCAGTGAAGTCCCATCAGCACTAATAACACAGCTGATTATTAGGTGGGTGGAAACACTTTTATATATACCAGGTATGTAATGCAGACCAAAAATATGTTTTGCAAAATAAAGCCGGATGTTTTTCATGAAGGATATAGCAATTTCCCTCCTCTTGCTGTTCCACTTCACCTGAGTTAACAAGCACAAACAACTCTCTCCTACCAGACACTGTGTCCAAGCAAATCATTTTCGACATCTTATCTTTCCCTTGTCTAGTTGGAAACATAAATGATTGTGCAGTGAGAATCCAGTTCAGTGTCCTTCAAAACAAGGGGGAAGAAGAGCCTTCCTTCTTTTTGACATTCCAGAAGAATATATCTAATTCTGTGTTGCTGGAGAGAGTCAATTCTAGAGCTGCCATATGTCCTGATTTTCCAGGACATACCTGGGAATTTGCCTCCGAAAATGGTGCCCTGGATTATTTTTCGGAAATTGGTCAAATGTCCTGGAAAACCAGCAATGGGGGTTAAATTAATTTTAAAAATCTTGACAACTTTTGGGAATATGGCAACCCTAGTCAATTTTATTACTTGTCTTCACTATAGAATGCCATTTTTACACATCAAATACCCTAGTCTTAAGTGACTTTCCCATTTTATCCTCACACCAAGCCTGTGAGGTGGGCTAGACAGAGAGATGACAGTTGGCCCTTGTTTAAAACCCCTACTCACTTAGCAATACATTCCATGGCTGAGTGAATAAGGATTTGAAACAAGGTCTCTATGCTGGCTGCAGCTGATGGGAATTGTAGTCCAAAACATCTGGAGAGCACCAGGTTGGGAAAGGCTGTTGCAACCACTACACTACAGTGGTTCAAGTGTATGCATTTAGATTGAGTGTCTGTGTTGACCTAAACATTACATCAGCATTACTCAAATAGACAGCTGCCCTGGACACAGAATTGACCTGCACCTCCATGGACAGCTGTGAGTCTAGAATGACTCACAGGCTGCGCGCCTGGTCCTTCAGGGGCACAGTTACCCCATTCAGGACCAGCGAGTCATCCACACTTGCCCGCCTCCTGTCCCCACAAACAGTACTTCTGTCTTGTCAGGATTCAACCTGACAACCTGTCAGGATTCATCCAAAGAAAAATGGATGGTGTTGAGGCTAGCAGGGTTTGACTGTTCCAGTGAATGGGAGATGGAGCTGGGAAAAGGCCTAATGGAGAACGGGACCTAGAGGGACCCACTGCCTCAGTCATAGCCGTAGCCAGGATTTTTCTTGGGGGGGGCAGGCTTTTTGTTAGGGGGCAGAATGAGTTAGCTATGTATTTTTATTTATCTATGCCTCAGGTGCAGCACTGTTGAAAGCCCAAAGGTCTGTTCTGTAATGCAGTCATGTTAAATTACAGTGGACTGTGTCCTCTGTGAGAGTGGAATAATTTGGATAATTTATAGCCATTACAAGGCAGAGGTGCCAGAGTTCACCAGTGTGAACATTTTGTTGCTGACCACAATGAATTGTTTGTGAACGTTCCATGGCACTCTATCAGCCATTCATAAACTGTGCAGAGACATCTCTGTCAAAAGTAGCTAATCCTCTGCTGAAGTATTATTTCCTTATTTTCCCTGATTTGCACAAGCTGGATCTGAACCTCCTAGACAACATCTCTTTAGCCAGAAGACAATAAATGTTTGTAGCTGCAGAAGCTCATCACTGATAAAAGAAAATGACACTTTTGTTGTTTCAGAGTGCACTAACAAGGTAAACAGAAAAGCACAGCATTTTTTTAAAAAGGAAATGTATTCTGCCCTTTTTGGATAATTGATGCAGAGAGTATACCTGACACACAGACCTGAAAAGCTGTAACTGAGAAGAGTTTTGGGGAAAGGGCCCTTCATTAAAAAGAAATTCTGCTACTACTTGCCATGCAGAAAACACTTGTCCCAGCTCAAGATGCTTTATTGGGATGTGCTGCGATAAGTCAGCAGTGTAGCAGATCTTTCTAACCCCAATGCTCTGAAGCAGAAAGTAGCTCCGTGGTAGAGAACATGCTAAGCATGCAAAAGGGCCCAAATACAACCCCTCGCATATCTAGGTAAGGTTGATGTAGACTCCTGCTTGAAACCCTGGATAGCTGCTGCCAGTCAGTGTAGCCAACATGGTAAGCTCCTGAGATTATTGAATTGCTCCTTCCATCAGCCCCAGCCAGCATGGCTAGTAGTCAGAGATAATGGGACTTAGAGCCCAGGAGATGCAAATGATACTGAGCGAGATCACTGTGTGACAGGACAGGAACTTGTAGGAATTCAGAATACCCACAAGGAAAAGGACGTTCAAAGAAGCGGAAAAATCCAGGGGGGGGGGCACAATGATAGCTGGGATGTAAAACATTGGAGAAAGGGGGTGGGATGAAGGGAGAATGGACATTTGATTACTAGGACTGATTAAAAGGACTGAAAACTGGACTGACGATTATGGAACTTGCTGGAATGGAAGCGGTTAGCTGGGAATAGGGGAAGAGAAGGTATATTAGAGGATAGTCATATAGTGAATTAAAATTCGGAATGAAAAAATGGTTTAAAATTTATGGAGGTTTTTGGAGGAAAAATTAGGCAAGGGAAGAAAATAGATTTTGAATAGGTTGAATTAAGATATGTTATGAAAAGGAAGGACAGATCGTGAAGCTGAGGCTCCAATACTTTGGCCACCTCATGAGAAGAGAAGACTCCCTGGAAAAGACCCTGATGTTGGGAAAGATTGAGGGCACTAGGAGAAGGGGATGACAGAGGACGAGATGGTTGGACAGTGTTCTCGAAGCTACGAACATGAGTCTGACCAAACTGCGGGAGGCAGTGCAAGACAGGAGTGCCTGGCGTGCTATGGTCCATGGGGTCACGAAGAGTCGGACACGACTAAACGACTAAACAACAACAACAAATGAAAAGGATAGTATTGAATTTAGAATGTTGTAAGAAGTTATAAGAAAAAGGATTAGTATATTTAAAATAAGGTTAGAAAAATTGTAAAAAGAAAGGGGACAATGATAAGGAAACTGTTAAAGGAGAATTAAAAATGAAGACCGGGGAAGGGGGGAGGTAGGGGAAGCCTTCAAAATAATGTTTATGGATAATGAATGGATATGGTATTTTTCTTTTTCTTTTCTGTTTTTTTTTCTGTTTTTTCTTTCTTTCTTTTTTCATTTTTTGCTGGCTGGGGTTTTTCTTTTTTATAAGATATGTATAGATAGATAGTTGGGTGGACACCCTCCTTTATCCTACCTTGCCATCCTAGAGCTTCCTGGTGGCAGGAGGGGGCTCGGGGGGGGGGGGAGAGAGGGAGGAGGGGACAAACCCAATTATAAAATGGACCACCTTCAACTATCCACTTTGCATGGGACTCTCTCGTGGCAGGAGGGGGCTCTGGGGGGGGTAGAAGAAGGGGGAGAATATGTTATGTATGTCTTGCTTTATTGTGTAAAATTAATAAAGATTATTATTATAAAAGGGACCGAACAACGGGAGCTCACGCCGCCATGGGGATTCGAACCACCGACCTTCTGATCGGCAAGCCCTAGGCTCTGTGGTTTAGACCACAGCGCCACCCACGTCCCTTCTTCCATGAGGTAGTCCAAAGCAATTTTACAATACAATAAAAATCCATACACAAAACAACTGCATATATAAAAATAGCTCAAACATTTGCTTATACTGTATAAGAACAATCCTAGTTGCTCAGAAGGGGAAATGGCTGAAAGGGGGCTCCCCTCTCCTGGTATAGGCTTTTGGTTGGATCCAGCAGGGCTCTATGCAGTATTTACATTCTTATGTAATGCAATGCATGGAAGTTTGCTTATGTGTGCATATCTTTCTTTTGCTGGATCAGGGTGATCACTTTTGTGATCACCAGTGCCCGGGGTGTGGGGTTGGGTGGGGAGACAGCAAATGCAATATAATTGAAGGGAACTTTAATGTTTTCTGGATGCTGCTGCAAGAGCAAAATGTTAATAAGGCACTGTGGTAACAGGCAAGCAATTTTATTCATCCTGAGACTATGTTTAGCATGTAATGGAAGCTGATAGGTATAGTTAATGTGGCCTCTGTTTTACTGGCTCATCGCCTTCTGTCAATTTTTTTCTGTGAATTATTATTTTAATATATTTGTATTTGGCCTGAGTGGGATTAATTACAATTTTATTTTTATTTTTGCCTGCACTTGAATAATACAAAAACAGGGATCCTTTTCTCATTGATATTAGAAGTAGGTTTATTACCCTTAATTATTTATTTAAAATATACACTGCTCTTTGTACTATTATTTAGCCCATTATAATGTAATTGAAAACAAAGCAATAAGAAAATAAGCCACTGAACCAATTTAGAGAAATAAACCAATAACAGAATTAGCACGATACCCAAATAAAATAGCAAATGAGGGTGCTGCCCTGTAGGTCATGGGTGGATGATGCTCTTCAATGTCAGAGACAGAGCTCTGGTGTTGGGCAGCGAGATCTGATGTCTGGTTCCTCCTTCCTGTGCCCAGCACCACCTCCAGTGCCCTGGCAGAATGAACTTTAGAGCTCCAAACCATTTCCATCTAGCTATCCTGAAAGCACATGAAGGTGGAGAGACTGTTTACTGTGTGCCTGGCAACTGTTCGGTTTTATTTTATTTTAAAAGAAGTATTTTTACTTTTAAACAAATCAGCATTGAAATTTAAGAGGAATAAAAGGTGAAAAGAAGAACTTCCTTTAAAAACAAAATCAGTAGGTGCACCAGTCTTACGTGCTTGATAGCCAATTCCCCCCTCTCCCTTTAATTAAAACAGGAGAAGACATCATAAAGGCAACTTCTCCCATAAGGCTTTTTCAGATCAATAATCTGCAGTTCATTGGAGAAACATTTAATGGAAATAAAAAAACACCCACTACCCACAGCAGATTTGCAATGATGTGGGAAGCTCAACCCTGCAGAGGTACCGAAATGCTAAAGAAATTTAAAAGCACCCTGTAAATGAGGCGAGGAAAGGGGAAATGCCAAACTCTTTTGCAAGGGAAGAAAACTTATGAGAAATTGAAGGTTTGGCACAGTGCTACTCCAGAGATGTTCAGTCCCCACCCCATCTCAAGTACCCTGAGAGAGTAGTAACACTTCCTACATGTGAATGGCCATTGAACATCACCCATAGTTCTTCAAATATTCTCGGAAAGCTCCCTGTCACACATAAACAGAAGTTTTTTGCTTAACGCTTGTACAAAATTCAGTATTAGCTCCCTGCTGCTTGTCTCTCTACCTCTCTGCCTCCACATTTCTTTAGCTGGATATGCAGGCCAGCAACATGATTGAAAGGCACGCAATTACCCATCAGAAATGTTAATAAGCAAACTTATTACATCACAAGAGGGAGCCCATTGGCTTTAAGTGGAAGCCTTTAATTCAGCCACTGGATTTGTGGACTCTGTGAACCTGTCATTCTACTTGCCTGATAATATAACCAATTTAAAGGAGACTGGCAGTGGGGAGGCTGCATCGGTAATACAGTATACGTATTCTCATTACCGGATAATGAATTCAGGGATGAAGAAGTGGTCATTCTAGGATTAGGATGGCAGTGCGAACAGTTATCTAGAATCCCCAGACTTTGGAGCATGGGAAGCCTGAATTATTTTTTTCTATGATTCGGCATAATATTTTGCTTAATTGATATGTATGTATGTGTATAATTGGAACCCAGGTGGCTCTGTGGGTTAAACCACTGAGCCTAGGGCTTGCTGATCAGAAGGTCAGCGGTTCGAATCCCTGTGACGGGGTGAGCTCCCGTTGCTCGGTCCCAGCTTCTGCCAACCTAGCAGTTCGAAAGCACGTCAAAATGCAAGTAGATAAATAGGAACCGCTACAGCGGGAAGGTAAACGGCGTTTCCGTGTGCTGCTCTGGTTCACCAGAAAAAGCTTTGTCATGCTGGCCACATGACCTGGAAGCTATACGCCGGCTCCCTCGGCCAATAATGCGAGATGAGCGCGCAACCCCAGAGTCGGTCATGACTGGACCTAATGGTCAGGGGTCCCTTTACCTTTTTATGTGTATAATTGGATATAATTGAAATAATTGAATTGTGTTTTAATTGGAAAACTTAATAAAAAGTATTTAAAAAAGAAGAAGTGGTCGTTCTCAGTTTCATGTCACAACAGAGGAGCTCAGGCCCTGCACTACACTTCTTCTACAGTGTGAATTTTGGTATGGTCCCTTAACCTCTGTGCTTCAGTTTTCTTGCACTTTCAGGAAGCTCAACCATAATTGCCTCTGCAAAAGTTCATTGGGCAACTGGTGCCAAAGATAAACTTCAGTTTCATGACAACATAGTCCTTGAGTTTGCAATTAAGAATTAAGAGAAAGGCTTCCCTGAATCAGTGAACTTCTCCCTATTTTCTTCATTACTTTACTGCAGTTGTACCGAGGCGCCTAAATCAGGGCCAATGCCACTGATTAACAGGAAATGGTATTAGAAATTGTGTCCTGGGGACTCCTAGTATCCTAGACCATAGGATAAGATAAGAGCAAGCAAACTCCCCCTGAAGCCTGCTAGCCTTCTGGTGCAATCCTATGCACAAGCAAGGTCAGTGGGGCTTATATCTAGGTCAGCAAGCAGAGGGTTGTAGCCTACTAATGTTTACTTGCAACATGCAGGCACAGGGGACCATTGATTATACAGGGTGCATTTCCTGTTTATGTGAAACCAGTGGTGAATGGTCCGTGAATCCTAGGTCCAAGCATCCTTACGTTCCCCACACTCCGTGGGACATGTTTAACAGGCGTTCAGGGTTGCCCACCTGATATCACTTGATATCAGGTAAAGTACTTTTGCTTGCATGGACAATCCATGGATTGTCATGCTTGGGAAGATTTGCATGTGTGGTCAAGCAGCTGATCAGTCATGCCTGCAAATCTCATTTTGGCCCAGCCACAACTTTAGCTGCCCCACAACTGACACCATAGCTAAGCCATGGTTAGGGGTGCTGGCAGTTAAAAGCCTGATAATGAATCAACTAAAACTCCTTAATTGGTTGAGATCTCTACATTTGACTATTAATCTTTACTCCACAGTTTCATTAAAATCTTAACCAACTCACACTATTAACAATTAATTTGTATGCATGATTTCTGATCCATCAGGGGCAAATGCAGTACAACCGGATTGAAGACTATTTCCTAGTTGAAGATGTGGATAAATGGAAATCGAAGCCATTTTATTGAAATAAAAAAATGGCAGCAGTCCTTCCAAAGGATGCATATCTCAAGAAATTTTAAATGCAATATTCTGCTATTACATGATAAATGGTGGTTAAGTGTAATTTCAGTTTCAATAGTATATCCATTACTATTCCTTTAAAGGAGCTTTTGAACTGTATTGTTGCACACCACCATAATCTTCAAGTGGTTTGTTATTCCAGGGGTTACAGGTTCTGTTTCCCTTGGAATGAGGGATAGCGGAGCCTGTGGTGTGTTTAGGATATATGGTTTATTTACACATATATACAACCTGGGCATAGGATGGAGCGGCTCACAGCATTAACACCCCAAGAAAGCCTTGCTTCTCCCTTAGCCACAGCCTTAGATTCCAATAGAAATCAAGCACGACTTTCCCTGACAGACTTCTGCCTTCTGCTTATAGTTCATAAACACCTCAGCTCTGGTTTTTGTCCTTCTAACTAACAGCCAGTTGAGAGAGGGGAGGCACCCAAAGCCACTTCCTTAACAACTCATTCTAAAGGACAATCACCAAGAAGCTAGCCTTGCTACTCCAACAATTGAATCCTCCATTAGATTTTAACCTTTTTTGGATCTAGGAATTAGAAGGGCCTTTAGCATGCACCCTATATCCACCCCCACCCTAAACTCACACACTATTGATGCTCTTTAAAATATTGATATGGGTTCCCACTTCCCTAGCAGTAGAAAGGTGCAGAGGGGCTTCATAAACAATGGTGTGTGTGGGGGAATCAGCCCAAGGACCACCACCGGCAATTTCCTGGGGGCCACTTTTTCGTGGTGGGTGAAGCAGGAGGCAAAAGAGGCAGAGAAATTACTGTTACCCACACTTAGTGCAGGAAGCTCTATTTAAACCAGGCATCGGCAACCTCTGGCCCATGGAGGCCGTTTATCCGGCCCACAGGCTGCCCATGAACTGAGCCGCCCGCTCGGCAGGTCCCCAGCGTGCTGCGCTAAACCGGCATGGCGTGGTGTGGGGACTCACCGAGCAGCGCCGGAAATTGTGTCTACGCAGCCGCAGAAGCTATTTCTGGTGCTGCGGACATTTTGGAAATGGGCAGCCAGCACCGGAAATCACTTCTGTGCAACTGCGGACATGCGCAGAAGCCATTTCCGGTGTTTGGAACATGGGCATCGCGGCACCAGAAATCGCTTCTGCGTCTGGTCCCTAGGAATCCTCTGGCCCACGGGCAGAAAACGTTGCCGACGCCTGATTTAAACCATGCAAAAGTTAGAAGGTTTCTTTAGTACTATGCACATGACTGCATCCAGAGAAGCAAGAAGTATTATCACAGTTGAAGGGCACATTCCAGACAGACGAAAGCACTGATGGAGGGAGGGGAGCAAGGTTAGTGGGGCTTAGGATTTAGAAAAAAGATGTAGCCAAGGGAGAATCCCAAGATAGGGAAATAAAAACAGAGAGATCTGCATTTGGACTCAGTGCTAGAGGTTCTGCACCCCAACTTTACAGGATTAGCAGCCTTATTAAAAGAAGGTTTATTGTGCAAAGTCCGTAGTCTAGGCTATAATTGACAGATTGGGGAGATCCTCACTTTAAACACTTAGACCACAAAATGCAGGTGCAAGTGTCTTTGAGTGTGTTCCTTAAACTGCCCCCTCCATATGAAAGAGTGGCCGCTATTCAGTCATAAACCTTTTCCAACTGGATATAGCATTGACAGGTGTGAGAGAGCCCGGATTATCCTTTCACTTTGTTTCTTTACACCCAGGATGATAGGCAGCTGGTACTGATGCAATTATTTATTACATTTATATCCCACCCTATCAGGGCCGTCTTTAGCATATGCACCGCCGGGGTGTAAAGATCCGTCCAGCGCCCCCAAATTAGTTTAGCCCCCAAATTCACTTTTATTATGCTTGTGTCAGACACCACGCTTATGCCTTATCTCTTGTTTACGAAAGAAGGGAGGAAAAAGAAACAAACCTTTTTATTTGCTCATTTATTTACAATACACTTATACTTAAGTATACAACACCACCACACTTAAACTTATAAGTATTGTTTAGGCTCCTACTTAGGAGAAACATCAGTTGTGTCAAAGGTGCCACTGACCCTGCTGCCACATAGCAGCACAGCTCAATACAATATGTAATAATATTTTGTTGTAAGAGTTCATTTCGCGTGCATGGCGCCGTTGAGAATGACAAGCACCACCTTTGTGAATGACAAGTGCCACCGCTGGCGTGGCACGTCTTTGTAAATGAGCCACAAAGTCCTTTAGTGAAACAGTAGGTATACATTTTGGTAATACCTAGGTACATATGTATTTTGTTTTTCTAGCTTGATCAAAATTATGTATTATTTCATAACAGGTAGATAGTTAAGAGCTTAGGCGGCTTCAGCGGCGGGCACCTGGCACTCCCCAGAATTCAGTGCCTGGGTGCCCCGCACTCCTTGCACCCCAGGTAAAGACGGCCCTGCACCCTACCTTCAAGGAGCTGAATGTGGTGTATGTGGTTCTTCTCCTCTGCATTTTATCCTCGCAACAACCTGTGAGGTAGGTCAGGCTCAGAGTGAGTGACTGGCTCAAGGTCACCTATTGAGCTTCATGGCTGAATGGGGAATTGAACCCTGGTCTCCCAGGTTCTAGATGAACACTCTAACTAGTGTTCCTTCTGCAATGGAAAGGCATTGCATCAAACCACCATGGAGAGCACTGGGTCCAGGTGATCTGTGTGCCCCCTTGGACTGCTGCCCAGGTGCAAACTGGAGGTGGACAGCTTCAAGTCCTCCTCCCCCACCTCTTCTCTTCTTTGGATTGTAGCTTCAAACAGAAGACTGCACACTGTTAAATAGGACACAAGAGCCCGCTATGCAAGCACTCACAACACCAGTAAGAGGCAACGGCTGTATCCAGTGTTAACCCTATAGTAAGGTTGCAGACCTATTGAAATGAATGGACCTATGTTGGTCAGCATGGTCATTAATTTCAATGGGTCTTCTCTAAGTAGGACTTAGCTTTGTTGTGTTGATTTCTATCTGCTTTTGTTTATTTATGAATGTTTATCTGCCATTAGCACTTCACATGTTAATATGTTATATATGTTTTGTGACAGATGTTCTTTCTATGTCAACGACAATGGTACTGTATCTTTAATTTTCTCAGAAGCCTTTGCTGCCTTCTTTGTTGTTGTTTAGTCATGTCTTTACTGTCCACAATATAAACCAGTTGTGAGTGGTAAGAGTGAAGACTGTTTAATTTAGAAAAGATCAGTCTCTCCTCAGGGATAAAATGTTAGTGTCATCGCAAACCTTATTATTATAAAATGCTGTAGAATAAAAGATAGGAATAGACTTAGTTCTTCATTGCTGGGCTCTCCATGAGCATGAATGTCCCTGAGTGAGCACTTCTATTGTACAAGTGAATGGCCGTTATCCATTTCCAGGGGAGGAATAAAGTTTTGTACTTTGATTATCTAGTTCTCATTGTATGAAATGCTTCTCTGTGCACAGAATCAAGTCCAGCCTCAATACATTTTTCTGCCTATAGCAAATCTCAGTTTGATGTACAGATTTTCACCTGACTGGTTAGTAAGCCTGACTTCAATGCTGAAGTCAGCATTGCCCATTGAACTTATGGGCAAGAGGCTAGCATATGGGACTCAAGAGGGAAGAGGAACAGGGCTGTTGCTACTGCTGCCAAACCAGAATCTTCCACCTGAGGCAGCAACCTCACTCCACCTAATGGTATAACCAACCCTGCACATAGTGTATTGCACCCCAAAGGGGTCCTTGAAGAGTACAAGTTCTTTCTCTCCCCCCCCCACGTAATAATGATGGGCATATTGTTAACAACAGTCGGAAAATTAGAGTGTTTGCCCCTAGTTAGACATACAGCTGATTAAAAAAAACCCACTTAACATAAAATTAAACCACTTCTACAAGAGCTTGTCAGAGTCTCTTATGTTACATGGCACTAACACTCTGTATAGAAACAGCTTGAGAATACTAACACTGACGAATCTTAATATCCCAAGACACAACTAGGCCAGACTATCTACTAGCATCTTCAGGTTCTAGGGAAAACAACAACAACTGTTTACTTGCAAGATGATACTCTTCAAAATAAAGATTATGACAGGAACAGGGGGCATTGTTGGCGATGATGTGATCTGCAGAAAGACAATGAGAAGGCCTGGGTTGGAAATCCACAGACTGAAAGCACAGAAGGAGACATCTGGGCTCATAGCAAGCTTTGCAAGCAAGCAGGAAGGGACCCAGCTCAATTCCCAATGGCACCTCCAGGTAGGGCTGGGAAAGACTTGTACCTGAAACTCTAGAGTCACTGCCACTCAATGAAGACAATACTGATCTAGATGCACAGGTGGTCTGACTTCAAAAAAGAGCAGATTCCTGTGCATGAGAAAGAGCCATAGTTCTGTAGAAGAGCAAATGGCTTGCATGCAGAAGATTTGGCTTCAGTTCCTATCAGCTCCAGGTAGGGCAAGGAGAAATTCCCCTTTCAAATCCTGGAGAGCTGCTGCCAGTCAGTGTAGACAATATTGAGATAGATGGACCAATTGTATAAGACAGTTTCCATGCATGTCACACATTGCAGAACTGAAGTTGTGACAAAGAAGTGTTGCCAACTTTTAACTGTAATGGTGTTGTCTGGGTGTATGTGGCAGCAAAGTTGGCATTTGGGTTTATTGCAGGCTCTGGTACCAGTGTCCATGTTAAGTGTGGTGGTTGTATTATTGTGGGTGAGGAGTTGTTTAAGATTGGGTGGCTGTCTGTAGACAATGAAAGGTCTTCCTCCCCGAGCTTGAGAAAGAGGACTGTCATTGTCTAGGAGAGGTTGCAGATCTCTGATGATGCGTTGTACTGTTTTAACTTGGGAGCTGTATGTGATTACTAGTGGTGTTGTGTTATTTTCTTTTTTGGGGGGTCTGTTTTGCAGCAAGTTATCGCCGGGTATCAGTCTGGCTCTGTTGATTTGTTGTTTAACTTCATTGGGCGAATATTTTAGTTCTAAAAAGGTTTGCTGTAGATCTCTTAGGTAAGAGTCTCTGTCTGTATAGTTGGAACAGATGTGGCTGTAACATAGGGCCTGGCTGTATACAATGGATTGTTTGGTATGCTTGGGACGGTAGCTAGAAGCATGTAGATATGTTTGTCAGTCAGTTGGTTTACGGTATAAGGTGGTGTCTATACGCCCATCCTGTATTTTTATAGTAGTGTCCAAAAATGTATTTCTTGCATAGATTGGTTCATTGTTAGGTTGATGGTGGGGTGAAAGTCATTGAATGTCTGGTGGAAGGTTTCCAGGGTCTGTTGACCATGTGTCCAGATAATAAAAATATCGTCAATGTATCATAGGTACAAGAGAGGTTTGAGTGGGTAGGAGTCTAGGAAACGATGTTCTAAATCTGCCATGAAGATGTTGGCATACTGTGGGGCCATGCGGATGCCCATGGCTGTGCCGCTGATCTGGAGGAACAGGTCATCACCAAATTTGAAGTGGTTGTGGGTAAGGACAAAGTGGCAGAGTTTGGTAGCAAAGTCCGCTGTGGTTTTATCTGAAATGGTGTTCCTTATGGCTTGTAAACCATCATTGTGTGGGATGTTGGTATGCAGAGATTCCACATCCATAGTGGCTAGTATAGTATTGTTAGGAAGATTATTCAAAGATTGTATTTTCCTCAGAAAATCTGTGGTGTCACATATGTACAGTAGCTGGCAGCACTGATGGCATATGGTTTCAGAACAGAGTCCATATAGCTGGAAACACCCACTGTAATAGTGCCAATTCCTGAGATGATGGGGCATCCTGGTTTTCCTGGTTTGTCTATTTTAGGTAGAAGATAGAAAGTTCCTGGTTGAGGTTTCGCTGGTGTTTGTGAGGATCTGTTCTTGGATGTGTGGGGGTAGCTCCTTAACAATCTTGTTCAGTTTCTTTTTTGTGTTTTTGTGTGGCATCTGAGTCCAATTTTATGTAAAAGATGGTACCGAATTGTAAAGTTGTCTGTGAGCCTCTTGGATGTACTGTAATCAGTTTTGTTCATGATGACGACAGCTCCACCCTTGCCCACCTCTTTAATTATAATGTCTGGGTTGTTCCTGAGATTATCTATAGCTCTCCTTTCAGCATGGTTTAGATTTTGTTGTAAGTGACGGTGTTTTCTGGTCTGTTTGGATTCTGTGGCGGAAGCAATTGATGTACAGGTCTAGTGTGGTATTGCGTCCAGGAGGGGTCCATGTGGAGTCCCTTTTTGTGTAACATTTTGTCGGTGGTAGTTGGTGGTCAATGTTCTGTTCATTAATGTGTTGGGAGGGTGGTGGTTGTTCCCCAGCAGGTTAAGAGATGTTGTGTTGTGAAGGTGTTGTTTGTTTTACCTTGTCTTGTTCTTCTGTGTGTTGAAAGTACTTCTTCAGGTGTAAACGGCGTAGAAATGCTTCCAAGTCCCCGCAGAACTGAATAATGTGTGGGGATTTGGCAGGGCAGAATGATAGTCCATGTGAAAGGACTGATTCCGCAGCTGGGCTGAGATTTTGCTGTGAGAGACTGACAATATTGTTGATCTTGTTGTTTTGATTAGTAGCTGTAGGTTGGGAAGGTTAGAGAGTTTTTTGTTTTTCTGTTTGAAGCGTGTAAGAAAAGGTTTTGGGGAACCTCAAAGCAGGGGTAGCTAACTCCTCTTCTCAGGGCCTGATCTGGTACCCAAAACAACATTTTATGCCACTTCCCCCCAAGAGTCCAATAATTTTGGCAGTGGAAGCAAAAACTTAC
Source organism: Zootoca vivipara (assembly GCF_965207765.1). Classification (NCBI taxonomy): domain Eukaryota; kingdom Metazoa; phylum Chordata; class Lepidosauria; order Squamata; family Lacertidae; genus Zootoca; species Zootoca vivipara. The sequence goes on along the minus strand of NC_142585.1, from coordinate 26,955,177 downwards.
TAAACTGTTCAGTGCTGTGGTTAGCAGAATAATTTAAACCAATCTACCCAGCCCAGTGTAGATTGCTGGAGTGTTGCTGGTGCTGGAGGAGACTCTTGAGAGTCCCATGGACTGCAAGAAGATAAAACCTATCCATTCTTAAGGAAATCAGCCATGAGTGCTCACTGGAAGGACAGATCGTGAAGCTGAGGCTCCAATACTTTGGCCACCTCATGAGAAGAGAAGAATCCTTGGAAAAGACCCTGATGTTTGGAAAGATTGAGGGCACTAGGAGAAGGGGACGACAGAGGACGAGATGGTTGGACAGTGTTCTTGAAGCTACGAACATGAGTTTGATCAAACTGTGGGAGGCAGTGCAAGACAGGAGTGCCTGGCGTGCTATGGTCCATGGAGCCACGAAGAGTCGGACACGACTAAACGACTAAACAACAACAACCCAGCCCAGTGCCTAGAATCCCATGGCTTTGGGAAGGTTATTGGTTCTCGCTTCTGTAAGGAAACATTGCAGCAGATCTCCCCTAATGTCAGGAAGCAGGAGAACTTCAATATTGTAGTTGTGTTTATTTATGAACAACAGATCAGCAACTCAGGGGAGCAGCTAAGACTCGCTACACAAGATATTGTGATGTAGTGGCTAGAGTGTTAGACTAAGATCTGGGAGATCAAGGTTCAAATCCCCACTTAGGCCTTGGGCCAGTCACTCACTATCAGCCTAACCTACCTCACAGGGGTGTTGTGATGATTAAATGGGGTGGGGGGGAAAGACAAAAACTGTGTACACCACCTTGAGTTGCTTGGAGGAGAGATGGGATAGAGATATAATACACAGGCAAAACTAAAGTTCCAAACAGTTCCCAGTGACCCACACACCAAGAAAGAGGATGGGTGTTTGTACTGGAGGGAAGCCACATCTGTTAGACAGGCCACACACACTACAAATGGAGATGCAACTCTCCTGCTCTAATCATCTGATCAGAAATATCCTGATTCCTGCTTGAGCTCTGTGTGCACATGTGTGAGTGTCGGTTGGTCACATCCACCTGTAGCCACAGCCAACCTTGGGGTATTGTCCCTTGAGGGTTGGCCAATGGTGAAAGACATAACACATTTTTATTACGGCATTGATGGAAATGGATTGATTCTGTAAATTAATATTTAAGCCTTCTATCCCATGTGTGCAGAATATGGGAACATGTGAAGCCCTTTTTAGCAGAGAAAAACACTTATGTGCTTTTGCAGCATTAGGCAATTTCACTTCCTATCCCTGTTTGCGTATGATCTGCTTACCTTACCCTCCTTTGCCACCATTGTTAAGAATAAACTTTTGTGGACTAGAAGCAACCTCATACACAAGCGTACAAGAGCACCTTTGATTCCATTTGTGAAATGAGAGAGGTGGCAATGTCTGAATAATATCCTAACTTCATTTTCAGAGCCAGGCTTTCCCGCCCCTAGTACAAAGAAATATAGCACTTCTCGTTTTGAAAAAAGGCCACAGAAACTTTTGGTTCCCTTAAGATTGCTGATGGAAACTGAAAGACACTTACAGTATAGATGTTGCCCAATTTTGTTTTTAAAAAACTCTAGCACCTTGATCTGCTTGCCTCCGCACCATAAGCACAGAAGGCCCTTTCTTCAGTGAATGAAGCCAGTGTATTCTTATTAAAATGAACCCCCAAACGCAAAACCAACCAAACAAACCTTGAGTACGTGCTGAGTGGTCCCGCCATCCCCCTAGAAATTCTTTGCGGGGCTGGGGTGTGTGTGTGTGCAGCCCGCCTGCTCTAATTATTTAAATATTTCTATTACATTACATAAATGCCTCGCCGCCGCCACACACACACACATCGCTCCAAATTATTTGTGGTGGCTAGGGCAGGTGAAATTGTGTCTTGCTTGGTAACCCCAAAACCTGCAAAGAACGATCGCGCTGAATGGAGGTGGGAAGAAACATCAGACCTAGATGCAAACCAACCACGCCAAGCAGAACCCGAGAGCGACGGCAACGCGAGCGGGAGGGAAGTTAAGAGCGTGACACCGGCTGCTGCCTCGCGGGAGCCATGGCAACTGCAGCGAGCAGCCTTCGACAGGGAGCGAGGCGGGCTGGGCTTTGATTCAAAGCCAAGTTGCATTTAGGTGAGGGGCTCGCGGGGGGTTGAAAACAAATGCATGTAGCCATTCTATCTCTGGCGTTTCCTCGTCTTGGGAAAAGGAGGCCCCAAGGATTTAGTCACGAACGCTCCCCCTTTATCCGTTAGCTCTCCGTCGCTGTCCTAGGATGTAGCAGCTGCTTAATCTGGCAGCCAGCTGCCCAGCATATATCGGCTGTGGCTGCTTTTATTAATACTGGTCTACCTTACAGGGGTGTTGTAAACATAGGAGTGCTTCCTCGTGCTGAGTTAGGCCGTTGGCCCATCTACCTCGGTATTGTCTACACCAGGCATCCCCAAACTGCGGCCCTCCAGGTGTTTTGGCCTGCAACTCCCATGATCCCTAGCTAACATGACCAGTGGTCGGGGAAGATGGGAATTGTAGTCCAAAACATCTGGAGGGCCGAAGTTTGGGGGTGCCTGGTCTACACTCTACAGTGCACCAACTGGCAGTGCCCCTCCTCTGGGTTTCAAGCAAGGGTCTCTTCCTGGAGATGCTGGGTTTTGAACCTGAGAGCTTTTGCAATGCGGAGCAGATGCTCTGCCCCTGAACTATGTGGCCCTTTTCTCATAGGTAGGTCCAATGTGAAATGACTGGCGAATAGTAATAGTTATCACGATCACGTATTTGAAAGGTTCAGAATGCTTTGTATACACTTAAAAGCAGCTCTGTACAGGCAACTCCCCATTTATGTGCATTAAAGGCACTGCACATGCATGCATCACCACGAACCCAGAAGTGGCACGAGAAGGCCCCAGAAGAAAGAGAAAACCACAAAAATAGCACGAAACAGTGCCTGGCAATCCTTTGCATGTGCAATCTCAGGAGCCCTTGCACCTTTGAGATTTGTGGAGAGTTGGAGTTTGAGCAAGGATGTTTGGAGGGAGCATTTGTGGCATTTGCAGGCTTTTTCAATTGTGTTCCTGATATACACGATTTTGCTTAAATGTGTGGTCTGTGAAGCTGTTAACCTAACTCTTTAGTCCTTATTCCCAGGCAAAACAATGCTTGAATATGTAATCCTGAATAGCCTACACTAGGGAATAAGCTTCACTGACCACAGCAGAATTTGCTTCTGAATGAAGAAGCATCAGGATGTGCTGTCAGGATATGTAACTGCATCTGTGCAGATCTCACCTGTCCCTTTGTTGCCATAGCCTGAATTTAGATTGCCTGCTGAAGTCACGCAAGTATTTTAATTTGCTCACGACTATAAACTTGTCTGAAGTAGTCAGGAGCATGCCACGTTTGTCCTTTTTAAACATGGACAGAGGTTATTTTCTCCTGTGCTGCTAAACTATGCTTGGATGCTTAAATAAAATAAAAGAGCATTTATCCAGTGTATCTTCTGGATACATGATAGATAGTTCTGATAGCATCATTCAAGTAAAATGTGTTTGTGCTTGTTTTAAAAGTTATGGGACCTTATCTTCTCAATTCTTTTAGAGGGTTAATACTTTATGTATGAACGTTTTTGCTTTTGAAATTAGGCTATCAGTGTGCAAATATTTCTTACAGAATGAGTAATTTTTAGCACACCAATGTGTACTAGAGGCAGTTTGATCTTAGTTACAGAAAAAGGAATTGTATTTCCCTGCTAGTTAATTATTTTGCTTGCAGTGGTGGATTTTTTCTTTTCTTTCGGTACTGGGCTGTCTCTGTAAAGGAAAAAAACTTAACAAAATTGAATCTAAAGTGCCTGCCTATTTTTCTGGGTGTGTAGGATTTATAAGTACAGTGGTACCTCAGTTTAAGAACAGACAGGCAATACACTATTGATGTTTAGGGGTTACTGTGTCTTTTAATTAAATGTTTTACCTAATTATTTATGTAAAGTTTGCAGAGTAAGAAAACAATGAAAGTGAATACCACTTGTACTCGCATGTGTGATTTCAATTTCTGACGAGGAGCATGCAGCAATTTTTCACCTAAAAGACCCACCCTATTGTCACTCACTCTGATATCTTCCTAATACTAGGCAGAGGCTCTTTATTTTCACAGGCTTTAAATCTTTTCAACCTCTTCACATTTATGGTTTATTTATGGGGTGCTGCTTTAATAGAATTACTGTTCTGTGTTTTGCTTATTTTAATGCATTAATTATTGTATCATGTTTTAAATATTTTATTTTCAGCTGCCTTGATAATGTATTTGGAGGGCAGAGTATACATCTAAAATGTATTTCACAAGTTCTTAGGATATACATCTAAAATGTATTTCACAAGTTCTTAGGATATACATTGGCTGCCATATTGTTTTTGATTCAAAATTATTGAACCTAAATGACTTGAGACTGGGATACCGGTATTACTGTCATATTCTTTAAGAACCAAATGGCCTTGGTGCCCTAGCTGTGAAATTCAGTGCCAAGCAAATTTGTCTGGTGTCATTATTATTATTCAGTATCAGGCAAACTTCTTTTTACCTGTGCTTTCAATGCCCAGTAATTTTACTCCTTCTGCTCCTTTTTTGTTTGTTGTTTTTGGAGGGGAGGATGGTTATTCACATGTGTTTGGTGCTTTTTTAATAAGCTGCATAAAGCCTTGCTTTAAGAGAAATTGGAGTATAACATTTCATAAAACAAATAACGACTGCATAGGGGCACAAGCTCTTGTGTACTAGTAATCCTCAAAAACTTTTAGGTCACAATAAATAGATTATAATTCAGTGAGCTTTACTCCCAAGTACACATAGCATTGTAGCCTTAAGTTTGTACCCAGTATTAATCATACTGGGAGTAAAACCATTAAAATTAATGACTAACAGATCCATTAATTTCAATGGGTCTACTCTGAGTGTGAATTTGGACGCAGCCATTAGTCTCTAAGATGACACTTATTATTTTACTTTTTGCTACAACAGACTAACATGGTTATCCTCTTGGATTTTATTTATAAATTTGGGGGTTGTGCAATTAATCACGTGGTATTGCTGCATTTCAGACTAATATTCAAAGTTCATTGTTGACTGTTGTGCTGACAGTGTACAGAGTGATATTTTTCTATTAGCCCCCTAGTATTACATCTATAATTAATTTTGCATTGATTATTTTTAGTTGAACATACTTGTAACTAGCTGGGCAGACAACTCTGGGATGCATGTATCAGAGCAGATGGACCTGAGGAGGCATGGCAGTAGCTCCACCCCAGACTATTCAGAGGATACGTTTACATCTTTCAGTGAAGGAGAGGAGGAAACCTACCGACAATATGAAAATGATCCATTTGAATCTTATTACTCTGGAGAGGAGTCAGAATCCCGTGCTGTGTTGGATCTGTCTGAAAGCATATGGCAATCATCAAGTCAAAATGATGAAGGTGTGTTAGGTTCCCTATGCATTTTTATCAATTCTTCATGCAATCTTATGATTAGTGGGAGGAGACTTGGATCAGCAAAAATGCAAAGGAAAGCAGAAGGGGGAAAGGCAGAGAAAGGGAAACGTCATTTGCAGTGTTCACAGCAGAACACTCAGAATACTGGTTTACCAGGTCAGAATGTTATTTTTGCTGAAGACACTTAGTGATACTGTACAGGAAGCATTATGCGCCAAGGAGGAAGTGGAGATGTTTAGTGTGTGATACATCACTGGTGACGGTAGGTAGACCTTCCATCCATGCCTTGGGTTCACCTGGGTAAGTGCAGGTGATCACTAACTTCTCTTTGCTAGGGTGACAACTGTGGACAGACAAAGCTCTCTACTAATGAAAGAGAAAGGCAAAGATGTGAGAGGCAACTAATATTGGAAAAGCTGAGAAATCCTGCACCCATTTCAAGTTCTGTACTTGTGCCATCCTTTCACACCAGTGATAACTACTTGAGCAAAAGAGTGCGGAAGGCTCTACACACATTTTCCTCATACAAGCCTGCTCTTAGTTCATGTTGTGCAGCCAGACCATTCAGCCCAGGCTAATAGTGGCTGCATGCCCAACTGTTGCAGCAACAGGGAAGGGTGGACAGGGCAAGAAGGGGTAGCTATTCTGTATACCAGTAAGCATTAATGTGAAAAGTGGCCGACATGCTATCCAAAGTATATTTACACAGAAGATAAGCTCTGATGAGTTCACTAGCACTGAATTTAAGGAGAGCATAGGATTGCAGCCCTACTGTTCATCATGTGTACCTTTAATTGAGCGTAACATCTATTGTGCATGGAATGAAAATGAATATAAGAAGTGTGGGGGCTTAATTGGACCTGCCCCTGGTTCTATGTCAGGTGGCTTTACTTCTTTGATTCCTGTGGTTTCCAGGGCATGTACAATACATTACAGGAAAGTTGCCCCACGTGAAGGCCATTTTATTCCCCCTGTGTGTATTTGTGTGTGTGTGTGCGTGCGTGTGCATGTTTTACTCTATTCCAACACTCCTCCTACATACATTGCCTTTCCTCCCCAGATCAAAAACCAGAAGTTTTGGAATCTGCAGCTGTAAAAGAATATTTATTTAGAAAATGGATCAGTCTCCTGAAAGAAAACAAAGAAAACAAAGCTAGCACTCGGCTACCTAAACCTGCCATTGAAACAATTAACAGTGAGTCATTTTTTGATGTGACTTGTAAGTCAATAAATCATTCATTCATTCATTCATTCATGTAGTCCATTTGACTGTTGGACAGTCTGTACTCACTTCCAGTCTTCTTCTCTACAAAGGATTTGAACATCATTTCTAACTGAGGCCACTTCTGCAACTCAGTGAAGCTTGCAAGGGCTTCTTAGTTTCCCTTGATAAGCTTCCTCTTTCTGCTTTTGAAATTCCCCAGCTTCAGTGCTTTGAAATAATTTGTGGGCCTGGTGTCTTTTGGGCAAGGGGGAGGGAGTGAATCTGCCCAGTAGATTGTGACTCACCATCACCATCATTAATCTGTCCTTCACCCTAAGGTTCTAGGGTACATTACAACACAATAGTAAAAACCATGTCGGAGTGAGTTCTGGAAGACCTGCTCCCTGCCTTGCAAGTCTCCTCCATCTGGCCTGGGAGGTAGGGGCACTGACTGACAAAAGCTGAGGGTTTTGGGCTGGGATATTGTTTAGTGGTTTTTGTTGGAGAGAGGTGTTGCTGTGAGTTTTTTTGTGTTTATATTAGATACTGTGATTTATTTGGAAATTAAATAAAAAAATTCCTTCAGTAGCACCTTAAAGACCAACTAAGTTTATATTTTGGTATGAGCTTTCGTGTGCATGCACACTTCTTCAGATACCAGAAATTTATTTGGAAATTGTTCAGTTTGGTTGTGTATTTTCAAATATTTCAGGTATTGTTTGACTATTTTTGTTATGTTGCAGTTACATATTTTTTCATGTCTTGAGCATGGTGTGAACTGTGCAAAGGTGGCATACAAAGATGTACAACCAGATTAAAGCAAGTCATAGAAATTGTTTACTCAGAGGTCTCAGGCAAATGTCCAACAACCAGAGATGCTTAAAAACATTAATTGGAATTGCCAGGGAATGAAGTTGGAACATATGCACACACAGTGTATGCCTGTCTTGCCCTTATTGGCTTTCTTGTCTTTTGGCCCTTATCTCAGCTGCTTTGTGAGGAGGCCTTTGTGTGACACAGCGTGACCATTTTAGCTGTTTTCATTATTGGACGTTTTTGCATTTTTCTTTCGTCATAGCATTTGGGTGCTTCCCAAGTTTAAGTATGTGCATTTGAAGCAATGATTCAAACAAATAAGTTGATGCAAATGCAGCTGGTAGGTCAAGGGTGGGGAACCTCTGGCCAAGCCATGCCCACTGGCCTTTCTCTTGACATCATATATTACTTATGGTAGGGCAGGTAAGGACATGGCTGGGCCAAATTGGGTTTGCATGGCCAAAATACAGCTCACGTGCAGTGTTGTAGCTAGTTGCTCAGGCACCTAGGGTAGTGCGTGTGGGCGGATGAAAGCCCCATGCTGCTGTTTCGGGCAGTGCACAGCCTGCAGGCACCCGAGCCACCACATCACTCCCAGAAGAGACAAGTGGCTCGGGCAAGCCCTGTGGTAAGTGCTGCCCCCACAGTGTGGCACCCAGTGTGCCCTGCTCCCACACACCCCTAGCTACGCCTCTGCTCACATGTCATCATTGTACTCCATCCGCCTGCCAAACCTAATAATAATAATAATAATAATAATAATAATAATAATAATAATAATAATTTATATGCCATCCATCTGATTGAGTTGCCCCAGCCACTATAGGTGGCTTCCATCAAAGTAAGGCATCAAACACAGCAAAATCAAACATTAGAAACTTTCCTATACAGGGCTGCCTTCAGATATCTTCTAAAAGTCAGATAGTTGTTTGTTTATTTCTTTGACATTTGATGGGAGGACATTCCACAGGGCTGGAGCCACTGCCGAGAAGCCCTATGCCTGGTTCCCTGTAACTTGACTTCTCACAGATAGAGAACCGTCAGAAGGTCTTTGGAGCTGGACCTCAGTGTATGGGCTGAACTATCTATGGGGGTGGATACACTCCTTCAGGTATACAGAGCTAAGCTATTCAGGGCTTTAAGGATCAGCACCAACACTTTGAATTGTGTTCAGAAATGTACTGGGAGCCAATGTAGATCTTTTTGGACCGATGTTCCTGGCAGCTATTCGCAGTCACCAGTCTGGCAGCCTCACAGAGGATTGAGGAGATAAAAATCGAAATCCAGTTCTGCAACCCTGTCCTAGATGATTGACTGGAACTAGCTGCTTGGAACGTGTCTTATTGGTGGTGGACATATTTCCAATGATTTATTGTATATTTATTAGGGTTGACATATCTCTGGAATTTCCCAGTTATAGCTGGTATTCAGCCCTCATAAACAGCAACCAGGTGAAAATCGCTAAAATGTCCAGGAACATCTGCATGTAAGGCAGTCCATGTTGGAAGTATAGATTTTTGCGAATTTCATTTTTTTTAAAGGAAAAAAAGCTCAACCCCGCCCCCCTTTTTGAGATTTTGCAGAAAAAGTTCAACAGCTTTGGGCAAAATTAAAATTGACTTTGCTCATCCAAAAATAAAGCTAAACCATTTTTCGTTGTGTCCGGATTTTCACTTTTTGAAATATGGCAACCCCATATTTATGGGTACATAAATCTTGATTTTAACTGTTAAAGCCTCTGCAGAAAGCAACTTTGATCACATGCACCAGCCAACATAATTCTACCTTCAAAAGTGTTAGCATAGGTTCCTTGACTTGGCTTTCTGATCTTCTTGCAAAAACTCTATTGTATTATGGTTGGGTCAACCAATATAGTCTTAATCACACCAGTAGCATCTTGAGAATGCTCATTTGAAGACAGAACAGTGAAATAACTGCATATGCTTTTATGTTCTAAGGCCTCAAAATGCATCCCTTGGTTTTAATAAATGCTGGAATCTACAGCCACAAGAGCCTCTTACAAATTGTTTTATCCACTTCGAAGTGGTAGGAACAGTTTCTTAATCGTTTTTATCCACAATTGAAGATTAGCTGCAGGATAATTAAGGCCTACTCACTAATCCCAGGAAAACATAGCAATTTGTACGTTTGAAGTATCCCTTTTCAGGTAATGCTGCAAAATAAAAAAAATAAATCCAGCCTTTGAGTGATACTGTGAAAGATGACTCAAATGTTTACTTATGAAGTGCCCTAGATAGCAGTGTGGTTGAAATTACCTATTGGGTTTCTCTGAACGAACAAATGTCCAGAAACCCTGCTGAGAAATCCCTTGAATATTTTCAAGGTGTTTTGCAGTATCTGTTACAAACTTTTGAGTTTGGGCATGTTGTGATTCCCAGCAACACATTTTCCTCTCTTCCTCTGTTTATGTGTATTTAGTTTAAACCCAGTGATAGATTTTTACAGTTTGGTTGATCGTAATCAAGGTACAGTGGTACCTCTACTTACGAATGACTCAACTTACGAATGTTTCTACTTATGAATAGAGCTCCGTCCGCCATCTTGGATGCTGTTTAGATAGGATTTTTTTCTACTTACGAATTTTTAGATAGGGTTGCTTCGACTTACAATTTTTTTCTCCCAATGCATTCCTATGGGATTCGACTTACAATTTTTTTTGACTTACGAATGTGCATTCGGAACGCATTAAATTCGTAAGTAGAGGTACTACTGTATTGCCCTTCTGTGGGTTTTACTAGCTGGCTTGGCCACGCGTTGCTGTGGCTCATCCGTGTGATTCCCCCACTCTGTGCCGATCCATGACGTATCCCGCTCCCTCCTCACCCTACCCCCGGCTTATCCCTGTGATTCCCCCCCCCCTGTCCCGACCCATGATGTATCACGCCCCCTCTTCCCCCCACCCTCCGGCTTATCCCTGTGACTGGTCCCACCACGTCTTGACCTATCCCGTCCCCTCCTCCCCCCCAACCCCCAGCCAGGTGATTCAGTATCTCCATTCGGTCTAGTCTGTAAAGGCTTCAGCCTAGTATGTAAACGGGAGCTGAGGTGCTGTTGAGAGGGAAGGTTTTATAGGTGCCAGTGTAGAGGGCGCTGGTTTGCAACCTAGTTCTTTTCCTAGAATGCATTTTCATCTGAGTGGTGTGTTTTGAAACATGGGGTTTTGGGAGTTTTACCAGGCACAGGTGTGACATCTGTCTTTGAAAACGGTATGGGGTTGCTCTCATATTCGCATGGGTCATTGTGTCAAAATTTGAACACAATCGGTCAAGCGGTTTTGGTGAAACGTGGATACTAATGGACATGGCCAGTTTACATTTATATATACTGTACAGTATATAGATTTATATTGGGCCAACATGGCTTTCTGTGGCTCTTGACATAAATTACAAAGAATATAAAATACAATCAACACAGGCTGGCTTATTTGGAAATCCCATTCAATTCAGTGGTCTTGTACAAGATCATTGCTTGGATAAGGTCTATAGCTTTCTTTTTAATTCCATTTTTCAAATGACCCAAAGTCTGGGCCCTCTCCTGGTACCAGCTATTCACCGGGAAGGGAGGGGAAACCGTTTCTGCATAATTATCTTCCTTGCAAATACAGGCAGCCGTTTATACAGAGGTTACATTTGAAGGCACCATGCACTGGTGAAATAATGTATAATTGAAACCCATTGAAAAAGGCTGCAAACATCCCACTCTGCCCCCATATTGAACGTGCGTAAACAGCTTGCAATTGAAGCCATATAATATTTGGGATGCAGTTTAATTTTGTAGTTTGATGCTTTAAGTATCTGTTAGACAGGGTTTGCAGTTCAGTAGTTAGTAGACATTATTTGCATTCTTCTGAGATTGTGGAGTTCTTTTTTGCCTTTTGCACAGTTGTTGCAGATAAAAAAGAGTGTTGGAGAGTTTTGGTTGCTTTTGTAGAAAGGAAGTCTGCGAAATAAATGACATGTGAAACTTCAGCATTTTCATAGAATTGTAGAGTTGGAAGGGACCCTGAGGGTCATCTAATCCAACCCCTCAATGCAAGAATCTCATTTTTTTTTAAAGACAAAACAAAACCCGGAAAAGCACTAGCATTGTATATGAATATAATTTATTTAAGATAAATCAATGAAAATAAAATTTTAAAGAATCTAACATACATAGGATCTTTATAAGATACAGTGGTACCTCGGTTTATGAACACAATTGGTTCCGGAAGTCTGTTCATAAACTGAAGGGAACTTTCCCATTGAAAGTAATGGAAAGTGGATTAATCCGTTCCAAACGGGTCCAAGGAGTACTCAACCTGAAGCGTTCTTAACCCGAAGCATGGGTGTAATTGGTTCCGGAAGTCTGTTCATAAACTGAAGCATTCATAAACTGAAGCGAACTTTCCCATTGAAAGTAATGGAAAGTGAATTAATCCGTTCCAGATGGGTCCGCAGCGTTCGCAAACCGAAAATTCGTAAACTGAGGTGTTCGTAAACCAAGGTTCCACTGTAAAAAGAAATCAGAAAGCAGTTACAACCTCCTAAGAGAAATTGCAGTGTTTAGAAATTTTGCAACTTGCTTTGTAAAACAGCAACAACAATAATTAGAGGACCACCACCCCCGCCAAACAATCAACAGAGACTCTTAAAATCATCCTAGAGATTATCTTGCCCACCATTAAAGAATACAGTGACTACATATAAACAAAGCATGAGGCATTAGTCCACCTCTTCTTTATTACAAAGAAAGTATCTGCTATTTACAGGAGCTTCTTATAGTTACCCTCTAAAAGCATTGAGGATAAAGTATTAAAGTTCGTAAAAATAAAATAAAATTCCCCAGTATTTCAGAACAGATACCCAGTTTGAATAAGGTATCCCATTCTCACATATAGAGGCAGGTAAGCCCTGCACCCAGAGCTAGGGCTGCCAAACTTGTAAGCAGTGGACCTGTGGAGCTGTAGGTCCCCAGCTGAGCACAGCTAGGGCTGTGAGCATGTGTCCCTCTTGCAAAAGCCCACATCCCACTGGTTGTCTGTTCAGGAAGGGGAGAAAGAAGTCCTCTCTCATCCATCATCCACTGACGGTCTGTTTCGGTTATTATAGAATATCTATATGCATCCAAAGCCCCAGCTGTTTAACACATAATCTGTTGGATTAGAGCCTAATAGCTGCCTAGAATTATTATCTGAATATTTTTTCATGTATTTTCCTTATGCACGTTGCAATTTCTGATTTAAAAGGAGTCAAATTAAGCAATTATCTGAAACTGTTTTCATTAATGTCTGCATTGAGGGTAATTCCTGTGTCACTTTTATTTACCACATTTCCATTTTCTTTTAATTACCACAAATTCTGCTGTAATATCAAACATCTAATTATTCTTTTGAAACACATGCTTTCCCCTATGTTCTAGGGCTATTTACAGTGTTACCTCTACTTACGAATTTAATGCGTTCCGAACGCACATTCGTAAGTCGAAAAAAATTGTAAGTCGAATCTCATAGGAATGCATTGGGATAAAAAAATTGTAAGTCGAAGCAACCCTATCTAAACATTCGTAAGTAGAAAAAATCCTATCTGAACTGCATCCAAGATGGCGGACAGAGCTCCATTCGTAAGTAGAGGTACCACTGTATTTTCAGTTGTTTTCATGTAGAGGCTTGTAGTCTGCATAGAGAGTATTGCACACTCCAAGTTTTGGGAATACTAATTCCTGATGCCTGGTTACACAGATGGGAACTAGAGGAGTCTTTTCCTGCCTCTTCAAGTAGTAATATTTCTATGTATGTATTTTTTTGCTGGTGCAATATCGACAGAAATTATTGAGGTATCTGAGGAAGAACTGAGTGCTCTACAATCCTTTTGTGCCATCAAAATAAATCAGCTCCATCATGTGCCAAGCCCAATGCCATTGAAGAGGAGCAAGCATAATGAACAGAGGCATGGATTCACTTCAGAGAAGCCATTGACATTTGATTTGAATTGCACAGTCCCTGATCAACTACTGAACAGACTCCATCTGAAAAATATCAAGGAGACACTGAAACAGGTACTAAAAGAAGGAATGGATCTGTCTTTAGTTCCTGGCAAATGTTGATTATCTTTGCTAATACAGATGTTGAGACTTGACTGGTACTGATCCTTTTATGTATATCATTGTCATTAAATGACAAAGTTCTTTTCGTAACACTGAAACTAAAACATGAGGTTGGGCTTGTTTTTCCTTGCATTACTAATGCAATCCATATTTCAACCAAACTATTTTTGTTTACCATCACATGATCTCACAATACACATTAATGTTTACATTAGTGCAACTCAGCTCTCTTAAAGTTTTTTAACATTCATGGTATTGGGAGTTTGTTTGTTTTTTAAAAAAAATGAAGCAAAGCAAATTTGTGTTGTGATTAATGTAATTAACTCAAGTTCTTCTTTAGTGCCTTTTTTGATTCAGACACTCTTGAGTATGAGCAGGGGTACTCTGTGATGTCATGATTCCAAAAAGATGGTGATGGTGGTGCAAAAATTGCTCATTCCAAGTCTTGCTCATGCAATTTTGTGTGAAAGATTAAAGATTAAATTCCCCCAAAACACTATAAGAATGTGTCCTTAAAAGAGGACTTGTACCCAGATCAGCGAAACCCAAGCCCAATTCTCTGTCTCACTGGGAAGCCAAATGCAGTTATGAGTTTCAGGAATGCCCTTGAAGGATGTTCTGTCTTCTGGCCACATCCTCTGTTCTTCAAAGAGGCCTCCTTTTCACAGAGATGTGGTGGGATCGATGAGATGTGTAAAACACAGTGTTACCCAGTAAATACACATTAACAGCTCTGTGGTATTTGATATGTGGTTGTCTTATGCAGGAATCTTATGTGTAAGTCTTATGTGTTCATATGGAGTCCTAACTTGCTTATTCTTGGTCCAGTAGTGAACCCACAATAATGCATTACTTATAACATTTAACCTCACAAGCCTCATAAGTGGGAATATGTACTTGAACTGTGCAGAAATCTGTCCTCCAGTTTTCCAAAGGTTTCTTGCCCTACAAAAAAAGGCTTTCATTCTTTTGCCTCCTTCTCAGGGCACTTTACAGTGCAGTCCTAACACTGCCTGCTCATAGGTAAGTATAAACTGTGTTATTCCCAAACAGGCCTGTATAGGATCAGAAACTTAATAAGTGTTTCAGGATTTTTTTACAGTTGGTCCCCTTTTTTAAAAAAAAAGTTAGTCTTTTTGATAACTTTCGGTGGCCAAAAGTTTGGGGCATGTTTGCTTACTACAGGAAAAGATGGGTACATACCAGCCATTAAAATACAATAGCTTCAAAAGAATAAGACCAGCCTTAAGTGAAATAGAGGTAGTCTGAATACATGGGGTATTACATGGGGGGGAAAACAAATGTAATTTAATTTTAAAAGTAACTTGGACTTGGTTATTGATCTCATTCTGTGGGGGAAGTTTTTTCAGTAAGTTGTTTGCATTGCCTTGGAGAGCTTGGCATGTATAGAAGTTAGACATGGACAGTATTTTAATGATTTTAATTGTTATTTCTTACTTTGCTCTCAGGTAGCAGACACTGAAATGCATCAACCTTCACAATGTGTCCATTGTACCAAGAAAAGGGCAGAGCTGGCTGATGATGCTTTTCTCCGACGATGGAAGGTCTTGATGGAAGAGGTTTTACTTAAAGAGAAGTTGGAAGAGTACATGTATACCAAAGTAAGTCAGGATTTAGGTGGAAAGAGAGGCATTTTAACAGCCTAACAAATAATTATAGATGAGTTAGACTCCTGCATTGCAGGGGGTTTGACCAGATGATCCTCAGGTGCCTCCCAACTCTACAATTTTATGACTCTATGAGTATGCTTATTTACAAAACTTTGGACTGCCCCAGGTGTCCATGCAAACCTTTTCTTAGTGGTTTATGGCAGACAAAGCAGAATAAAAAGAAAGCCGCTCCCTTCCAGTTTGCAAAGTTTTCCTGTTTAATTCTTGTTATGTGGTCCTTGTTCCCGTCAGTTGCATGGAGTTGCTCTCTCTTTCTGTTTTCCTTTTTTGCAGCATGTGGAAGATTGACACTTTACTGCACAAACTTCATGAACAAAACATCCCCCTTGTTTCCTCTCTGTTCAGCTTCCAAGTTTTGTTCATGACTCAGAAAAACTGGCTTTTTGGGGTTTTTTTTTATCTCAGTGAAAAGGTTGTGCAATTTCCCCATGTGCAAATTCCCAATTGCACTGCTGTACTTACCAATTCTAGCCTGTATTGATAGCTTTAGGGCAGCCTTCCTGAACTTGGCCCTCCAGGAGTGCAGCTTTCATCAGCCGAGCCAGGACAGCTGAGCAGGAGACTTAGTCAGAGTTGTAGCCCAAAATAGCCGAAGGGCACCAGATCAGAGAAGACTTCCCTAAACATTTCCTGGGATACTCCAACCATTTCCTACTCTGTGGTCCAAGCCCCCATTTGGGAATCGATTCTACATTTAACTGGTCTGTTTCCAAATAGCATTGCTTTTATTTCCATTTCTTTTTTTCCCTAACCCCCAGTTGCAGATGGGGGAAATCATGATCAGAAGTGCAGGGAAGGGAGTGTTTAACCCTTTCCCCAACACAACCATCCCACTGAAAACTCCACTGCAATCAGTGTAGTAGCATTCTGCAAGATATAAATGCAGAAGAACTCAATTAGGGTTACTATGGGCACAGTCTATGAACAGATGAACCTGGCATGCACCAAGTCTGTCTACTTGAGCCTGTTTCTGTCCTCATACTGGCAGCAATACTTCCAGGTTCTAGACAAAGGGGCTTTTCTAGTCCTGTTACTGAGAATAACTTTTAATGGAAAATACCAGGGTTTAGACCTGGGACCCTCTGCATGTTCTCTTCCACTAAGCCTTGCTGTCTCCTTGGTACAGGGATTTTGTTGATAGAAACTTTGTTTGCTCATGCATTTCCCTGCTGTGTTTTCTTGCTGATGCTGAAAATGTATGTCACTGTCCTGGATTTGCTTAATCAGTTTTATATTGCTTTCACAATATATCCAGAGTGCTCAGGTTAAGGAACAGCAGTCATACGGTACATTTAGTGGAAGAGTGGGTATTGAATAGAACTCACTGTGCTGAATGTTGCGTCTGGTATCTTATTCATGGCACATGAACAGTACATGAATTATTCACGGTACATGAATGTTATATGATAGTAATATTATAAAGTACTTTCAGTACTCAAAGCATTTCGTATACATTATCTGCTGTATTTAAAGCAGCCCTGTTAAGTCAGTTTTATTGGTTTGTTTATTTATTTGTTTAGAAGTATTTATACCCCACCTACTAACCAAAGTTCTCAAGGCAACTTATGGTACATATTCAAATAATTAAAATAGATGGCGATACAATAGTCACTACAGCAGAACAAAGTTTGTCAATCCCCACTGCTGCTCTTCTCCAGCATTCCAGCATATGCCATTCGGCAGCTGAACCTTCTTGCTGTTGAAGAGGCTAAATGTCAGTCACATACAGGCCAGGATGTCCTCACTGGATGGCTGCTACTGGTGTCTCTCCCAGCCCCAGCCCTGGGTGCCTCCCTCCCAGTTCACAACTAGAAGGTCAAGCAGTCTTTAATTCAGTCCATGTCTCTTTTGGTCTAGGAGTTTCAGGACAACACTTGGAGGGGTTCCCTTCATGGGGCTTGTGGCGGCCCTTCTTGGGAGCCTTGGTCCCATGTTGAGATGGGATAGGCACTGAAGCTGAGAGCTCACCTAGTGAGCTCATGGAAGAGCAGGGATGGTAAACCTGTTACCCTCTAGGAGTTATTTGACTTCAACTCCATCAGCTCCAGCCAGCATGGCTCAGTGGTCAGAGATTATGGGAATTGTAGTCCAGCAACATCTGGAGGGCCACATGTTCCCCCTCCCTGTGATAGAGACAAGATTCAAACCAGAGACTTCTGGATTCATAGCTTAGTTTCCTACTCATTATGCTGCAGAGATGAATTGAATTTCATTCGTTCTTCCATATTCTGGAATTAAGGCGTATGCAGGGGAATTGCAGCTGTAGCGAGCATTACCACATTTAAAAAAGTAATGGCAAGAAGCTTTTGTCCGAAAGAAAACCTCTCATCAGATCTTTATCTCCTTCTAGGATTCTCTCACCCTCATTGGAGAAATGCACAGATGTCTTCCGAAGCTGTCTGGGGATCCCAGGAACATATGGCAGGAACTGAATGAGAGAGGTCTGAAAGTGTAACACCTAGCTGGGTTAGAACATTGATCAAATCAGGTATATAGGCACAATCCGCACAAACTGAGCTATGTAGGATATATTGGACAAACTATGTTCTGGACAGATATGCCCCTTGCAATTGATTTGGTTTCTGGGGTCCAACTCTGCATCCTGTCCCAGAGCCAACAGAGCAATATGCTGCCATCTAAAAAAAAATTCAGATTGTAAAAGGTACTTTATTTTCATTATCATTCTGATAATCCATAAGTATGGTTTTGGTGAGTTTCCTTTCATGATATGGGAGCTGTGCACAGATGCTTCTACCTGTAAGGAAAACAAATGGATTTTTCAAGGCAGAGAGATATAAGGAAGATTAGGTTTCAGCTCAGTCTGTCTCTGCTGCCTCTGGTTAAATTGAAAGGTGGAGCCCCAGGTAGAAGGTGACACAGTGGAGCAAGAGGGAAGTTCCAAAGGAAGAGTAGAAGAGGTTAAATGGAGTGGGTTTTCTCTGTCTTTCTGAAAACACTAACAATATGAACTGGAATTAATCCATTACCCCGAGGATTCCAAGTCAAGAAGCAGAGATATTTAAAAAGTAATGTTAGTTTGTTGAACAAAGCAGTTGACAAAACTCAAATAAAATGTTCAAATGCTGTTCTTATATTTGCTTTGTTCAATGTCAATTGTTTTTTCCTATTGTGAAATGTGCAGGGAATATGATTGAAGGGCAGAATAAAAACATAATAATTGTCTCTTGAGACAGATGGATGCCAACCAAGTCCAAAGAAAAGAGGTTTATCTGTCTCTACAAGGGATAAAAGCTCTGAGGTGTGTAGCAAAATCAGAATGGCTGCTGTTGCTGGATACACTTATCCACATCTTGTATGTATGAGACCAATCATGGGTGGACCTGGACTAAGACAAATAAGTGTACCACCAGGGAATGGGTTTGGGAGAATGTGAGGCTAATGTCCAATATCAAGACGAAGGTCTACCAGGCTTGCGTGTTGAGCATGCTGGTGTAGGGAAGTGAGTTGTGGGCAACTTATACCCACCAGGAGTGACACCTCAAAGCCTTCCATATGCACTGTGTCAGGAGGATTTGGGGCATCACAAGGCAAGACGGCGTTTCAAACAAAGATGTGCTCTCCCAAGCCCACATTCCCAGCATGTTCTGTCTCAGCAATGTCTATGCTGGCTTGGTCATGTCCACAGAATGGAAGATGGAAGGATCCACAAGGATGTGCTCTGTAGGAAGCTGGCTTCAAGCACCAGTAACTCTGTGTTACAAAGATGTCTGCAAGTGTCACATGAAGGCTATAGCAGCATTAGCCCCTTGCAGACGATAGTGCCTGGAGACAGATAGTCTGGTTGTATATCCAGCAGTGACCAGAGTAGGGATGACCGCTGGGAGGAGCAAAGAGAGAAGAAATGTCAGGTTGCATCTGCAGCAACACAACCAGATGCCTTCATCTGCCCCAGCTGGAACAAAACATGTCTCTCATATTGGTCTGTACAGCCACAACAGGTGCTGTAACTCTCCCAACAGTTTGACTTCACCCCTGAAGACGCACTCTTCTATTGCCTCCCAAGACAGATGAATGCCAAGAACAGGCAACATTCTGCACATCTCATCTTAGTACGATATTCACATAGTCCCTTTTCACTTGCAGTAATAGCAAGATATTCCTCATCCATGTAACAGAAGGAAGAAAATACCCTTGATGTTGTGGCATGGTTGCCAGATGCCAGTAACTGAACCATGGCTTTTTGCATCCAATACACATTTATCTACCACTGAACGTTACAAACAAATGTTCATTTTTAATATGTACTTTTTACAACACATTACTGCACGGAAGTACACATATGTTACTGTGGGTACAGCTCATATGTTAATAAAGTGGTCGTCTTCAAGCTCATGCCATTTCTCATTACAAGCAGCAACCCAACATTTATTTTTTTGTCTGTGTGGCAACTTTCTTTTATCATTGTGGGTTGACGGGCACAGAGATATGAAAAGGAAGCTGATGCATTAGAGAAAAGAGTAAAACCACAGGAGGAAAAGTTGTGGTTACTTTTTCTTTAAAAATTTTTTAATGAAAGCTGGGGAACCAGTGGCTCTCCAGATGTGTTGGACTCCAACTCAGCCACCCGCATGCCCAGTGCTCATGGATGATAGGTGTTGTAGTCCAGCAACATTTGGAGGGCCACAGCAGGTTTGATCCCCATAAGGCACAACATGCTTATTCCTGCATTACAGGGTGTTGAACTAGATGATCCTCAGGACCCCTTCCAACTCTATAATTCTATTGTTCTGTGATTCAGTTTCCTCATCTATATTACATTGACAAATAATCTAAACTGGGTTAAAGCAGGTTCCTATATTCCTAAATTGAGCCTTGGACAGTCTGCTACTATGTACCCTGCTGCATGTCAGATTGGTTGTTATCACAGAACTTCTAGTGAGACCCAGCCCAAACATGAGTTCCCTAAGCACAAGATATGTTCTTTGGCCTTGCCAGGACTGCCTGCTCCCTCCTAATGTCTCTGTGATGGGCTAGTGCCAGGACTCAGCTGCTTTCCCCTCCTGCTTATGTACCTGTGAATTAGATCTGGGAGTTTCCTGTATAAACACAGTGGGCAAGTGTATGCCACCTGTTGACTGGTACCATTGTCATCAGCCTGACTTCCTCTAATGTGTTTTGAGCCACCAATGTGCCCTACTAGGGACATTCAAAGTGTATCCTTCTTAAAGACATAAGTGATCACTGCTTATATATTTGTTTTATTTAGTAATAAAATAATGTTCTTCTGTTCCCACTTATAATCATGTATATGATCCAGAAATACATTTTTCAAAATATCTCTGTAGCAATTAAACACAGGCTTCCTAAGAATTACCTTTTAAATCCACATTTAGTATTCTTAATAACCATTTTATGTTTTGAATATTTTTTGTTAGTTTGCTTCTGCAGGTTTTTCTCCCCCAATGGGCACATTTTCTTGCCTCCCAAAGAAAGGCTTAGATCATTCTCACAGTTTTACAGCTCATTGAAAAATATGCATTACACTAGCTAATGATAATTGCAAGCAAGCTATATATACTTTAGCAGGATGGTTGAACATCTATATATACATGCTACCTACTAAAACCCTACTAAAACAAAAACAAAGTCAAATACTCATTCTGATGTTATATCCAACACTCCAGCTAGAAAGAATTTCTTGAGTATGCTACTCGCATCAAGTCACTGTCTTTGCATTATGTCAGTGTTGTAAGCTATGGGAATAGAAGCATGCCACTGTAAGCTTGGCTTAAAGGAAGAGTAAAGTGGGTTTAGGTTTGAAATCAGGGTTGCAAATTAGTTAAATAAATCTTAGTGGATTAATCATACTGAGTTTTAAATAGGTTTGATTATGAATAAAATCAATCATTCTGCAGGGGGAGGAGAATTTTCTGTTGCGTACATTGGCTATTTGAAGTGGAAGCCCAAAGTCCTTTTTAACATGTGGAATAGTTGCCTGTTCTTTTGGATCCCAGCCATAAGATTTAAAATACTGGCCTTTAAAATATTCCAATGAAATAAATGCATGTCAGGTCTGAAACTGTAGTTTGCTGTCTGAGGGTACTTTGCTTGCTTTAGGGCAGGGGTTGGCAACCTAAGGCCCATGGGCCACAAGTGGCCCACGGGGGTCATTTAACCAGCCCACAAGCCGCCCCCAAATTAAGTCGCCTGCTCGACAAGTCCCCACACACTATGCTAAACTGGCACGGCACGGGGACTCGCTTTTGCGGGACTGGAAATTACGTCTGCACAGACGCCAAAAATCGTGTCTGCACAGACGCAGGCGCTGGAAATCGCAGGCACGTGCATGATCTGGCCCACGAAGGGTTCTCCGCTGGAGTGAACCAGCCCAGGCAAGGTAAACCTTGCCAACCCCTGCTTTAGGGCTTTAGCAATTCACTAATCCTAGTTTCCGTTTCTGTGTGCTGCTCTGGTTCGCCAGAAGCAGCTTTGTCATGCTGGCCACATGACCTGGAAGCTTTAATCCTAGGTGAGTATCTGCATTCATTTGTTTGTAAATAGGTTTCTCACCTTGTGAAAGAAGTCCCAATGCTTGTTTTCAAAAATATGTGGAAGCAGAATTAACAACAATTTGTTTTTGTGTGTGTGGTGTTTTTTTAAAAAAAGTGTTCCTTTTCCATTAAATGTTATGTGGTTCTATTGCAATATGGAGATACTATTTTTTAAAGAAC
Organism: Zootoca vivipara; assembly: GCF_965207765.1. Classification (NCBI taxonomy): domain Eukaryota; kingdom Metazoa; phylum Chordata; class Lepidosauria; order Squamata; family Lacertidae; genus Zootoca; species Zootoca vivipara. Next base: position 26,933,189 of record NC_142585.1, on the reverse strand, counting down.
AAGGGAAGAAGTTGCTCCTTACGTAGCTATAAATCTTTACTTAAGAGGGAGATGTTAGCAGGTTGGGGAATTGCAAGAAATACCCCCCAAAAAACCTTAGTAAAATCAACACCTATGGGGGGAGATGGGTAGCACCCTCTCCCTGCTCCCAACTAAAAGCCCAATGTGGACTGAGCATGTCACAGCAGGCAGTGTAATCTTCCAACAGTTTGACTTCGCCCCCAAAGGTACACTCATCCATGCTTCCCGAGACAGATGGATGCCAACTTGTCTAGTAGCCATAGAATGCTGTCTGACTTGCGGGGAGGGAGGGTGAAAACTGTATGAGAAGGAGAATGGAGTGGCTGAAAAAGGAGGAAGAGGCACATAGAGGTTTTAAAAAATGCAGACAGGGCCAACTCATTGGCTAGAATGGACATTTCCTGGTTCCCTCTCAGAAGTCATTGTAAAATGTGAAAGCTGCCTGTAGAAATTGATGGAGAAATCCAGTATTTAATGTTGGGATTGGGTGCCAGTGTGTCTACCTCACACCACAAAAAAACAAAACAGAGACCTGTGGGTATAGGGTAGTATATAAACTCAATTAAGGAGGAGGAGGAGGAGGAGGAGGAGGACAGAGTGGTTAGTGGTCAAAGAATGCTGGCAGGAGAGAGAGAATGAGAATGGAGTGGAGTAGCTGGAATCCTGAACAGAAGGTGAGCTACAACACAACATTTTGTTGCAGTATCCTCTTTGTTACAATTATGTCACTCCTTGTATTGGGTGTCTCTGAAAAAATCAGTGTGCTAACACACATTTCATTTCATTTACAATTACAATGGGATTTCCACCCCTCTTCTGTTTGCCTCCATTGTTTTCAACGGAATTCCCATTAAGATCAGTGGAATTCTGCATTTGAAACTACAGTATTTTATCAGAGGCCTTTGTGCTATCCTTGATCAGGCAAACCTTTTGCTAATTTCAGAAAGGTGGATTGCACCTTTAGCTGTGGAGAAGTCAGAAGATTCACATGTGATTCAGTTAGAGCTGGTGCACCCATGAGGCAGGGTGAAGCAGCAATCTCAGGTGGGGGAAGCCCTGAGGCAGCACCCCTAAGGGCACTTGTCCTGCCGCCGCTGGAGAAGCAGTGCCAGCATCAGCACTGCTTTCTAACGAGATCTCACCAAAATCTTACAAGATTTCACAGCGCACAAGAAGTTGTCGCTTCACCAGTGGCAGAGGTGTGCAAGTGGTGCCAGCAGAAGTGGGTAGTGCTGGTAGTGTGGCACTTTCCATTTTGCCTCAGGCGGTAAAATGGGATGTGCCACACCTGACTTCAGTGATGGATCTGACCTTTTGCAGCAACTGATTTTAGAGCTCTTTGATGTTGGTAGCAAATTTGGGATGAATAAAAGATTGCCATCCTCAAACCAGCTCCTCCAGAGTAACCCTATGGCAAATTTTGGGACTGTTCCTTTTTAGTCCAGTTTGAATATTGCCGCCCATAGAAAAGGGTAGTAAACAGAACAAAACTTAGCAATGCATTCGTGGTGTGTTTTCATAAATATAGCATAAGAGTGAGGCGGTAGGAAAAATTCTAAGCATTAACAACTAGCAGTGGAAGCTGTACCATTAGGGTGAATAGGGCACTGTTTGTCCAACCAACCTCAACCAGCCCCTACCAGCCTCCCTCCTTAGTCTAGGCTTCCTCTCCCTCAGTCTCAGGTGTGTAGGCGATAAACATCATTAAAGCACATTCTTTCAACTGATTCTGGTCACTGTAGTTTATCCCTCACAGATTTATATTTCCCACAAACCCTTAAGAAACTGCAGTGCCCATAATTCTTTGACAGAAAATGTGCTTTAAAGGTACTGTGCATACACACAGCTTCAGTTTTGCCCTTGCAGAACCCAATAGAGGAGGATGGGAGCAAAACTAGAAATAGGTGACTTTGTTTATCATTAACTCTGGCTCTACCCAGTCAAGGCCTCTCTGCTTTGCATCCCATGAGCCCCAAAGGGCACCAGCCACCACTGGCAACTGGGACATGTTAGGTAAAGGAATGAGATTTACTACTCAATTGCTGCATCCACATGTCATCTTCTGAAAGTCCTTCCCCCACCCCTCACAACATTCTCAGTAATGCAGAAATATTATGTATAAGTTTGGGTTGCTGCTGTTCATTTTTTGTTTTGCCTTTAAGAAACAAGTCTTGTTGTGCTTTGAAACCCACTTTCTTCGTGGTCTCTCTGATACTCTTCATGGGCTTTCTGCAGTCTTTTGCTCCTCAGCTTCCATTTGTGAAAGCAGTAGGTGACCAGAGACATGCTTATCAAAGAGAAGATGAGAGCCACCACTACAATCAGTGCAATGGCAGAGGAAAGGGACTCCTCTGTCTGCTGGGCTTCAGCACCCCGTGTGGCATTCAGGATGGCATAAGTCTCATATTCCTTGGGTGCCAAAAAGGCAGGGATAGGAGTGTCGCTGAATTTGGACCTCATTGGAATTCTGTAGCAGCACAAACGCTTTAGTCAGAGATGCTTTTGAAGAAACAGACTGCAAGTTCCTATGATCATGAAGCAACGTCTTAGGAGAACAAAGTTCTGTTCATGAAGTCACACAAGCCTGGCAGCCAACCTCATTTATGTCCAAATGGTGTGTATTATTGTCTCTGGAACAAAGAAGACCACGTTACACCAAGTCAGACCATTTGTCCATATAACTCAGTATTGCCTGCACTGACTGGCAGCAACTTGCCAGGGTTTCACACAGGACACATTTGTACTCCTATCTGGAGATGCTGGGGATTGAACCAGACCTTCTGCATGCAAAGCAGATGCTCTGTCACTGAGCTACAGCCCCTCTCTAAAGATTCTGTTGTAAAACTGAGAACCACTTTCTTATTCTTTAACGTCCTGGAAGGTTAATCAGGAAAATGTAGTAACTTATTCACAGTAAAAGATTGTGTGGAAGACTAAAACAGAAAACAAGTTTACATCGGCCATAATGGACAGTTGTTGTCGGAGTTTTGTTCCACTCTGAATTGGGTTTTGTTTCATCACTCATAACAGAAGCTCACAATCAAAGATTCCTCGCCGAGGCACAGAAGTGGGTTCTTCCAAAGATGGTTAATATTATGATCAGTTCCAGCACTGTGGCTTTAATGCATATATTAAAGTACCTCTGCTCTCTTCACTCCTTTTGGAACTCGGCACACTCACTTTCCATGGCTCTTTAAGGCTCCAGTGTTTCTTTCACCCCAGAGCTCTTGATGTGGAAGCAAAGAGTTGACCTTATAGCTTGCGACTTCTGTAAACAGTTGCCTAAGTATAGAAAAAGGCATAAATTAGTTCCTGATCAAGAACAAGGTGAAAAACACGACTAGATTGTTTTGCTACAATAGTTTAGAATTTCAGTGGGTGGAGGATTTTGAGTTCTTTATTGCAGCAAACTGAGGATGGTGTGTGTGTTTTCCTTTCCAGTAAACTAGGAATGGGGAACAAGATCTAACTAGCGGGCTGGATTCTGAGCTTCTCCACTGCTAGTGGACCTCTGACAGGTAGGAAGCACCACCCAGCTGTTAATCAACTGATACCTCAGTGACTTCAGATGAAGGCTTGTCCCTTTGTAGCACAGCTTGAGTGCTACAATAAGCTCTAATCTACACAGACTTCAAGCCTGCTTTTGGCACAGATTGGCTCCATTCAGGACCTCTGATTGGGAACTCCAAAGTGAAACCAATCCCAGCCTCCAACTTTAAAAGGTACCCAAACCAACCCCAGTTTGGAACAACAGAGCATATTTTAAGGCACCCAATTGTTCCTTTGCAGCCATGTCTTTAACCACTGCACACCTGGTGTGATATATGATGTAAGGTGCTGAGTGGGTGGTCATTGCTTGAGGAAGATGGATGTGCAGCCAGCCTAATGCCATTTCTTACGGTTCTACACCTGGCCAAAACAAAATAAAAAAAATCCTTCCAGCAGCACCTTAGAGACCAACTAAGTTTGTCATTGGTATGAGCTTTTGTGTGCATGCACGCTTCTTTAGATACCTGGTTGGCAATGGGTCAAAACTTGGGGCCTGCACGTACCAGATATTCAGTATGAACGTAAACAACCTGCAATTCACACAATTCTTAGTTTTCCCTCTTTTTCCCCTCTATAGAAATAGATAGGTTGCTAAACCAGAACTTACCAGAGTGAAGGTGTAGGTAGGGAAGGGTGGGTGTGTGTGTGTGCTGGAGCCATGTGAGGGACACAAGGCAGTCCCTACTCACCTCATTTAACTTCCAGAATTGCCTTGCAGCTTCCTGCAACTCTATGAGCAACTCATTAGGAGGATTTGCAGTGTTTAATCCTATGGGCTCATTACACCGTGCCATGTATTGAATTTTAAATTTGCTTAACTCTCCCAGTGCATGTACCAGCAGTGTCATTGATTGACTGTGTTGCTTCTCACACTCAAAGTGCCCCTCTCCATCATATTTCTCTGGGGAAGAAAAGTGGCCATCCTCTGAGCTGATTTCTAGGCTTGAACTGGAACTACTTTTTTTTTAAAACTTACTTATTATTAAAAGAGTCACATTTGATGTGCTTGTGCTAATAAATAGCTTTGCATCTGTGCTGTTTCTTTAAATAGCTAGTCTCTCTCGCCCTTCCTTTGACCTCACTGGTGTTGCCCTCATTTGCCAACACATTCACCTTCAACTGCTGTCAAAGTTCTTAAAGCTGCAGTCTGACGCGGTGATGTCACGGTTCTTCACAAATCAGTTAATATGGCTGATACACTTTGTGGTGTGGAACATGCCACATGTGTTATTAATTGTAAGGTGGAGGGCAATTCTAACAATGTAGGACACCATAGCCAATGGTGGTGTGGACAAGTGAGACCAGGACAGTGTGGACAAAGAATCATAGAATCATGGAAGAGACCACAAGGGCCATCCAGTCCAACCCCCTGCCAAGCAGGAAACACCATCAAAGCATTCTTGACATATGCCTGTCAAGCCTCTGCTTAAAGACCTCCAAAGAAGGAGACTCCACCACACTCCTTGGTAGCAAATTCTACTGCCCAACAGCTCTTACTGTCAGGAAGTTCTTCCTAATGTTTAGGTGGAATCTTCTTTCTTGTAGTTTGAATCCATTGCTCCGTGTCCACTTCTCTGGAGCAGCAGAAAACAATCTTTCTCCCTCCTCTATATGACATCCTTTTATATATTTGAACATGGCTATCATATCACCCCTTAACCTTCTCTTCTCCAAGCTAAACATACCCAGCTCCCTAAGCCGTTCCTCATAAGGCATCGTTTCCAGGCCTTAAGAAGAATAACAACACAGAAACAGCAGTGGCGGCGGCGGCAGCCAGGGAAACAAAAGGTTGCAGGATAGCGTCAACATTCTGATTTTTGTGGGGTGGGGTGGGGTGGGGTGGGGAGAAGAGGGTGTAAATTTCTCCTGCTGTGGAATGTTTCAAAGTGAATATTGAAATTAGTGGATATTTTGTGCAGCTTTAAATACTGTGTGCCTGTTATACTCAGACCACCTTTTCCACCTCATTCAAGATTCTCTATTCTGACTAGCAGCAGTGGTGCTCAATGAACTCAAGCAGCAGCGATCTTTCTGGCTTTGACACCTGAGAGAGTTTTTAACTGCAGAGGCCAGGGAGTGGACCACAAACATTCTGCATGCAAACCTATAACCTTGCATTAAGCTACAGACCCTTAATCTTACAGGTAGCCTCTTTGAAATGTTTCAAGTCCAGCATTCTGTTCAAATCTTGATGACTGGCTGCCACACCTTCCTCTAAACGTAAGGGTTTATTAGATGCATTTGGAATGAACCATATGTATGAAAAAATCTTTGGCACTCAGGCTTCCAAGGAATGGAGTGGGTTTCTGTTTTGCTAATTAACAGCACATCCAAAGAGATTTTTGGCTCTAATAATGACTGTTTACTATGGATTAGCATTCTGTTGATGTTAACAGATGTAAATGAGTAATTCATTGCCAGTAAGAAAGATGGCAAAAAAATAAAGGCATTTCAGAAGGAAGGTTAACCTAGATGCTTTGCCATTGTATCTTGCAATGTTTTCTTTTAATAATGACCAAAGCCACCTCGAATTTAGGAAGCTTGCAGATGGAACATTATTAATACTTTTCATGGGTGGAGAACATGGGTAATTGAGGTTTGAGGCAAAGTGCTTCAACTCCAGGAGATGCTATAGCGGAAAATGCATAATCTTAATCTTAGCAACTGACAAGGTGAATGATGCTTTGCCTGGCTTCTGAATTCAAGACAGATGCAATGCCTTTCTGGAGATCTTTGACTACAGCAATATTATCCCCAAACAGTAAATGCTAAGTCCTATATGACTCCTGGCCGACATGTACACCTCTTTCCTTTCCTTACTTTATATCTTCTAGGATTTTATTTATTGCTCACCCTTCACCATGTGGTCAATGCGTTGGCTACCTACAACTCAGTAGGGACACGGGTGGCATTGTGGTCTAAACCACCAAGCCTTTTGGGCTTGCCGATTGGAAGGTCGGTGGTTTGAATCCCTGAGATAGAGTGAGCTCCCATTGCTCTGTCCCAGCTCCTGCCAACCAAGCCGTTCGAAAGCACACCAGTGCGAGTAGATAAATAGGTACTGCCGCAGCGGGAAGGTAAATGGCATTTCCGTGCACTCTGGCTTCCCTCACAGTGTTCCGTTGCACCAGAAGCGGTTTAGTCCTGTTGGCCACATGACCCGGAAAGCTGTCTGTGGACAAATGCCAGCTCCCTTGGCCTGAAAGCTAGATGAGTGCTGCAACCCCGTAGTCGCCTATGACTGGACTTAACCATCCAGGGATTCTTTACCTTTTTTACCTATACAACTCAGTACAACAACTATATGATACTCAATCATTTCTAGACCATAGATTAACCTGAATCAACAGCAGTCAGAAACAGGAACAGCCCTGCAGTGGGAGGGCTATTCTGAACTCCCCCTCTAGACCCAAAGACTTGTGTGAAAAGGTGATGTTGAGATGTATACAGTGATGAGCCCAGATGCACCTCCGAGAGGAGTGCATTCCACAGTCTGCAAACCACCACAGAAAAGTCTCCCCCCCCCCAATGCACTATTGCCCCTAAACCCTTGCAGGGTGGCAGAACTGCCTGCACATCCTCCTTTGCAGATCTTAGCACACAGACAGCTCTATATGGCAGGAAATCCAGCTTTAGATATTTGTTTAAAGCTATGTTCTTTGTCACCATGAGGACCTTGAATTTTGGTTCTTATCTCTCTGATTCAAAACAGCTGTCGTCCGTCCCCCCACGAGGCCCAGAACTATACCAGCAGAAATATAATTTAAATATAAGTTGCCTCTTTTCTTCCTGACACTTTTTCTACCATCCGAAGAGAACTGGTTTTCAAAATGCTAAGAGGCTTTAATTTATATTTTTTCCTCCTTTAATTTTTATTATTCTGTACACTGAACTGTTGTTACAGATAAAGTGTTTGTGGTGATGTGTAGTTGTGGTAGTGGGATCCCTTGTAGCCTCCTTATTCCATCCAAAAACACTGATTTTCGATTGCACTGACTCAGCACCTTCCAGGACAAGATTGTAAGAGGAACCAATAGGATGTTAAACACAGATGTTAAGACACAGTGTAGAAGTAAAGAGTTTCACAGCAGTGGTGAAAACATTCAGCTCATCAATATAGCCACACCCACAAGAGAGAGCAACTGTGTTGATTCACAATACTGAGACACTATGGTGGTGTGGTGGTCAGCATCTTAGACTTGGGTAAACAGCATTTCCGTGGCCTCTGGCACTCATCATGGTGTTCTGTGTGCAAGAAGTGGTGTAGTCATGCTGACCATGTGTCCCAGAAAGGCTGTCTGTGGACAAACGCTGGCTCTCTCGGCCTGAAAGCAGATATGAGTGCTGCACTCCACAGTCAAATCCGACTGGACTTAACTGTCCAGGGCTCCTTTACCTGAATTTAGCCTCCCTAACAAAGGGATTGTGTGCCAAGCCAGATTTGCCCTTCAGTCCCACAAGATTACAGCACAGGCAAAAACCACACTAACAGATGGCGACTTTGTTCCTGGTGTGAAAATGCCAGAGTTGAGCTTCCCCTCCTGAAAAAAAAAGCCATTCTGCTCCACTACACCACTGCTTGGGAGCAAGCTGAAGCTCCACTGAAAACATCAAGGTACAGGAATGGACTATAAATCTAGAAAACCCTAGCCCTAATACACCTCAACTTATTCTTAATGCGAGACAGTGTACAATTTCATTAAGTTGCATTCTGGAACATTAAATTACTTTTCAGATTACATTTTTGGGAAGCTATTTTTAGCTTCTTCTTCTTTTTAATAGTGGGAGGGTCTGTGGCTCCATGGCTGACACATGTCTGCATGCAGAATGCCCAGGTCCTGCACCTTCTCCAGGGATCCCCAATGTCAGGCTGCCTAAGACCCCAGAGCTCTGCTGCCAGAACAGGCAATGCAATTCTGAGCTGGATGGGCCAGTGTTGGTTTGTTCTTACAGCTGTTTCATATAAGACAAGTCTTACTGTAGAGTTGTAGTATGACAAAAGTGGGCAGGTGCAGAACCTGTTTCTGTTGCCTGCCAGTTATTGTTCGACTACAGCTCCCATCATTCTTGATGACCAGTAACAATGGGTGAGAATTTTTTTCTACTTTGCCGATGCAAAATTATCTCATTTGAATTTCGTGAAACAACAGGCAAACTGAAACATAGCCATCATTCACTTCCTTGAATTTTGCAATGCAGTCCTCCAAGCAATGTGCACAAAAATTTGCTAGGCAAAGTGTGCATAAGAATGCGTATATGGGTGCAAATAGCATACAACAATGCATTACATTAGGGGAAACTGCTTACAAAAATGTATATATTCCATACAAAATGTGTATATTAGGAGAACCATGAAAACTGAAATCAAAGGGCAAATATTTAGCAAATATTTGGGTATTCTAAAAACATTTGAGAATAATCAGCTTTAACAAAGAAAAACATTTCTGAAAGAAAGTAAAGTTTTATGCTGCATTTTACCTTTTTTGGTTGATACTTTTAATTTTTGCCTTTTAAAAATAATATGCTTCCTGCTGCATCAGGAGATTTAAAAGAAGAAGACACAACAACCAATGTTCAGGTTGCAAATGGACAACCCTAGGTAGAAGATAGTTTTTGCAAAATAATAATAATGAATAAAAATGAATAATGCTGAACTGCAATTCCTGTGTTGCAGGAATTTGCAGGTTAATAAAGCCTCACTAATATTTTACAGATTTAGCAGTTTCACAATTATGTCATGTCTTTAGCTTTATAATCTTTGGTGTTCGCTCTGAAAATTGCCTAAAGCAGAAACCCCATCTGCTCTCCTTGCAATTGTATGTATCTGCTTGGGTTCAATCACTTAATCCCAGCACAGGAAACCTAACATACTATTCAGCTACAGAGCAGTAGCCCTACATTCATTTACCTTGGACTAAGTCCCACTGAAATCAATGGGGCTTACTTCTAAGTAGACACAAACCCTCTGAATTTCACCTGCCTTGCACATATTGCAATATGCCATGTGTTTCCCATACATAGCAGAAATCTTTACAGGAATCCTTCCATTTTCCAAGGTCAAATGACAAGAGAGCTGCATTACACTTATCTTACTTTTTTTTTTTGCTGTTCAACCTATATGCCTATTTAAGTCCATAGATTAACAAAATAAGGGCCATTTAATGCCAAGAAAGGCTTCCGAGCTCCATTCAGTGCTGCTGTGAACGTTTGCAATTTAAGTCCTGATTGTGCTGCCTAACATGCATGCAGAGAGAGAGAGAAACAGCATTGCTGAGCCATAACAAATCGTAGGAAGGAACAAATCACAGTAAATTCCTTAAGCATTTTAATTTTCATTTAAGGGGGGAATGTTTGCCATTCATCTTGAAATGGTTGCAAATAATATTGACATTCCTTGGGCCACTTTGGGCCACTTTAATATACAATTATACATATACAGATACTTTCCCTTTAGAAACTGCATCTTGCAGATTCACTTCTTTGAGAGACATTCTCAAAGAAACAATTCCTTTCCAGGAACTGTTCATGACCAACACAAGCATAAAACTAATGTAGACATTACAGGGGAATTTACAAGACCTGGTGGAAAGCAATAATGTGTGTCTTTGTGGTGGCTATGATACTTGGACTTTCCAGGATATGCAGAAAGTCTGACTTGGTCCTCGACTTTTGAGATGGTTGGAGCTGAAGTCTGATAGAACTGAGAACAAAGCCTCCACAAAGCTTCCCATCCCCAGAAAGCCTGAAGTGAGATCTCATTCTCTCTATCTGATTTTAGAAAATATATGTTTAAGCTATAGTCTATCTGACCCTTACCTGAGAAGGGAGGCAGAGAGGAAATGATAAGATGTCTGTCTTCAGAATGTGATGGCACATTTTTGCCTTTTTCTCACCATCGCATAAGTTAGCATTGCACTGTAGGAGTGAATGCAACAGTGCATAAAAGTCTGAAAGCACAGGCAGACTTACAAATGAGGATCTTCACACAGACATGCACACATATTGTTTGCTGAATGTACACATGTTGGAAAACCTTCACATGCTGTCCCTTACACATGATGAACATGGAATTGCTTTCCACTTATGCTAGACCTTTTCACTGCCTCAAGCAGAGCCTGAACGCACCACCAGCCACGCTAGGGCTAACACTTTGAAAAGTCTTTCTGCACCAATTCCTGCCTTCATTTATCCCCACCTCCTCATTTGTGGTGCTGCCTGAAGCAGGTCACTTCACAGCACCAATTACAGTCTTAATTCTCATGCAGACAATGGATAATTTTGGAAATGGCCTTCAATATAATCATGATACAGTGATTTACCCATTGGTCTGTAAGCTTTTAAAACCACTTTGGCAAATAATATTTACATTAATACAGGATAATAACAACAATGGACAACATAAAGTGTGTGCTGAGTGCACATGGCTGTGCATGGATGTTTTTTCCTATATGTGTGAGTGAAAGAAGGAAAGCCTGTTATCCTAAATTCGCTGTCTTACTTGGGAATGAGCCCCAATTGAAAGCAAGGATTTAATTCCGACTAAAGGCGAAGCTTTAGATTCGGGCTGCAGATGACACAAAATGCTGCTGCCGAATTTCAACATACGTGAGAGTGCCTCAGACTCATCAGCAGAGCTTTGATTAATCTCCCATTAAGTCTTAACTGGCCGCGGGCATTTCTATGGAGCAGCCGCTGCCGCTGTCCAGGTGCTGAACCTCTTTCCCTTCTCCGCCTGACTTGTATGCAAAGAGGCGATGGCTTGCGGTAATTGAATAGAGCAATGCAACGTCGCAACTTACAACCGACGACGCTCCTGGAGGGGAAGATCCGAAACGCCACCAACCTGGACAAAAGGCATATTTCAATGGGGTTGGACTCCCATTCACCACCCCCGCTCCCATGTCCTTTTCAATCCTTTGATCAGCAGAGGCTTTCCATCTGCAGGAAATCAACTCGCGATTATAGATTTTCTGGAAAAAGGATCACACGTGCTTTGTGTTCCATTTCTACAACAGGGAGAGGAGGGATCGGGGAATAGCCACTATTGTATTTAAATAAGGAGGCATCCAGCCACCCCTCCACGCCTCTCATCGTCCAGATAAAATAACGTGGTCTGATCAAGCATAGCTATGCCACACTTACCTTACTTGGACATATGAATATATGCACACACTGTTTGGTCCCTCCAAGGGCTAGCAACGGCTTACTTCCAAGGCTGTCCGTCTGTCCGTTTTTGTTCCTTCCCTTTCCCCTGTATATTTACTGAAGGCAGATTTTGCTGGAGGTCTGAGATGGTGTAAGCGCCCTGGTCGCTTCCCTCTTTTAAGAAGCCAGAGGCACAGAATGCTGAATAGACGCGCTGCTTCTAGCACTGCAGGCTCCAGGAGGATGAAATAGCATCACACGCAGGACACACGCACATACGTATACACACACACGCACCAGAGCATCCACCTTAGCAGCAGCTCTGTGAACCCGGCCAAATTCCTCAACTTTATTTACGGAGAGATCACATGGGGAGGGGGGCTTCACCGAACTGGGAGGAGCATTTTAGGATGCAGAAACACTCCTCCCATAACCGAGAGCTTCCCGAGTAAGTGTTAGACACAAAGATTAATGGTGATATCACAATCTAAGCATATAAAGCAGGGCGTGTGTTATGGAAAGGGTGGGAAAGAAGAAATATATAGGATGCTCACGGTCGTCTTCTTACATTACCTTCTCAAGTATAGTAGTTTGCACCTTTATCAAATTACCAATATTGATTACACCTGGAATGAATTATGCACATTGGCAGGACCAGCACAACATAATTGCTGGTGTTGGGGGGGGGCACAGATTGCTAAGCATGCAAGAAGCTCTCACAAAGCAGGGATATGGTTGCTCCTCTCTTGGGTTTACTCAGTCTCGAGAAGAGGTGCCTCCTCACGCAACCCTGCTTTCCCCAACCACGTCTGTTTTTCTATTCCTCATTCATTTATGGAGCAGGAGGAAGTGGGCTGCAGTTGAATAGTTTTGTGGAGGGTGGGGGAGCAAAAAAAAAATCACCTCAGAGGTGGGTGGGGTCAAAGAAGTTTTGTCCCATCAAGGCAACTGGGGTGCACCAGGTGAATTTACTACCTAAAAAAATGGAAAAGACTAAAAAATGAGCATTGAAAACTGGAGGGACACAGCTCACACCAATGAAAGAACATTTCAGCTTCCTTGGGACACATCATTTATGATCTTTACACTGCTTCATTTATTTAAAGAGCGTGATTTTAATGAGTGATTATTGTAAGAGACCGCAGAACCAGAGTTTCATTAATGAATAGAACTGTGCTTCTTATGGCTTGAGCAAAGATTATGAGCCGGAGAAGTTGGGTTTGCATTTTTAAGCTAACAGATATGCCTCCTCCCTGCTGACAATAAAAAGTGTTGCATTTGTTACTCCTTATGTCTCTTCCCCACTCAAGTCTCCATTGGGAGGAACCATTTGGACCTCTTTGTAAAGTCGTTGGTCTGCTCTGCCCTTGAACACACTGTGCTTTTCCACCTTGCTTATCACAATCTCACAATAAAAGAAGTAAGCCTTGTTCTGACACATCTGAAGCAGAGCCATAAAGAATGGCCAGGAGCAAGAGAAATGCTCAACATTCTGAGTGAATTCCAGTTCTGGAAGAAGATAGCAGAGATGTATAATATTCTGAATTGTTTGGAGATACCTAACTGGAGTTCACTGCATCATTCCTCAAATATGGGAAATTTCAGGCTTTTAATCAAATTCTCAAGCAGCCAGGGAAATACATTTTCATTGGACATATGAGTGGTCACTGCTTGCAAGCTCTTGCTATCCATAGCCACCAGGCTGTCATGAGAGAAAAGGCATTTTCAATGGTGGCCCCATACATTTGGAATTTTCTCATAATGGGGGTACCGTATATATGGCCCCATCTTTGTAACTTTTCACACAAAGTCTTGAAACTCCATTCTGCTTCAATCTGAATTATACTAAAACTGTTGTGCTGGCTTTTAAACTGATGCTTCTTTGGGTTTTGTTATTGGGTTTGTTCTATATGTATTTTTTTTAATTACTTTACAGCAGGAGCCGTAAGATAGTGTGAATCTCCCTCTCCATTTGTGAAGAGGGAAAACTGGTGGCAAAGCAGGAGTTCCTCTATACATCCTCCTTGTTGCCGCAGAAACCTCCATGACTGTCTCTCAGTGGTGCATGCTCTCCTCTACCCAATATGTTTCAGGGCCCAATCCAACCCAATCCAACCCTGTCTAACCCATCTTGGATCCAGGTCCTGAACTGACTTGGGGGCTAGCCCTAATGTTTAATTAGAGCTTCAAACCCTAATAAACATGTAGATGGATATAGTGCATCCCCCCCTCTCCAAACTACACAACAGAGAGTCCAGGACTCTCACCATCAAAGTTCAATTATGTTGGGCCCTGCTTCACCAGTGAGTCCCCTGTGGGGATCATGCTAGCAAGGCAGACTCCTTCAGGCAGACTCCTTCAGGGAGCAGGATTGCAGGATTTTGCTTCCTACTCACTAGTTGGTGAGCACAGCATTCAATCCTGTTCAATTTGGCTCTCTGTGCATGTTCCCCTGCTGGGAACAAGGACACAGAGCCATAGCACAGGCATCCCCAAACTATGGCCTGGGGGCCAGATACGGCCCGAGGGACTCATTTATCCGGCCCCCGGCAACCCCTGCCAGCCGCCGCCACCCGCTCTTACCAGTGCTGTGCGCCACGGCTACCCACGTCTGGGTCACAGGAGCACCGAAAATAGCTTACATGCATGCACAAGTGTCATTTCCGGCACACTTCCAGGTCGGAGGAGGCCCATGCGCACAAGCTATTTCCGGTGCTCCTGCAACCCAGAAGTGCACCAGAAATAGCGTGTGCACACGCGTATGGGTGCGTGCTCCCGCACCCTTTGGCCCACTGCGCGATTGGCGCAGCAAGCACTGGCCCGCTGCGCAGTAAGTTTGGTGACCCCTGCCATAGCATATATATTATTCATCTTCCTAATGTTTCCTTACCTAATCATTTCAGTGTTTTGTAAGATCTTTGACATAACATAAAAGCCACTTGTGGAAATCTAGCGTCTGTCTAGTACTCATTATTGTGTTAATTGCTTCCAGAAAAAAAGTCCCATTTGTAACCCCATTAACCCAGAAAATCACAGGAGATTTGTGCTGTAATTTTCCCATGGTTTTCATAGATCATGTCATGCAAATCTGAGGCATACAGTTCTGGCATGCTAATTCGTGCATATGGTTCTTTCCCACCATTACTGTTGGTGAATCATGGGGGAACAGAAGGACCCATGCGAATAAAGAGTGATGGTGTGACATGTCCAATGATGTCTGCTATTGTGTCACGCCACATCCAATGGTGTGAATGAAATTTAGCTTGAAATGGTGGCATATTGATCAAAAAGTCACATTTCCATAATGCAACAGGTATTATAGTGTAAAAAGAAAAAAAGAAAAGAAATCAAAACAGAAGCACTAGCATTATAACCAGGAAAACTAATGCAGCAATCCCTACATATGAATGAACCCTAAATTTATAAGCCGCTTTGGAAGGTCTTTACCCTGAAAGACGAGCATAGAAATCTCTTAAACAAGTTAATATAAACTGGTCTTAGTCAGCTGTTTCTTTCTTCACATCTCCTTTCTCTCAACCCTCAGATGGGTTCTAGAAGCAAGAATCACATCTTTTTCCAGATAATGCAATGATAAGTGATTTTACAAAGCAGTTTGCAGCCTTAAAAAGTGGAGCTCAGTGTATTAAAAGCAATAAAGCCAACACTAATTTGAATCCCTTTAAGGATCAGCCCCAGCAGCAAGCAATATCAATCCTCATTTCAAAGACCCGGCAGAACTACAAGAAGCCCTTACCTATCTCCAGGGCCCAAACAATATGCAATGTTAAGTCATGCAATTAAACAAGCAAATTTAACCTGACAGTTTTTTGTTTTAGAAACAGCAGCTGCAGGGACATGCAAGGGCAGCCCATCCATGAGAAAAGGCAAGGCAGTGGCCTCAGGGCGACAGGCTCCAGGCAGCTGGGAGGAGCTGGGAGGAGCATCTCTGAGGAGATGCCACTCACGGCCTCCTGCATTTGTCAGCCACCTCCTGCTCCTCTTCCTTTGGCATGCACACACTGTCTCATGGGTGGGCTGCCCTTGCATGTCCCTGCAGCTGCTGTTTCTAAAACAAAAAACTTCATGTAGATGTCAAAAAGCATATGAGCCAAAACTGAGCCTTGAGGTTGGGGGGTTCCAGTGACAACTCTAAATAACAACTGCCTCTAAGGCTCAGCACCTAGATGGTCCAGAAGGATATCCTCTTTGATGGTGTCATATGTTGCTGAGAGGTCCACAGGTATATGCCTCTCTGACAATGATTCCTTGACAACTACATTTTAGGGATGTGCATTGGATTCAGCTGAGGCCTGAATCCCAAGCCATCTGGAACATATTTAGGTGGATCTAGACCTCAGTCACATCAGGTACAGACAGACCTGCATCACTGCAGATCAGTGTACCTCCTTCTAATCATATTTTAAAACCCTATCTTAACTTTATGTGAGAAGCAGACTTTGATCTGAGGCAAGCTAAGTGGCCGCTGGGGCAACATCAGGCAAATTATAGGGCTGATGGGGTAGGGTGGGGTCCTGTGCACAGCACAGCCCTACAAAATTTCTGCTCAGATATCAGTGATGACCCTCAATTATTGAGGGAAAGTTCTGCTATGTCAAAAATACTAGCTTAGCATGCCTCCGCAGAAAGTGAAGAGTATTCAATGGAGATCCAACCAGTCTTTAGTTCTTTTTACTCTGGCAACCACACAGTCTTCATTGCACACACTTAGGTTGGTCTCAAAAGTGTTTAAATCTGAGCAAAGCAACTTGTGTTGTTGTTTTCTGTGAGCAGGCTTCCTCTCATGGGACTCACTGACTGGGAAGTCAGTATATTATATGTGTTTTTAAGACTAAAACCCACTAAGGAAAATCTTTGGCTGAATAACACTGTCATCATAATTTTGGAATTTTGGAATTTTGTCTTCACTGTCATCATAATTTTGGAATAATGTCTTTGTCTTCACTGTCATCATAATTTTGGAATGCCGAAATAGAATATTAGTACTGATTTTCAGCAGGTTCCAGGTCTGCTTACTGTTTGCAATGGCCCCAGATAATGCTTCAGTACATGCTTCCTGGCAATGAAGCTCATTTTTAGGACTTCTTTTATTGACATTTTTTGTTCTGCTCAGAGAACTGCATTGGTTTGAAACCCCAGTCAAGACTCTGAATGAAAAACTGTTTCACTGCAAATGGATATAGGGCTTAAGAGTATTCCCCAGTTACAATAGTGATTTATGTTATGTACCAGTATTTTTTTTTCCTGGGAGCTCCCCCTATTCTTTCTTTTAAACAAGACGTAGAAGTGCTGATCAATAATTGTTGTAAAGAAGGCAAATCCTCATTCAACAGCAAAGAAAAAAATCCAGCAGACACATCTCCTTATTGCAAGGATGCCTAGAATGGCAACCTTTGCAAATATCTGCAGTGTTTATGATGCTGTGGTCTGGATCAGTATCTAGCATATCTCCCTCCTCTGCTGCTAATCCAACTGATTTGACTTGCCCCATCTCATCTGGGATGGACTTGCAATCTGGGTCCAAGTTGCTGCGCTGTTGGTCTTATCATGCCTAATGAGATCCACTCAGGCATTTACCAAAGCTTAATCATAGAATAAAATGATCATCAAAATGGTTAACCACTGTGTTAAATTGTTGCTCTCCATTGAACATTTTGCTTCCTCCTTTGGTATATTTAACCCCCTGATTTAAAATGGAAAAAATCAATTCATCCTATCATTATCTAACTGGTCATGCATTTTCCATTCCCCTTCCCAAACATTATTTAGATAATAAACCAAAAGTTATTGTTTGTGTCTTGTACTTTACATTGCCTAGTGTTTATATATGGAAAACCACTAATTTATAATACTTCACATTCTACCTTAAATACGAGCATCTTCACTTTTTGTAGGAAGATCCAATCCTTGCCACAGGGTGTTGTTTCCATTTTACTTGGGCAGTTTGTAGATGAAATATTTAAAGACAAGTGATGTGCATATCCTGGTTGCAACATTGACCGTGTTGGAGATATTTCCCCAATGCCTATTGAGATTGGTCACCCAAAGCCAGCCAGCACAGACCCATTCAGATCATAGAAACTGTTCTACGAAGCTACTGGCTTGTGTGATTAACCAGCAGGCCTTTTAAATCTGCAATAACACAAAGTAATTGCAAAGCAAATCAGAATAAACAATACATTATTTTCTTGGGATTCACATTTCAGTGCTTTTTTTTTTTTGCCTCTCACATTTTTAAGTACCAGTCAAGTCTCTAAGTGAACATTTATCTTTGGGTAGAAGGCTTAGGTGAATTCAGTAAAAGTCTGCAAATGCTATTGACTGCCTTAATTTATAGGATAAATTAACACAGATCACAATGCTTTGGGCCAATGAAGAATAATAGTAAATGGGATCTGGGATTGCCTTTGAAGATAGAATAAATTAACACACAGTTATCAATTATGGCCTTACTGAACGTGATTATCTCAGAAAATATATGGTGGGGATTTTTCAGACTAAGATCAGAACATAAGAAGAGCCTACTGGATCAGGCCACTGACCAGGCCAGATTTAGGTTTCATGAGGCCCTAAGCTACTGAAGGTAATGGAGCCCTTTATATGTCCAGCTGTCCTTTCCCAACAACAAATTGTTGCTGTTTTTTGTGTTAAATATATGCTATATGGTAATTTGTGGACCTAATAGGTACCTAAAGCCATTTGCACATAACAAAATATGTATTTTATCAAAGTAATTGTTGAACTGAAATACAATTAAGAAGAAGTATATTAAGGGATGTGGGTGGCGCTGTGGGTTAAACCACAGAGCCTAGGCTTGTCGATCAGAAGGTCAGCAGTTCGAATCCCCGCGACGGGGTGAGCTCCCGTTGCTCAGACCCAGCTCCTGCCAACCTAGCAGTTTGAAAGCACATCAAAGTGCAAGTAGATAAATAGGTACCGCTCCGGTGGGAAGGTAAGCGGCGTTCCTGTGTGCTGCTCTGGTTCGCCAGAAGGGTCTTTGTCATGCTGGCCACATGACCTGGAAGCTGTATGCCAGCTCCTTCGGCCAATAACGCGAGATGAGCGCCGCAACCCCAGAGTCATCCACGACTGGATCTAATGGTCAGGGGTCCCTTTACCTTTATATTAATAGTGAAATACAATTAAGATGAAGTATATTAATATGGTAGTAAAAGAATTATTAAGCTCTAACTGTATGTAGGTTTTATTTTATCGTATATTTTGGAAATGTACATCCAGGTTTTTTTCCCTTTAAATTTTTTTGGGGGCCCCAAAACCCTAAGCTAGCCCTACAAGCTAACCCTAAGTGATAGCTTGTTGGGTTATATGTAAATCCGGCACTGGCACTGACCCATCTAGCCCAGCACCTTGTTCTCACAATGGCCAACCAAGAAGCCTGTCAGAAGCCTGCAAGCAGGACAGCACTCTCCATTCATGTAGTTTCCAGCTGTTGATCTTCAGACGTATTCTGTCTCTGACAGTGGAGGTAGATCACAGCCACTGATAGCCTGACTACCTTGAGTGAGAGCAAATTCCACAACAATACTTCGGTGAAGTGTTCAGTGGCAGTGAAAAAAGGGAAATTTCATGGTAGGGATTTTAGAGAAAGGGACAGAAAAGAAAATGGAAGGCATCAGAATCATGCAGCATCATTCAGTGTATAAGTATACTTCCAGCTGGTCTATCTCAAAAAGGTTGTTGTTGGGTTGGTGACAGAACAGAAAAGGGTGATCAAAATGATCAGGAGATTTGAGCCTTTTTATTATGAGGAATGTCTAAAACATTTAAGTTTAGTGTAGAAGCACTTAAGGTGTTTAAAAAATGCATGCGCTGGGGGCCCAGGGGTCAGCAAACTTTTTCAGCAGGGGGCCAGTCCACTGCCCCTCAGACCTTGTGGAGGGGCCGGACTATATTTTGGGGGGGGGGAATGATGCAAGAGCACCATGAGCCCCTGTGGCTGCTTACCTGTGTCTTGCAAGCTGCAGGGGCTGACGGTAGTGGGGGAGGGACGATGAGTGGCACACGAAAGGGCTCCGGAGAGGGGCTGCTTAAAATGGCAGCTGCTCGAGCGCTGCTGCTGCTGGCACCAACAAAGCCCAGCCCCCTTCCTCCTCTAGGCAGGGCAGGGAGAAGCCAGGAGGAGGGAGGGAGGGAGGAAGGAGGCACTGGCACCATGTGAGGCAGAGGTAGGGGGAGGGAAAGAACACGCACACTGGCGATCTACATGGCGATTCCTGGACCAGATCCAGAAGGCTATTGGGCCTGATCCGGACCACATGCCTTAGTTTGCCGACCCATGGTTTAGGCCTTGTCACAGAGGTCAAGATTTAGTTCTGAAGATGCTTTTTTGGGTTTTTTTGCTGCTCTCTGGATTTTGTTCTTATAAATTTATTGTTTGACTTTCTCGGTGAATTGTTTCAATTTATTGCATGTTTATTCATATGACATGTTTTCATCAGCTGGCACTGCGGCCTGAATGTGACAAGTAAATGTGGTCTGCCCTCAACACATATGGTTTGTCCTCAGTCAAAACTGGTCAGATCAGTCCTCTCCCCACCCTGTAAAATAAGCTTGTATTGACAACTTTTGTCCTGCAGACCCTTTGCACCTTTTTTCACAACTATAGATATAGATATGCAAATCTATGCAAAATAGTTTTATAATAAAATATGGCTTGACTCCAACATGTCTTAGTTTCATCCTGCCTGCTGCTGAGTGTTGCGAGTGGAGGCAGCTGGTATGCTAAAAGGAGTAATGGGACACTGGAAAACTGACAAGGTTAAGTACTGAGTGGTTGGTGTGATGAGATCTATCTTTACCAAGCCAGCTAGATACCACCCACTTTACCCTCATTTATCCCACCTGAGAGCAAAACCTAAATATTTTCTTTTCTCCAAAGTATGTTGTGTTTGTCTGCTGAAAACCCACTGTCAAAACTATGCTATTGAGGTCACATATTGTCTCTGTATGTTTGGCCTACCAGAGTTATGTCATGTTAAAGAAAGGTCTTCATTCCACCCCAGCTACCAGCCATAATATTCAAGTTAAAATGTAGTATAATTGCCACCCCCCATAATTTTTATTGTTTCTCATTTAAATCCAAGAACAACATATATAACTACAGTAACTTGGCCAGGGGTATATTCTTACTAAGTTTCATATGTAGTACATATGTAGTACAGTACAAGCAATATGTTTATTTATGCATTATCAGTTCTGTGTCTAAGTGCTCTTTTTTATTTTATCTTAGAGCTTTCTTTGCAATAACCCACTCTTTAGCACTCAATCGGAGCAAACGGCCACTCGGGAGTCCAATTTATATCACAAATACACTGAAGCTGGATAGGCAAATAGACAAACATGCAAATAAAATGTCCTCCCAGGGCACCTCTGAGTGCTTCATTTGCATCTTCAGACTCCTCCCCTTTGTCCTTCGGGGTTTTTTGTTTTTTTTTAACTTCAGAGTATGGTGGGGTGAACCCTTACCAGCATTCAGGCACTTAGCCCATCCTTAGAGTAGTCCAGAACGGATTATTAATATCCTTATATTATATTGTTTTCAGAACTTAAACTCCAACAGGTTTAAAATAAACACAAGTAGCAAATTGATGGGCACCCCACTGAGCAGGTGAAATCCTTTAAATATCTAGATTTATGCTTTTCTTCAACTGGGAATTGGAATAAGCGCTTTGTAAATACAAATAAATTTTGGCTATTAATACAGGTACAGTGATCTCTCTATCAAGGTTCTATTGGAATAAAGGAGGTAGACAGATGGTCCCAACTCCTAAAATTTATGAAACCAGTCATTTCACAAATCTGTGAAGGTGTAAAAAATGGGGGATCTGGTACAAAAATGAATCTGGAAATACAGTACCCCAAAATAAATATATTAATGTTATTTTTAAGCTCCCTATGTAAATGAGTCTTCCATTTTCTGTTTGGAAGCTGGTTTTTGTTCATTGAAGGCATATCCTTAGGTAATAGCTAAAATTTAAAAGGGGGATAGGGCCCGGTTTAGGGACGCGGGTGGCATTGGGGTCTAAACCATGGAGCCTAGGGCTTGCCGATCAGAAGGTCGGCAGTTCGAATCCCCGCGATGGGGTGAGCTCCCATTGTTCGGTCCCAGCTCCTGCCCACCTAGCAGTTCGAAAGCACGTCAAAGTGCAAGTAGATAAATCGGTACCGCTCTGGCGGGAAAGTAAATGGAGTTTCCATGCGCTGCTCTGGTTCGCCAGAAGGGGCTTAGTCATGCTGATCACATGACCCGGAAGCTGTACTCCGGCTCCCTTGGCCAATAAAGAAAGATGAGCGCCACAACCCTAGAGTCGTCCGTGACTAGGGCCCACTTTCAGTGATATGCTACAATAGAGCAACCTCACACTGGAATCAGAAAATTCTACAAGTTATTGATAAGTATGACCTTTCTTTGGACGTTCTGAATTCTTCAGACTTTGGCATTTCATCACATGAAATCTTCTGTTTTAGAACATGGTTTTGTATGGATAGCACTTCTGCTTGTCTGTCCAAATGTGCCCCTTGGTATGCCAAAACTACCCATTCAAACTCCTTGCCCTCACTATGTAACCAGCACTACTAATATCAAATGGAGAAAAGCCTTTCCATCTCTGCAGCTCCAGTCTATGCACTCTGCTATAGCTGAAGGACACCATCACAAGATCCCCTATGAGAAGAGCATTTGTTCATGTGGAAGTAATGTGCCTGAAGACTTATCCCACTGCTTACTGGTTTGCCCAATCTATGAGAATTTATGAGCAGCCTTGTTCAGAGATTTAAATCTCCCAGATGGGAGATTGATTGGATATTTGATTAACTTTTATTATTATTATTAGGCAAAAGTCCTCCTACATCTCGGGATGTAGCTTATTTTGCTTTTAGAGCTGCAATTTTAAGGAGAAAAGTTTGTGGGGGTGATAAGTTAAATTCTTCAAGGGAGCAAACTCTTTTCTGACAGGATGTCTGGTTTTAATAATTATTTTAAATGCATGTTTTATTCTCTTTTGCCTATTGTATTTTTTGTAATGGCTTCAGGGACAACTAGATAATAAGAATAAAGTATCCAACAAACTTGCAATTCACTTAGGGTTCCAGAAATCAGTACCAAAGTTTCAGCGTGCAATCAAACCAAGGGATCATTCACAACGTTTGAGAAGAATTCACCTCTCAGAGACAACTTCTTATGACACTAGCATGCTGTGGTTCAGTAACATGGTTTGGGAATCATTGCTCCCAAATTATGTGACACGATAAACATGTGGATACTTTTTCAAAAAGTGCGAAAACATATTGTTGTGAGTTTTGGGGGCGGATTAGTCTACATGATGCCTGAATCCCTAATTTCTGTGGTCCTGGATCACAGGGTTAAAATCTAATGGATGATTCCATTGTTGAACTAACCAGGGAAGTTTCTTTATGAGAGACTGGCCATTACCACCTAAGGACAGACAAAGGACATGGTGCCCTCTGGGAAAATGGGTGGACCCCCTCCCCACCTGATTGTCAACGAGAAAGACAGGGGGCACCTATATGTGTGAGCTGGAAGCAGGCTGCAGGCAGAAACCAGAGAATGAGAGCCTTGTTTGATTTCTGTTTGAATCCAAGGCTGTGGCGATGGGAGATGCAAGACCTTAGAGTGCTAATGCTGTAAACCCCTCCATTGTAGGCTCAGTTTTTAAATTAACCATTTATCCTAAAGACATCACAGTCTCCGCTGTCTCTCATTCCAAGAAAACCAAATCCTGGGCAAGTGCTTGGAAACTTTGGAATCTTGCACAGCTTGCCGTTTAGGGTAGTATGCAACTTTTTATATTTTATTTCAACGAACATGTCTGAATTCCTTGCTGAAAGATCTGCCACAGCAAATAAACATTTGCTCCTTAAGACACTGAGCAACTACAACCAATTTCTTTTTTTCATGCCCTTCTTGAGGAATCCATTAAAATGTCCCAAAGGGAGCTGTCATTCATTATGTGAAGATGTTAAATAGCAGCCCAAGGCACAGACTGGAACCTCATTTTGTGAAGTATTTCAAAACTTCCAGCTTTAGCTTAAGGTGCAGCTTCAGGGGACAGTGTTCAAAGTGCAGCACCATGCATGCTCCCCTAGGAAATGTATGCTTGCAGGATACAAGGGAGATCTGACAAAAATACAGGAAGTAAATTTGTTGCCTTCCATGATGCTTTAGGTAAAATACATTTTTCTTCCTGGCCTGTATGAGAGGTGGTTCCAGAGCCAAAATCTGAAAATCATGAGAGTGTCAGAACCGATTTCCGTTTTTTTGTGGTTTTTTTGGTACAGTCATACCTCGGTTTAAGTATGCCTCGGTTTGAGTATTTTCAGTTTAAGTACTCCGTGGACCTGTCTGGAACGGATTAATCCACTTTCCATTACTTTCAATGGGAAAGTTCGCTTCAGGTTAAGTACGCTTCAGGTTAAATACAGACTTCCGGAACCAATTGTGTTTGTAAACCGAGGTACAGTACCACTGTATTCCAAAGGGTCCTTTAAAATGCAGATACTGTATTGAAATTGCTTCCACAGGAGGCAGTGATGGTCACCAACCTAGATGGCTTTAAAATATGATCAGACAAATTCATGGAGAAGAGAGCTATCAGTGGCTACTAGCTATGATGGCTATGCTTTGCCTTCAGGAACAGAGGAAATAATGCTTCTGAATATCATTTGCTGGAAACCACAGGAAGGAAGAGTGCTCTTATGCTCAAATCATGCTTGAGGGTTTCCCACAGACATCTGGTTGGCCGCTATGAAAACCAGATACTAGACAAGGTGGACCACTGGTCTAATTCAGCAGACTCTTCTTATGGAACAGTTCCTTGCAATGCTTTTATTGTGACACATCAGCCACAAAATAAGTGCTAAAAGGCACAGAATTATAACAGCAATGTATAAATGAGAAGAGGTTTACAGTAGACAAAATATTATCAAAGTTACAAAGGGTAGATTTCAGCAAGGCTTGCAATACAGCACAAACATAATTGTTATTGCGTTGAAGAATGTTCTAAGCAACTAACAGCAGACAGGCTTCCAGATAAGGTCCTGTTTCGAAGGACTTCCTCGGATGATAACAGGAAAAAACAAATTCCCCATGAGAAGTTGATACCCGAATGTCAGCCCCAAAATGCACCTCCTCAAGAACGTTTCAAGGTCCTGATTCCAGTTTTCATAACTGGGAGCACATTTTAAAAAAAGCTACTGAAGAGAAACCAAAAAAAATTATAACTACTGTAGC
The DNA here is from genome assembly GCF_965207765.1 of Zootoca vivipara. Lineage (NCBI taxonomy): Eukaryota > Metazoa > Chordata > Lepidosauria > Squamata > Lacertidae > Zootoca > Zootoca vivipara. Next base: position 26,908,186 of record NC_142585.1, on the reverse strand, counting down.
TTATATTAATTAGAAAAATCGTGGTGCTTGATGAAAGAAAAAGTGTGTGGACTGTGCCTGCCTGACTTGACAATTAAAATTAAGGGAACATTTTGGCAGTAACAATCAAAAGGCCCAATTCTATCCAAGTTGTCAATTTGTACTGGTCATACCTAATCCTTTTACCCAGGTATGTGGATGGTATTTTGAGACACTGAACAGCTTGAGAAAGTGCCTTCTAAAAGATTTGTCTAAGAAAGATCAGTCTGCTTTGAACAATTTGACCAAGAATCAGTCTGGAGCAGGGGTCAGCAACGTGCAACCCATGGGCTGGAAGTGGCCCATGGAGGCTGTTTAACCGGCCCACGAGCCCCCTCAGAAATGCCCGCTCAGTGAGTCCCGGCGCGCTGCGCTAAACCAACACAGCATGGCACAAGTACTCTCTTCCGTGGCTCTGGAAATCACTTCTGCACATATCCATGGCGCCAGAAATCGCTTCTGCGTGTGCCCAGACGCCAAAAATCGCTTCTGCACAGGCACAATTTTCAGCGTCTGGGCATGCACAGAAGCAGTTTCCGGTGTCGCGCTGTGCCGGCCCGGCCCACGGAGGATCTCCATGGGAGTGATCCAGCCCAGGCAAGTTAATTAAGAAGGCAGATGAAGGTAGAACAATTGTATTATTAGATAGATATAATTATTTAAAAGAGGTGTTTGGATAGTTGCAATATCTGCTATGTGTTTGCTTGGTGGCTTGTTCTGCACCCTTCACATGCAGCCTGCTGCTGTTGGGTTACATCCGATACTAGTCCTACTCAAAGTAGACCCACTGAAGTTCATTAACATGACAGATTTCTTAATGGCAATTATTCTACTCTGAGTAGAATGTAATTGGATACAACTCATTATCCCATTTCCAGCATTGGAATAAGACTCAATTGCCAACCAAATCAGGCTTCTGTACATAAAACTCTGAAGGCACCATCTTGTCCTTTGCAAAATGTGTTGTGTCAGCCTTTGATTGTGGAGATAGTACATAGTCAGCATGGCTTGTAGCCAATGATAGCCTTGTCCTCTATGAATTTGTCTAGTCCTCTTATAAAGCCATCTCAGTTGATGGCCATCACTACTTCTTGTGCAAAAGAATTCCATAGGGTAACTCAGAGATTGTGTATGTGTGATGCATCTCTGTATACATAGAAATGTGATGCACCTTTCAGGGTCTTCACACTATAACACCACCACCCACCCCACAAACACATCTACTGTAATTTCATTCTGCAACTGAATCTCTTAGCTGAATCTCCTAGTCCCACACAGACCAGGATGTCCTTACTGGGTGGCTGCTACTGATGTCTCTCACAGCCCTGGCCTTGGTGACAGATGCAGCAGGTGCTGGGTGGAACAAAAATGTTACATTCCTCCCACCTCAAATGAAAAGCTCAATGAAATGACAAGAGTTTTCATGACTTACCTCAAAGCCATTAGAGGGATCTACAACCTGAAAAGACCCTGACCTACATCTCAGCCAGTTAGAGCTCCATTGACAAAAGGAGATGGAAGCAATGCTTTAGATCAGGGATAGCCATTGTCTTCCAGCTGTCGTTGTGTGCCAGTACCCATAACCCCTGACCACTGGCCATGCTGGCTGGAGCAGATGGGATTTGGAGTCCAACAACATCTAGATGGTACCATATTGGCTACACCCTGCCTTAGATGAAAGCAATGATTGGAAAGACAGTTTGTTTTCCCCACACATTTAGTGGCAAGTCCATTCCAATTTCACTTGGGCATCTTGTGGTTCCAGTGGGGCCTCTTGCTGTCATCAGAACCTTTGATGTGATTGTAAGGAGGCAACCAGTAGAAAGGCCTGGGTGTATCACTTCCTCAGGCAATGTCCTCAGCAGACAGCAAATGAAAGAAGACCCATCCATGTATCAGGTACCCAGCCTGTCCCGCTGCAGCCGTATCCCATTCTTCAGCAAAGAGATGCAATGTCTTCTCTCCCTAAGAGATTTGCATTTCTGTCACTTGCTGTTATGGCCTGCTCTTAACACAGGCTGTCACTTTCAATCACGTTGCGTAGCATGGAACCCAATGCAATTGAACATGGCATGGCAGCTATAATGGAATTTAACCTGTCAGAATTCTCTCTTCCACACTGTTCGCGGTGGAAGGTGTGAGGGGAATTCCAATCTGCCTGAGGAACATCACACAAAGAATTATCACTGACTACAGCCTTGGCAAGTCTGTATCGGATTACAATCCTCACAAATCAGATCTGTTTAATTGTGTGTAGTCATCAGACCATCAGAAAACAAAAGTTCAGCAAGGTAATATTAGTAAAAGTTAACTCACACCCAATTAAAGCTATCTGCAGCATAAAGGAACTTAAAATGTCAAAATTCCCTGGCAGATCACAATAAAGTATGCACTTTTTTAAAAAAGTCCCTCTCTTAGCAAATGTTAAAATAAAATGAAATGAATTACGCAGTTCTAAAATAAAATTATGCTAAGCTTAAATGAATAAAAACATAAAATGAATTCAAAATTCAGAATCTCCTCAGTAAGACACAGAATTCATTCTCAAGAGCTTCGCTCATTATCAGTTGCTGCAAATAGAAAATATGCAGTTCTCACATGTGTGTATGTATCTTGTTCAATACTGGACAAGAATGAGACTCTGCTAAATCTCATCGGAAATATTTATTTGTGTATTTAATTTAATATATTACTAGGGGAGCATTGGTCCTATGACAAGATCTGCCAGGGTAATCAGCTTAAAACGCAGTGGATCTCTAGTTCAGCTGGATAATTCCTGCCTCACCTGGCACTAAATCTTCAACCCTCAGCTCAGATGTTAACCTACTCCTGCCAGCTCAGCATTCTGGGGTTGCCTTTCTGGGGGTGGCGTGGGGTGGGGTAGGACTAGGATGGGAGTACATGGGCTGCATCCTAAGACCATTCAGCTCAGTCATGTGACCTGGCAGCCCAGCATTAAACATGATTTTAAAGGCTTGTTTTTCCCTGCCAGACTGAGGCAAAGCAGCAGCCCCACTATTACTCCCTGGTCTGCTTTTCAAGACAAAACCACTTCACAAAGCAGAGTGCAGCATACTTTTAATACATCAATCCATAAAATCAACAATACATCATTTAAAATTACAAATAAAATAGAAATAGTAGCAGGAAAAACCTCAGTTAAAAGCACACTTCACCCAAATCAACCAAATGCATACTCAGATAAAGGATTCTGTAGGATCCCCCTAAGAGGGGCTATATCAGGAAAGGGAAACCTCCGGCATGGAGGTTGAATGTGACCCAACTTCACAATCTCCTTGAGTATGATATATCAGGTCCTCCTCCCAGAGGGCACGTGTTGTGGTGAGATCATCAGGACTGACCTCATTGTTGTGGGGGGGTGTGTGATTGGACAGCCACAACAACCCAATTGGAGATCCCTCAGTTGCTGGGCAGATCTGGGAATTTTGTGAATTAATCTTTATATTCCACTGCACGTTGCGTTGAGCTTCCTCTTTTTCGCTTCGTGCACCGGTTCACCTGCCCACCCATCCCTATATTTAGGGCCTTGCTTTGACCTTGCTATGCCGTCATGGTTCATCTGCTGTTGGGGCAGAGGCCCAGTAGGAATTTCCCCATTTGGCTAATTGGCAGGTACCACTTGGGTTTTGCCTGCCGCATAGCAAATCGTCACAACTTGTAAGGTTTGGCAGTTAGGCATTGGTTAAATGGTGGTTTAGAGGGGTGTTTTATGGACCTGTAACCCCTCCAACAGCAAGAGGTATTCCGTTAAAGGTATCCAGGGACTCGCCGTGCTTGTCGACCCCTTTTGGGGGGGGTGGACCATGCAAGAGTCCCTGGGAGCATTATTGGGATGAGGTTGAGTCACAGAGCCGTACCAACACTCCCCCATGTTGTTTACCTGTACTGACGATATGGGGGGAGGGCCAGTCGTCAGTGCTGTGTCCCGCTGACGTCAGGCGCAGCCTAGTCGAACCAGTGCCTCAACAAACCACGCACTTTCTGTAATCAATAAAGTTGTGGCCAAAGTTATGCCAATAACCTAAAACTAAACTCCATGTCATGTGTGAATTTGTTTATTATTGGGCAGCTCCTGGGGGTCTTCACAGGCAAACTATTTTTGCCTGACAGGAATGTGTCCTTGAACTCTGATAATGCCTCTGGCATGACTGAACAAAGGACAGAAGTGATTGTGTGAAAGTGTGAGTGTGTAACCTACTAAATGCAAGTGAAATTTACATCCATTTTTCCATGCACTTTTGCCTCTGCCCCTGCACACTACTGGAACATGGCTCCTATTAAAGGATTGTGTACAGCTCAGTTCTAACAGCAGGCAGACATCTTGATGTGGGAAGGTGATAAACACTGGAGAAAGCTGTGAAGCAAAGCTTAAATATTGTAACTGTGAGCATTCTAGTTAGGTTAAGTGGGAGTAGAAATAAAATGGAACAAATGGGCCCCCAGGACTGGCCTTTTCAATCAGTTCTTATTTCCCTAGAGACGCTCAGCTTTTCTAATGGCTTTTCAAACAAACTGCTTTGTATCCTTTAATTTTGCTTGTCCTGAACTCCTGGAAAAGGCATCAAATGTATGATACATCCGTATCTCATTCTTTCCTCTCCCAGCTGGCTGTCAAGAGGGGCTACGGGACACTTCTTGACGTCTTTTATACTAGCTGGATTATATTCATTACCAGCTCCAGGGGGTACAATACTTCCCCAATGGTTGACTCAAGATCATTTGTACAGAAAATAGGACAGAACTCTTCATACTACTCTTCCTGCAGAGAATACTTAACTGCACCTTTATTTCAGCTTCCAGGTGCTCTTTTTCTCCAGGGTCACAAAGGATGGTCTTGTGAGTCCAGCATCAGGACATACATTGCGAGTTATGTGCTCTGGATTATGAACAGGGCTGGCCCAACCATGATGCAACCACCTCAGGTGTCAGGATCCACAGGAGCAGCAGATCCTGCCTCCAAGAATGCATTGCCCGCTGCTGCCACCACACTACTGCGGTGATGGTGAAAGCTGTGGTACACTCTATAGCTAATAGGGAGTGCTGCTGGCTTCCTCCCAGCTGTGTTCTCAGCGTAGACTTTCCCCCTCTCTTGCTCCTGATGTAGTTCTTCACTCACCCCTTCTTCTGTTGTGGAGGAGGGCGGGGTGGCATTTTGCAGTTCACCTCAGGTGCCAAAATGTCTTATGAGATGAGCTTTAGCTTATGGGTGCTTATGGCTCAGGAAAATATTTTCTTGATAGATCAGTACCTTCCAGGTTGGTAGGAAAGGCCATAGCTTCAATCCCAGATATCTAGCTCCAAGCATCGGGTAGCAGTTATTAGGAAAGGCCTCTGCTTGAGACCCTGAATAAACACTGTTGGGAAAATAGATGATTCTGATCATCATTTCTGATGAGACTGCTCATGTCTATTTGGAGTTGGATGGGATCCTGAGGATCATCGAGTCCAACCCTCTGCAATGCAGGAATATACAGCTGTCCCATAAGGGGATCAAACCTGCAACCTTGGCATTATCAGCACCATGCTCAAATCAGCTGAGCTATAGTGTCTCTCCTAGATGGAGACTCAGTGTAATGCAGCCTTCTCAATCTCTAAATGGGGGGTATGTTTTTGTCCTGCTGCAAAATATATTATATGTGCTGTGGCAACAGTTTAGATGGGACAAACACAAGTAACACAGCAGCATCAAGGTGCAAATAATTTAAATAATGAACTTGTAAGGGGAGACAGGCACTGTTAGAGGTGTCCAGTAATACCCATTCCACATTTGTAAGAGCACATTCCTATAGTGTGGCAGTGCCTACATTTTGGAACTCCCTGCCTATGGATATCAAACAGGCTCCTGTGCTCTTTTTTTGGTGCCCGCCAAAAACAGAGGCAATATCTGTTGGATTGTTGATTCTGTGAGCCCCTCCATCTTATGCTCAGGTTGTATAGATACCCTAAAGCACCACAGTCTCTGATGACCTTCATTCCAAAGAAATGAAACCCTGGGTAAGTTCCTGGAGATTGAGGTGGCGTGCACTATAAATATTGGGGAAGATGTATAAACTGCTTGATCATAAAGTTCTCTAAGCAGCGTACAAATATCAATAGGCAGGGAGTTCTCTGATCACCTGTGCTGCCACACCATAAGGAATTGCAAATGCAGAATGGACATTATGTTACAAAACATAAGTCCTTTGGATTGAATATAAAGGAAGTCCAGGAAGTGCAGCTGGTAGGAAGCTGTGCTGCTTTCTGAAATTAAAACAACAAGGCCACCATAAAATGTCCCAACAGCAAATACCACCAGCAGCCAAAATTTTAAATGCATAGAAAAGAGGCACATATTTATATAGCACTAGGCAGACTTCATTAGGAACAGCAGCTACCGGATGGTGAGCCTCCTGGAAAGGGGCAGCCTTTTTGTTCTTGTGGTGTGTTCTCAGAGGAGGTCCTCTGTTGAGGACCTCAAGGTCCAAATTGTCTCTTATAAGAACTAATATAGAAACTGTTTTAGTTCAAGGTCCCAGATCACACTGGGTCAGACTGGGGCCATTCTAATGTGGGCCCTGACTTAGATACAGTATGCACAGACATACTGTAGAATAGGATAGTTTTATTCCCCCAATAGGCTCTTAAAGCACCCCCCTGCAGCTCTTTCAAGAGAGCACAAGCCTTCTTTTTTAATACAGTGGTACCTCTACTTACGAATTTAATGCGTTCCGAACACATATTTGTAAGTCGAAAAAAATTGTAAGTCGAATCCCATAGGAATGCATTGGGAGAAAAAATTCATAAGTAGAAGCAACCCTATCTAAAAATTCGTAAGTAGAAAAAATCCTATCTAAACCGCATCCAAGATGGCGGACGGAGCTCCATTCGTAAGTAGAAACATTCGTAAGTAGAGTTATTTGTAAGTAGAGGTCCCACTGTACTTACAGTTTGCGTGTTCAGACCCAGAGACCTCCCCCCTAAATAAATTCACACTTGACTCAAATTTTAGTTTGGTTTTTGCCAGAATTTAGGCCACAACTTTATTGATTACAGAAAGTGAGTGGTTGCATAGCCTCTGGTTCAACGACCCAGGGCACCAGCATAGGTCAGCCAAGGGTGAACACCTGGGAAGGCGGAAAGTCAGGAACAGACTATGTCCACCACCCAGATGTCCCCAGGCATGGGCACAACCCCCTCTCAGGGGTTGACCAAACCATTTGAGTCCCTGGATTCCTTTAACGGAATACCCTTCACATAGGGATGGCGAGAGCGTTATTCTATCCCAATTACCTGAACCAGTGCCTATCCGCAACCTTACAAATTGTGACGATTTGCTATGCAGCAGGCGAAACCCAAATGGCACCAGCCAATCAGCCAAGTAGAGAAAATTCCTGCCATGCCCCTGTCCCAACGACAGATGACACACAACGACATAGCAAGGTCAAGTGCAAAAGCCCTAAATGTAGGGAGAGGTGGGTGGGTGTTCCGAATGCACACACCAAAAAAGGAAGCTCTGGGTCACATGAATGGGTATATATAGGTCCCTCAATCCGTTTGGACTGTGCCCCATTGGCCAGATTGAACTCAACATTGAGGGACCTACCAATCGGGTGTTGTGGCTGACCAATCTTACCCACCCACAACACAGGAGGTCAGTCTCCAGGTCTCACCGCAAGACATGCCCTCTTTTAGGGAGCACATGATATATGATCATTTGGTTTTTCTTTCGATACTGGACATTTTCTTCTTATTCTTGTTGTACACTGAAATGTTGGGCATTGCTAAAGAAAATCAAATATCTCATTACAGGGGGTAAATCCTAAATAACCTGCTATGCGGCATCATTTGCATAGCCGGCGGTAAAAGTTAGAGCTGCTTTTGTGAAAATCAGTCCGTCATCATGGCAGAATGATAACTCTGAGATCCAGTGGTGTCCCTATAAATTTGATTCACTTCTCCCCTTTTCATTACAGCTTTACAGTTATTGCTATGTTTTGTGTCTGTGGTCAACTTGACAATAAATGCTGAGATTCACAGCATAATCCTATAGGTGTCCATTCAAAAGCAAGTCATTGTGATCTCTTTATTTTCAGCCAGCCAGCAGATCATTTTATAACAATGGGCAATAGCCTCAATAAAAATGCATGTTAATGCATTTGAACAGCACAGAATAATAATGTTAAATAGTATGAGATACCATGGTTATAGGTACTTACCCAAGGTTTGTGTTTTCTTTGAAAATAAGGCACTCTGAGCACATGCTTAGCTTACCTCTTGACACTTTCTTTCTTTCTTTTCCTTTTTTTTTCCTGGGCAATCTGCCATCAGATCACGAAGCAATTGCCAGATAAAGCCACTGACTAATTTATGGGATGTGACAGCAGGGAAAGCAGCTAAGAGCACTCCATTGTGCCTAAGGTGAATACTAACACCAACCTTTAGCAGCTGGGAGGATGTACTGATGGGGTTTCTGAATGGTACTCCATCTTTCAAAGCTGTCACAAAAAACCCCAAACCCTTTGGCCTCCTCTCAGTCTTCCCAAATGCCTGCCATGCTTTTATCCCTTCTGCTGGAACCTCTGTTGGAAATTCTGGGCTAGGAGACAGACTGGCAGTGCTAATGATAGGTACTGAGCACTGCAACATCAGGGACATGGTCCTTAACTCATCTGAGTCTTTATCATATAATTGCAGGGATTGGAAGTTTAGTTCCTTGACAGAATCAGTCCTGGGGAAACTTGGAATGTGGCTGGTAGCATTTCCTGTTATCTTCCTTCACACAGCTTTGTATTCTCTGAATGGATTCCATTTCATAGATCATTCATCTGATTCCTGGGTTACATTCAGATTAGGTTACTGAGTTCAGTATGAGCATTTTTGGGATTGTGGCTGACCAAGATGACCAAGGGTCTGGAAACCAAGCCTTTTAAGGAACGGTTGAGGAAGGTGTATCTGTTTAGCCTGGATAAGTAGAGACTGAGAGGAGATATATTTTAGTTCCAGGACACATTCCAGTCAGGCAAAAACACTCAAGGAAGGTGCAAGGCAGGTCCAGTGAAGGGTGTGGTTTGAGAGGAGGGGTGTGGCCTGGGAAGAGTCCTGAAGATTAGATAGTGAAGGCTGGAAGGCAGCATTCAGTCCATGGGCAAAGTTCCCAATCCTTGCCCTGCATGCTCTTCCACCCTCTGTTGAATTTTACTCCGTACATATTGATTACTCTGTGTAAGTTTTTGCTGCTGCTGTCCATCGCTACTAGATCTGAGGGTGCTGGTTTCAGACTTCAACTATATCAGTGGTTCCCAGAGTGGGTGGATGCACCCCCTGGGGGTTGGTAGAAGTACCTGAGGGGGTGCTAAGAGGTAGGAAAGCAGCAGGTGGTCACTGGAGATGTAAATGTCTATCAGACATTGAAAGCTGGTATTACTGAATCAAGTTCATCAATTGCGTTAAATTAAACTAAGTTGTTTTAATTGGATTTTAAACAAACGTGCAATTAATTGTTACTGCTATGAATTTTATTATGCTATTGTTTTTCTTAGTGGGTTGTGCAAAGTGCTGTTCTTAATAATGCTTTTTATAGAGTAGGGTAGGGGTCACTAAGGATGCATTTATGGAAGCTGTGGTCTGAAAAAAATTGGGAGCCATTGAACTATAACATCTCTCCCAACCCCACATTTTCCCCACTGTTATCCCTCCTTCCCCACATCTATCACACTTGATTCACCTTTAGCTAGGGCTTTTTAAAATTATCATTTCAATCCTGCCGATTTTCATCTTTTGTGAATACGCTTGTTTTATCAAGAGAAGCTGTGAGTTGGTTTGGCACCAAAGCATTGCAGGACAAATAGAAACATACAGAAAAGGCAGCAAGCAAATTTAACATGACACAAGATTCACCCAGGAACAAAGCAGGGCAAGAAATGGAAGTGAAGGATGGCCTGTCTTAGCCGAAACGAGACAAATGCATAGATAGGGCTTTTCCACTCCCTTCTATGACCTGGCATCACCTCTGAGCTTTGGATTTGCTGTTACCACACAATAATACGTTACATCTGGAGTCTATGGAAATGGGCTCCCATTGAAAAAATAGATCAGAGAGTTTATGTGAGCATTTATCAGGGCCCACTTTCACTCTGCAAAGGAGCCTCTTTTATGTGCTGCTGCACTCAAAGTTTTGCTGCCTTTTCTCGGTACCTGTGCATCTCTTTTCAAATGAAGGTGAGGAACAGGGGAGCAGGGAGGAAGCGGGGAGCATGTGGCTAGAACATGTAGACATCTGTCTTTATCCTAGTTAAGGATTTGGAGATCTAAGCGACCATTTGCCGTTTGCTGCTCCAACATCCTGGCTGCCGAGGTCACGTTGCTTCTGAAACAGCTTGCACAGTGAGGCTCCTGACAGGGATGACTGACAGCTGAAGAGGAACAATCCACTGTGGAAAGCTTGAAAGCCTTTCAAATACAACCCGCTTGCTTCTGGCTGGATACCATTAGTGGTTATTTCTACCCACCCCTTTTCCTTTTAAACGTCTAAGTTTAGGACGTAGCATTGGAGTCAAGGGTTTTAAAAAGGATATAACAAGCAGTAGATGCTATTGGATGTTTATTGGATTAGGGTACCCAAAATCAACTCGGCGGTAATAGTAAAGGAAAGCAGATCAGATCAGATCAATAGAATGTGATGAATAGAAGGGTTGTCTGGATATGGAAAATGCAACATTTTGTCATGTGGCAAACTCTGGGAATGAAATTATTGATGGCTAAAGTTCCAGGAGTTGACATCTTAATTAGAGATTAGCTTCTTAGCAGGCAATGTAATCCTAATTACAGTGGAACCTCGGTTTATGAACACCTCGGTTTATGAATTTTCGGTTTATGAACGCCGCGGACCTATCTGGAACGGATTAATTCATTTTCCATTACTTTTAATGGGAAAGTTCGCTTCAGTTTATGAACGCTTCAGTTTATGAACAGACTTCCGGAACCAATTACACCCATGTTTCAGTTTATGAACGCTTCAGTTTAAGTACTTTGCGGACCCGTCTGGAACGGATTAATCCACTTTCCATTACTTTCAATGGAAAAGTTCGCTTCAGTTTATGAACGGTTACTCCGCGGACCGTCTGGAACGGATTAATCCACTTTCCATTACTTTCAATGGGAAAGTTCGCTTCAGTTTATGAACGCTTCAGTTTATGAACAGACTTCCGGAACCAATTGTGTTCATAAACCGAGGTACCACTGTACTAAAGACATTTGAACATGTAAGCCAGTGAAACTGTAATTGAATCAAACATGCAGGCCAATGGACTTGTGATTTTATTTATTTTTCTTCAATAAAAATTATATCTTGCCTTTCCTTTATTTAAAAAAACATCAAGGAGGCTAACAACATGTAAATAAAAACTATGTTAAAATAATTATAAAACAAATTACAGCATTGGCATGACCCAGGGGTTTTGAACAAGTGCAAGGTCAGTGAACACTGAGTAGTAGAGAGGCTGAAGATTACCTGCAGAATAGACTCAATGAAACCTTGTTCTGCCCTAAAGCCCCACACAAGAAGTCTTGGAGTTGAGACTTCCCATCCGACCCACTGCCACAGGGCATGTGGGGCAGCATGGGGAGGCCCAACTGACCTGGTCAGTGTCCCTCATGAGCTTACACCACAGAATGTGCTCCAAGATCTTCGTCAGTGCTCTGGCATTCTGTGTGGGGATGGGCCAAATCTGCATTCAGCTGTCACACTCACATTCCTTCATCACTCAAGTGTTGCTGACAATGAACCTTATGTTGCAAAATGCCACCTTTTTATGGGTTTGGTTCAGCTGCTTAATCCCCTTCACTGGTCTGATTTGTAGCATCTGGGGAAGGGGGGGGGGAAGCAATCACAAAAAGAAAGTCGTTGGCTTGGCCAACTGTGAGCCTCCTTGCCATTGTGCCACTGGCATCTAAAAAATGGGTGTGTGGTGTGTTATTGGGGGAACAGGGATCCCCCAGTTCCCTAAGTGCCAGATTTCCCCTCTAGATTCTTGGATGCTGGGTTTAATCAGAGCTGACAGGCTGAGCTTGTTTTTCTGCCAGACAGATGGGCAGAAGGAGATGATGACCTTGCCTTTAATCCATTGCAAAAGCCATCTTCAAGACAAAGACCCTACTGGTAACCAGGGGGGGGAGGTTGCCAGGGCAACATGGGTTTGATGTCACACCGAAATAAAAATTGTCCTTTTACACAGAGGTTTTTTGTTTGTTTGTTTGTTTTGGCAATGTGTTCTGTGGGAACAAGGAGGAGGAAGTAGGGAGAACTCCATGGCGGCACTGGGGAAGCTGGGGGCCATGACTGGCTGCTGCTTTGGACCCAAGCTCCCTTGAACCTATGAGAGAAGCAGTGAGGGGCACTCTCGAGGTGTAATGTTCTGCACCCCCTCCACTGAAAGCTTCCAGGTGTAAATATGTGTGAACAAACTATATTCCTAAGATCCTGCATACTCTGCTGTGCCTTGGATTTCCAACAGAACCACAACCCTGGGTGAGTGCTGGAACCTCCTGAAATCTTGCTACTGCTCATCAGAGATTGGAGGTGGTATGTAACAGGAGCCATGATCAAGGAAAGGGTGACCAAAATGAGCAGGAGATTGGATTTTTTTTCCCTTTATGATTAACAGCATGGGGTGTTTTAGTTTGGGGTAGAGAGCAGGAAAGGAGAGAGCAGGAAAGAAATTTGTAAAATTATGTATGGCTTGCAGAAGTTGAATAGTTGTTCCCTGCCTGGCCCAGCCCGGCCCATCCCCAGTCTCAGAATAGTAGAATTCATGGTCATGCAGTGAAACGGATTGGCAGTTGGGCTGTGGATGAATTCAGCCAAAGCCCAAATCAGATGATTCAGGCAGAGACAGCCCCAGATAGCTGTGAGTTGGCTTGAAGTGGTCGGGAGCTGTCAGGGTGGTTTTGCATCGGGTGGGAAGAAGGAGGGCCTTCCCTGCTGGGCTGTGGGGCTCTGCAGGGAAGGCATTTGCAAAGCCTCACCCTGCAGCATTGAACCCTCAATGAAGTTTGCCTTCTTCCCCCACCTGATTGCATGTTTAATTAGAGTTTTTAATTATGCAGGGCCATATCCAGGTCAGGTGTCTCTTGGTTTCAGATGGGGTAGAGGGAGCTGTGCACAGCCCTCATTGGCAGGATATTTAGTTGTTGCTTAGTCGATTAGTCATGTCTGACTCTTTGTGACCCCATGGACCAGAGCATGCAAGGCACTCCTGTCTTCCACTGCCTCCCAGAGTTTCGTCAAATTCATGTTGGTCGCTTCTATCATTAAGAGGTTCTTTAATTCCTCCTCACTTTCTGCCATCAAATCTGAATTTCTGATGTTGTTGATATTTCTTCCAGCTTGGGATTCATCCAGTCCAGCCTTTCGCATGATGTATTCTGCGTATAAGTTGAATAAGCAGGGAGATAATATACAAGCTTGTCATACTTTCCCAATTTTGAACCAATCAGTTATTCCATATCCATTTCTAACTGTTGCTTCTTGTCTCATATAGAGATTTCTCAGGAGACAGATAAGGTGGTCTGGCACCCCCATTTCTTTAAGAACCCCCCCCCCATAGTTTGCTGTGGTCCACACAGTCAAAGGCTTTTGCGTAGTCAATGAAGCAGAACAGAAGTAAATGTTTTTCTGGAACTCTCTGGCTTTCTCCATAATCCAGCGCATGTTTGCACGGTCTCTGGTCCCTCTGCCCCTTAGAAATCCAGCTTGTACTTTGGGGAGTTCTCAGTCCACATACTGCTTTAGCTCGCATTGTAGAATTTTGAGCATAACCTTGCTAGCTTGTGAAATGAGTACAATTGTGCGGTGGTTGGAGCATTCTTTGGTACTCCCCTTATTTGAGATATTTAGTACAGGCAAAAATAAAGGACTTTGCCACTGAGGACATAGCTAATCTGTGGAACTCTCCATCACAGGATGCTGTGATGACCATAAGCCTAAATGGCTTTGAAAAAGGGAGTTGGACAAAGTCACAGACGGAGAGGAAATCAGTGGGTCTTAGCCATGATCAGAGCAGAATGCCCCCGTATTGCAGACTTAGTTCAGAATTTGCTGGGTGTTAAATGTGAAAGCTGTCAATGGCCAAATAGTTTAGAATATCTAATGACATTGCACATTGTTTGCCAGTTACTAAATGTTGTTGCATGTCAAATATTGTGAAATTCTGGCAGAACACAGTTGCAAGTTGGCTCTCTTAAAATAAAGCGGTGAAATGCTAAATAAATACCAGGATGGGTACTGGTTATGACTCTGGCATTATAAACTCAGCTGAAGACTTTTCTATATTACAAGGTGTACCGCAATTTAGTGCAGACCTGAAGGTAAGGCATTGCTATCATCTACAGAAACTCAAATTTCATTGCAGGCTTCCTTTTCCACAGAGCTCTGGTTCAGAGTGTTTCTGCTTGGCACTCAGTAAATGGAACAGATCGAAGATTCTGTTGGTGTACTGCCCAACTATTCCTTCTGCCTGCGCCTGACACTAAGTTGTATCAGATGTGGTTTACTTTTTACATATTGTCTGTTGACATGTGAAAATCCATCATTTAAAAAATATTATTATTTAAAAACCATTTTTAAATATCTCAGGGCAACATACAATAAAATATCATATAATAAAAATACATTAACACTCAATATTACAATGCATTCTTTAAAAAGAAAAGTATAACTGTAACCTTACTGCTAATGTTTTTTGTAAATTTGTCCAGTTTTGTTTCGGAAATGCTTTACGCATAAGCTATGTTTTACGTCCTTAGCATTTCAAAAGTTGGGGGGAGAGAGTAATAGAAAATGAGTGTGCAATGCATGTGAGCACTGTGTTGCCTTATAAAAGTGTTATCACATTGTGGCACTGAATTACATTCATTCTATTTGCACTTTATTGCTTTGCTACGAATTTATAGCCCAATGTTCTTGCCACTGTAAATAAAGTAGACCCATAGGGTCATGCTGCCTGTTTACAAGTGGTGGGGGTGGCAAAGAGAGCTCTACCTCTCTTTCAAATCAGAACCAGTGAAGGCGGTGAAGGTCCTATGTGAGTGCCTGGAGGCGGTTGGAGGATGGATGGCGGCTAACAGATTGAGATTGAATCCCAACAAGACAGAAGTACTGTTTGTGGGGGACAGGAGGCGGGCAGGTGTGGAGGATTCCCTGGTCCTGAATGGGGTAACTGTGCCCCTGAAGGACCAGGTACGCAGCCTGGGAGTCATTTTGGACTCACAGCTGTCCATGGAGGCGCAGGTCAATTCTGTGTCCAGTGCAGCTGTTTATCAGCTCCATCTGGTACGCAGGTTTAGACCCTACCTGCCCGCGGACTGTCTCGCCAGAGTGGTGCATGCTCTAGTTATCTCGCTTGGACTACTGCAATGTGCTCTATGTGGGGCTACCTTTGAAGGTGCTCCGGAAACTACAACTAACCCAGAATGCGGCAGCTAGACTGGTGACTGGGACGGCAATCGAGACCACATAACACCGGTCCTGAAAGACCTACATTGGCTCCCAGTACGTTTCCGAGCACAATTCAAAGTGTTGGTGTTGACCTTTAAAGCCCTAAATGGCCTCGGTTCAGTATACCTGAAGGAACATCTCCTCCCCCATCGTTCTGCCCGGACACTGAGGTCCAGCGCCGAGGGTCTTCTGGTGGTTCCCTTGCTACGAGAAGCCAAGTTACAGGGAACCAGGCAGAGGGCCTTCTCGGTAGTGGCACCCACCCTGTGGAATGCCCTCCCACCAGAGGTCAAAGAGAACAACAATTAGAAGGCATCTCAAGGCAGCCCTGTTTAGGGAAGGTTTTAATGTTTGATGGATTTCTGTATTTTAATATTTTGTTGGAAGCCATCCAGAGTGGCTGGGGGAACCCGGCCAGATGGGCGGGGTATTATTATTATTATTATTATTATTATTATTATTATTATTATTATTTTAAAACAACACTGAACTTGAGAATATAAGGTGCTTGTTTTTGTGTGTAAAACAGTCAAATAAAACTTGTCTTTTATCCAGTAATTGGATTGCATTTACATTCCACTAAAATTTATGTCTGGATGCCTTTCTAAGATCCCAAAGGGAGCCTCATGTAAGATTCAGAGCTTATAACATGTAAAGCAATACATATAATACCACTATAATCAGTCATACTTGAAGGAGCGTCTCCACCCCCATCATTCAGCCCAGACACTGAGATCAAGCACCAAGGGCCTTTTGGCGGTTCCCTCATTGTGAGAAGTGAGGTTACAGGGAACCAGACAGAGGGCCTTCTCGGTAGTGGCACCTGCCCTGTGGAACGCCCTCCCAGCAGATGTCAAGGCAATAAGTAACTATTTTACTTTTAGAAGACAACTGAAGGCGGCCCTGTTTAGGGAAGTTTTTAATGTTTGGTGCTGTATTGTTTTTAATATTCAGTTGGAAGCCGCCCAGAGTGGCTGGGGGAACCCAGCCAGATGGGCGGGGTATAAATTTATTATTATTATTATTATTATTATTATTATTTATTATTATTATTATTATGGCTTCCCACAAAGAATCCTGGGTACTGTAGTTTGTTAAGGGTACTAGGAAGCTTCCCCTCAGCTATTGTGTGACCTTTGGCCAGTCATTCTCTCTCAGCATACTTAATTGTTATATGGATAAAAGGAGGGGGGGGAGAACAAAGTTCCTTGGAGGGGAAGCAGTGTATAAATGCTACACATAAGCACTTCACAACAGCAGACCCCAGAAAGAACGTTTGACTATAATCTGATTCTTCTGGGACCATTCTTTTGACCTTTGGATTGGGGAAAGGTTCCACCACTTCTTGAGAAATAATATCTCATCAGTCGCTCCCACAAAGATGTAGTGATGGCCACCAGCTTTAAAAGAGGATTAGTCAGAATTAGGGAGGATAAGCCTGGCAATGACTACTAGCCACAATGGCTATGTTCTCACTCAGGTGTGGGAGTCAGAATGCCTTTGAAAAGCATTTGCTGGGGCTTGCAAGCAGGGAGAATACTGTAGCACTCTCTCTCTTTTTTTTGAACATACTTTTTATTAATTTTACAAAATACAAAAAAAACAAAAAGACGGTACATACTTAAACCCCTTTTCCACCTCCTTCCTACCCACCCACATGGGTCCTCCCCTGCCACAGAAGTATCCCATGTATGTGAACAGTCAGAGATGGTCCATTTTATGCTTGGATTTCTGTCCTACCCCCCCTCCCCTGACCCCAAAGCCCCCCCCCCCTGCCACCAGGGAGCTCCAGCAAACCAGGGCAGTATGCAGGAGGACATCCATCCAACCATCTATTATCATACCAAAAAAAGAGAAAAATAGATATAGGAAAAAAGGGAAAAAAGAAAGAGCGAAAAAAGAAAGAAAAAAACAGTACAAAACAGAAATTTTTTTCTTGCATTCATAGTTGTAAAACCATATTTTGTGGGCTTCCCCTCCCCCCCTTCCCCGGTTTTCATCCCTTTTTTATCATCTGCAACAGTTTCTTACTTTATAAAAATACACCTTTGTATCTTATACAACTTATAAATCAATTGTTAGCATTTTCATCTAATATTCAAATCACTGAAAAATCAAACTCCCATTTTCTCTTCCCGTGCCTAATTTTTTTTTTCCTCCCTCTATAAGCCTCCATATTTTCACATTTTCCAAAATCCATTCACTTTTAAAACTATAACTATTCTCAATTTAACCTTACATCCCCGATTACCGGCTCCACCCCCCCAATCCAGCAAATTCCAAAGTCAGCAGACCAGTTATAAACCTGTTAATCCATCCATCCTTATAATCACAACATCACTTTCCCTTCACCCCACCCCCTGTTTACAGTCTTTTGCCATCCAGGCCACCATACAGGACCCCTGAATTTCTTCTCTTCTCTGCATATTTTTTCCTTCTTCCCTGTGGGTGTTCTGGAATTCCAATAATACCAATCGTGCCCCCCTCAAAAGCAGGGCACTCCATCCAACTTTTTGTAGAGTAGAGTCATCATTTTTTCCATGGTGTGCTTCATTTTGTGTTGAATCATCACAGTCCTCATCCTCATCTTTTCCTTCCCCATCATTGTCATTCTCACATTCATCTTTTTCAGTGTCAAAAGCTTCATCTCCTAAAAAATCATATTCCGCCATCACCTCCTGGAATTTTTGCTGTAACACTTGCCGTCGTGTCTCCTCTTGACATAGCTCTATTCTTGTTTCCCACATTAAGGTCAAAACAGACCGCTGGAACTCAGGGGAACACTTTTTTGTTGACATATTTCAGTCCTGCCAAGGTCAAAACTTGTCACGTGGGGTGGAATATGATCACAGTTTATTTTCTCGACTCCATTTTAACAAGCTGGCTGCATTCTTCAAGTCTTATTAACAATAAAGTTCGAACTCACATTTCACAAGCACTTAAGTCAAAAAAGAAATTCCACAAAGTCCAGAAATACAAAGTGAAGTAAAAATTGACTTATAAATCCTGATCAACTCACTGGGTTGTCTGGGCTGCCGGCTCCCAAGGGAAAGAAAGGTTTTTCTTAGGCTTACCTCTTGCTGCAGGGCAGTCATAAACCACAGTCTCTCTCCCCTTTTCACCCTGCATCAAAGGGGAGATTCTCTTTGATGCCTTTGAGGGATCCTTTTGAATTACAAATCTTCTGTTTATGGCTTCGGGTTTCTATTTACTGTCTCTTTGTTACCGTGGGGGGGGGTGGCTTCCTCTTTTCTCCCCTCTCTCCCAGATCCAAATTGTTTTATAATCCAAATCGTGAGGTTACTTACAGTCTTTTCCAATCGCTTTATTTTCGGAAGAATCCAGCGCTCTCCGCCTTCGGCTTGAAGCTTCTCCCTGCTAGAATAACGTTGCCGCTCAAAATGGCCCCCGCGACTTCTACCCTCCTCACTCCGGAGCTCTTATTAGAGCTAGCCGAAGAGTTGGGGAGTCCGGATTGGGTCTGTGCTGAGCAAATTGCCCTCGGGACGCCCTTCCCGAGGTTCTAAGGGGCGCAGCGTCGCTCTCGCTGCCCTCCCCACTCCTAGCAGAGACGGGCCGTCTCGGAGACGAGACGAAACCCCGCCGATCGACGCTGGCGCTGAACCCGGAAGCCCCAATACTGTGGCACTCTCAGCTCCTGCTTGTGACTTTCTGATAGAGGCACCTACGGTAGGTGGCCACTGTGAGAACAGGATGTTGCGTTATAATAGCCTTTGGCCTGATGCTGCACCACTCTTATTGTGTTGAGAGACTGGCAAAAAAGAAAAACCAAAGGACAATCAAAGTGCCATATGTAGTTTCCATTTCTCATACTGATTCCCCAAAGGTTGGTTTTCATTAAGCACACCTAGATCCGAACTGGTTAGTAGAACACAAGGGAAAATCATTTCTACTTGACACCTTTCTGGGTTGACTAGTCAGGAACTAGGAATTTCTCCTTGAGTGTTTAATAATGAATGGGCAACAATTAATGATGCAAGCAAGAGAGGAGAGGGAGGCTGGGACTTGGCATGACAACAGAAATCACATCATGGTGGTTGTTTTGCTGGAGTTTCTTCACTTCGAAATAAAGGCCAGAAACATCCAGCAGCATTACATAGGCCTTGTCCATCAGAGCTCCTTCACTTGTTGGATGTTGGCAACCTTGCATGCCTCCAGCCTGCAGAGGGGAAGGTTGAGACTAACACAGTCTGGGAAAATAGACTGTAGTTTCCCACTAAGCCCCTCAAGATCCATCTATTCCTCTATTCCCTCTTCCTGCATTATGCAGCCATGGTTGCTAGCTCCATCCAATGTAAGCTTAGAATCCAAAGCTATGGTTGTGAACATGAAGAAGCTGTAAGTATAGAACCCAGCGAACCTTTGTGTTTACTTTTTAAAGCAATGCTAGAGATACGTGAATAAAACAAAAAGAGGTGGAGGTGGGACTGGGTTTCAACCTGTGATAAGCCCAATATTTCTAGGCTTTAAACTTCCCTGCTTTCCCCACCCTCTCTCCCCTCTTTACTGCATTGTATTTCCTTTCGACTTACTTCAGTTTGTTAAGAGTAAAACAGTGGATTATTTTTGTCTTCACGACTCTTATCTTTATCGCCCCTCAGAACCATCCATCTTTATGAAGAAGAAGAAGAAGAAGAAGAAGAAGAAGAAGAAGAAGAAGAAGAAGAAGAAGAAGAAGAAGAAGAAGAAGAAGAAGAAGAAGATGATGATACTGGTATCTTCCAGATTATTATTTTTTTATATTTTAAATTCCCCATGAGTGCAGAAAAGGGTGATTTACTCAGGTTCCAATAACTCCAAGAAGCTATGAGCTATGCCGTGCAGAGCCACCAAAGACAGACAGGTCATAGCCAAGAGTTTAGACTAAATGTGATCCACCTGGAGAAGGAACTGACAAACCACTCCAGTATTTTGCGAAGAAAACTCCATGGACATAAAAAAAGGAGAAGCTTTGAGAAGAAAGTGAGAGTTTCTAAGGCATGCTCTGGTTCATGGGGTCACGGAGAATCGAACACGACTAAGATGACTAAACAACAAACAACAAATATCCTTAGATAAAATAAAACTTGTTGTACATGATTTACAACTCTCCTGGTTTCAAATTATTCCGTTTAAACAACTTCTGGCAGATTCACCCCTTAAATCCAAGCCACCAGATCATTAATCAAGTTTGAAGCACTCTTATTAGATCAATGCCAAAATGGAAAGTGCCTAGTGTTCACTATATATGCAGAATTAGTAGATATTTCCACTTGTCTGTATTTTTCCCCTACCTTGTGTAAAGGCTTCCTTATAATATGGTTCAGAAAGCCTCTCTGGGTTTTCACCTTCTTGTAACCCAAATATGCATGCCACCCATAGTGATTATCAAAACCTTCTAAGTCCAGTAAGTCTGCATTCTGCAATGTCATCTAGTCCTTTAACCAATTTAAAACAAGACAATTCATAATACAATTTCAGATCAGGGAATATCATTCCTCCTCTACTTTTGCTATCTATTAGTAATATGTGTTTGTTTCTAGGTTTTTTATACTGCCAAATGAATTTCAATATATCTTTTTGCCAAGATTTAAAACATCCCATCCCCCCAATCACTGGGATCACTTGGAATAAGAACATCTTGGGGAGCACATTCATTTTTACTGCTGAAATTCTCCCACAGAATAATAAATTCAACCTATTCCATATTTTCAGATCTTTTTTTCCATTTCTTTCCATTTTTTAACAAAATTATCATTGAATAGGTTACTGTTTTTGTTCGTTAGCCAAATTCCCAAATACTTTGTCTTATTTACTATCATTAATCATGAGATTGTTTGTAATTCTTTTTCTTGTACCAACGACTGGGCATATAAGACGACCCCCAACTTTTCCAGTTAAAATATAGAGTTTGGGATATACTCGTATAAGAAATACGACCCGGCGTATAAGACGACCCCCGACTTTTGAGAAGATTTTCCTGGGTTAAAAAGTAGTCTTATATGCAGGAATATACAACACTAGTTTTGTTTTTGTAGTTCAAGATCATAGAGAGCTGCGTCTGAAGCATTTTAATATTTTGTTTTGGTATCTCATTCTTCGGGTTTTTTGCTAATTCTTTTTTATTTTCACTTATCTCCTTCAAAATTTGTTCCATTTTAATATCGGGACATTGTAATATCGGGAGTGTGTGCTTAAAACGGATCAAGAAATTTTTTTTTTATAATGAGTGCTTTAGAAGAAGAAAGGGTTTAAGAAGTAGAGAGTGCTGTATTAGTTATTAATAGAAACATGGAAGGGGGGGAAGGAGGAAGTTGATAGATTAAGAATCATATATGATATTGGTAAAGAAATGTTTTTTTCTGATGTTTTTTGTCTTGTGTTTTTTCTTTGGTTTTGTATCTCTATTCGTTTTTATACATTTCTTCTGTATGTGTTCAAAATGTTATATATATATATATATATATATATATATATATATATATATGTTCCATTTTCCTTTCTTTCTCTCTTCTTTGAATTACATTTTGTTGGATGAAAAAGTCTCAAATCACCACTTTTCCTGCATCCCATACAGTATTTATATCAGTTCCCTGATTTAAATTATTATCAAAATATTCTCTTAAAGTCACCCATGCCTTTTTCTAGTACTTTCTCATAATTCAGAATATTTTCATTAATTCTCCATCATTTTGTTGTTTTTCTTTCTTCTCTTATTTCCAGCTTGGTTGGGTTGTTGTCCGATATTGTTTTTGATTGAATTTCTGCTTTCTTTATCTTCAATAATAAATTTTTCGAAACCCAAATTGCATCTATTCTTCCTGCTGAATTTTTAGCTTCTGCGTAATGTGTAAATTGTTTCTCATTTGGGTGTTTCACTCTCCGTGCATCTTGAAGATTGACATTTTCTACTAGCTGAAGGAATGTTAATGGTAGTCTCCCTTCTTTACTTTCTCTCTGTCGTACTGTCCTGTCCATGTCAAGTGATGTAACACCATTTAATTCTCCCAATAATATGATATATTCATCGCAATAATCCAACAGTTTATCCTCTAATTTTTGATAGAATTCCACCTTCTTTTCATTTGGAGCATAAATTCCAACGATGATTATATCCCCCCTTTGATATACCACTTTTATTGCTTTCATCTTTGAATAAGAGTTCCAAATTTAACCTTGAATTTGCACAAATAACTACACCTCTTCTTTTCAATATCTGAGGAAATAAATTCATCACCTAATTTTTTTTATTAATCAGTACTGCTTCTGCATTTTCTTGTGCAACAACCTGATGGGAATAAGTAAGAGGATATATTAGTTATATTTAATCCTCTACAGACCCACGTGTGAGGGTTAACATGAAGCAAAAATGGCTGCCAGATTTTAAAACGCGGACCTTGCACACAAAGAGCTCCAGTAGCAGAGCATTAAGTCCCATCATTCTTTATTTCCATTCAGCCTTTCTACCCTCAAATGATTTCAAATGACTGAGGTCACAGTCATGCATTTTCTTTTAATCAACAGCAATAATATAATGTAGGTAGAATACTTAGTTGAAATACAGCAAAAGCAGCCTCAGATGCGTGTCTCGGACTGGGAGTTAAGTTGAGGTACAGTGTGTCCGTCTCCTTGTAAGAGTGCAGTGTAAGAGAGAGAGAAAGAAAGGAACAGAAAACAGACTTTACTCCCAGCATGTCAATATCCTTCTTAAACGGTGGTGCCCAGAACTGGACACATAATTCCAAGTGTGGTCTGATCAAGGCAAAATAGAGCAGGACTATTACAACGCAGGTGGCGCTGTGGTCTAAACCACTGAGCCTAGGGCTTGCCGATCGGAAGATTGGCAGTTCGAATCCCCGAGATAAGGTGAGCTCCTGTTGTTTGGTCCCAGCTGCTGCCCACCTAGCAGTTCGAAAGCACATCAAGTGCAAGTACCACTGTGGCGGGAAGGTAAACACTTTTCTGTACACTGCTCTGGTTCGCCAGAAGCGGCTTAGTCATGGTGGCCACATGACCCGGAAGCTGTCTGCGAACAAACACCAGCTCCCTCGGCCTTTAGAGCGAGACGTGCGCGCAACCTCAGAGTCATCCACGACTGGACCTAACGGTCAAGGGTACCTTTACCTTTATTACATCCCTTGAACATGACACTAAACTTCTATCGATGCAACCTAGAATACCATTAGCTTTTCTTTTGCTGCTGCATCACACTGTTGACTCAGGTTAAGCTTGTTGTCAACTAAGGCCCCTAGATCCTTTCCATGTGTACTACTGGAAAGCTAGGTGTCCCCAACTTGGTTCTTCCTGCCAAAGTATAGAATCTATACTATTAAAATTCATTTTGTTAATTGGGGCCCACTTCCCCCATCTCTTTAGGTCAACTTGAATCCCGCGTCTATCTTCTACAGCATTAACTACCCCTCCCATGCATACCCCTCAGATACGCATACACAGTTGTGTGTTGTGTTCTCTTCAGCTCCAGCTCAGTGCATTGCAGGCAGGGTTTCTTCACAAGTTTTTTGCTTTCCTGCCTGTACTCTGGCCACCCAGTCATCTCTTCAAATATATGACCACAGGGCACTTCTCCCATCAAACATCTAGTCAAATAATAACCCCCAGGCCAGTCAGTCTTAATAAAAGACTGAGAAACTGTTTGGGCCAAGATGAAAACAGCTCACGTCAGCTTCCTGTGCTCCAGCTAATCTGTGCCAGGAATCCAGAAGTAGGTTACCAGCCGGCACGAGCAGAGCACTCAGCTGCTCTAGGAAATGATGCTGCTGTTGCTATTTCCCATTGAAGCAATGCATTGAACCATAGTGAGGCTGCATTCACATGGCAGTTTATCACATTTTCACAATATTTCTGTAACATAATTCCCACGTTGCATTTGAGCTTTCACATTACGTAAAAGCCACTTCTGCAACTACAGTCATACCTTGGAAGTTGAATGGAATCCATTCCAGAAGTCTGTTCGACTTCCAAAACATTCGGAAACCAAAGTGCGACTTCTGATTGGCTGCAGGAAACTCCTGCAGCCAATTGGAAGCCACAGAAGCCACGTCGGACATTCGGCTTCCAAAAATAGTTCACGAACAGGAACAGTCACTTCCAGGTTTGCAGTGTTCGGAAGCCAAAAAGTTTTGACTTGCAAGGCGTTCGGGATCCAAGGTATAGTGGAAATAGTGCAAGTTTAGAGCTCATTTCCATTTTACTTGCAAACTTTCATATTACTTGCTTCTTTCACACTGCGGAATCTATTGTGCTATGGAACTGTGGTTTTTTGCCCAACATACTGGCATATCTGGCTGAATTTCATTCATACCAGTGGAAATAGTGTGACACAATAATGAATGTCATTGGACAATGCTTCACCCCCCCCCTTTCCACACATGTTACCCCAGGATTCCCAATGAAAATGGCAGATAATGAGGCATAGATTAATGCAGCTGGGATGAAGATAACATCCTATGCCAAAGGCACCGGTGGCTACCATAAGTAGATGCAAGAGGACCAGAATGTGAGATGGCAGGTGGGGGTGGGGAGAAGAGCAAGGCAAAAGAGCATCAGTGGGAGCTGTCATTGTTGTCAGTATAGCCCAGCTATAAGTGATGGGTGAAAATATCCCTCTTGATTTGCAGAGCAGAATTAGCCTTTTCAAGGGCTTTCAGAGAGAATCCTGGTGAAACTAACAAGCCTTTTCTAGGAGCTCTCTAAAATCTGCCAGCCCTCTCTGCACCACCACCAGCCTTCTTTGTCCTTGTTATCCCTGTCCTTTCCCAAACTTGTCATGCAAGTAGGAAGAGGAGGAGATCTGGCAACAGGGAAGGCTGTGGATAGCGAAAAATGCATTTCCCACTTCCAAGTGTCTTGAGGTCAACTTGGAAGCTTTCAGCCCTTCTCAGAATCCCCCATCACCACCAAGAGCTGAGATCTGCAGTTTTTAATTCCTCATGCTTCAGTGATGCTGGAGGAAGTAAACTCTGCAGGTGCTTGCCACTCTTGCACAGCAATTGAGGCTTCTGTTGTGTGTATGTTAATTTTATTTATTTCACTTATGCAAAATATGCAAGTTTTGCAGAAGAGAAGAAGTAGAGAAAAGGGTGGTGGAGAGACACGTATCAAAGAATTAACCCATGCAGTTACTCTGGCTAATATCCTGCAACAATCAGTTTATATTACAGCTTCTTGTATAACTCCTGCAAACCAACCCAAATCTACATATTTTCCCCTTCAAAACACTGTGACCCTATAAGGTTTAACTATGGCATTTGCTCCCACAAGAGGTGGCCACTGACTTAGATGGCAGTAAAGGCAAATCAGACAAATTCATGGAGGGAAAGCCTATCAGTGACTACTAGGCCTGATGGTTGAGTATAATAATAATAATATTTGTACCCCGCCCATCTGGCTGAGTTTCCCCAGCCACTCTGGGCGGCTTCCAATCGAATATTAAAACAATATAGCATTAAATATTAAAAACTTCCCTAAACAGGGCTGCCTTCAGATGTCTTTTAAAAATAGGATAGGTGCTTATTTCCTTGACATCTGTTGGAAGGGCGTTCCACAGGGCAGACACCACTACCGAGAAGGCCCTCTGTCTGGTTCTCTGTAACCTCACTTCTCGCAATGAGGGAACCACCAGAAGGCCCTTGGCTCTGGATCTCAGTGTCTGGGCTGAATGATGGGGGTGGAGACGCTCT
The DNA here is from genome assembly GCF_965207765.1 of Zootoca vivipara. Classification (NCBI taxonomy): domain Eukaryota; kingdom Metazoa; phylum Chordata; class Lepidosauria; order Squamata; family Lacertidae; genus Zootoca; species Zootoca vivipara. The sequence continues at coordinate 26,881,975 of NC_142585.1, read as the reverse complement.
CTCAGGTATACAGGACCGAGGTGCCGGAACTCACCATAAACCTCCCTTGTTCTCTTATAATGACAAGGGCACCCACCTGAAAGTTTTGGCTGGGAAAAGTCCTTCATGCATGAGAGAGCACTGTGTGCTCAGGTTCTGCTTGTGGGACACCAAGAGGCACCTGGTAGGCCACAGTAAGAACAGGATGCTGGACGAGATGGACCTTTGGCTTATTTGCTTATTCCACCTTTCCTAATTTGTAGCAGGCAGCCTTATGCTGCCCTAGGCCAAAATGAGATTTGCTGCTCCAGTTATTACCAGTCACCAGCAAAAGCTCTTAGTGTGCTAACTAGACCCTGTGCATGTTGTCACTGTGGAGACAGTGCAGCTGCTCCGTGTGGTGCAGTTGCTGATAAATCAAGGTCGTTACTGCACCAAAGGGAGAGAAGATAAAACCCCAAGGAAAGGCATCTGATGTGAATTATCTCTTAGAGGCTGATGCAGCTCTACATCTTCCTGAAGCACTTGCCTATGCTAAGCTGCACCACCCTGCCGACAGCCATTAATCCAAAGTGCTCCCCTGGAAAGCTCCGACCAGACAGAGTCAATTTTTCCCCTTTGCTGACAAGGCAAATCCTCCCTCCCTCCCTCTGTTTATATATATATATATATATATATATATATATATATATATATATATACATACATACAGCAAGTAGTGCAGAATTCTGCAGAGACACCGAGCAGATTCACCACGTCTAACGCTTACAAGGATGATAGACAATCGTGGCATCCCTCCCACCCCACATCTCAGGCAAGAGACATTATCACAATATGAGAGGAACAGTGCTGGTAAGGGGGAGTGGCGTAGAGGAATGGGGTGTTCCCCTGTGGGTCTCGTGGACCATATAAAGAGCAGTAGGCGTTGTGGGTAAGAACTGTGGAGCCACCTGCCTGACACTGGCATTGCTGCCAATTTCCTAGACTGGGATGGGATGGGCCAGGGCCAGAGTGGCTCTGTTATCACACCTACACAACCCCAGTTTTGCCATCACCATCCAGGTATGTTGCAACAATACTGGTGTTAGGAGGGCAGAGCTGTGTGTGCCATGGGGGCCTCCACTGAACTTCAGGCGTGACAGGCAGTAAACTAGACTGCTGCCTTAGAGGACGCTATACCATCACCAATGTTGGAGGTAATGGTGAATTACTAGACTGGGCAATGTGGAACAGGTGTAGTGGTTTAGCAGACCCTCCAAGTGTCCCTTTTTCCCAGAGACTTCTCTGATTTAGAGAAGCCGTCCTGGTTTCTGATTTGATCCCGGAATGTCCCACTTTTCCTTAGGATGTCCCTGTTTTCAATGGAGAAATGTTGGAGGGTATGGAGTTATCCCACCCCTGAGCCATTTGAAGGCAGCCTATACAGTATAGGAAAGCTTTTCAGTGTTTGGTGTTTTATTATGTTTTTATATATGTTGGAAACTGCCAAGTAAGATGTGTCGGGTATAAATAGTAAAATTATCTTTATGGAATGGAACGTCCCTATTTTCATAGGAGAAATGTTGGAGGGTATATTCTAGGCTCAAAGACCTATTACCATTTACCTGTTTTCTAGGCCCAGTGATCCATCTCCTATGGAGTGGCGGTGAACACTGCCCTCTACCACACAGAGATGTGCATTTGTGTGGTTGTGTGAAGTTCCTACAAAGAGAAAAATGAACAACTGTATATAACAAGTGTGCAGCCTGCAAACAAATAATACATGAGACAAATAGCATAACTCAATCAAGAGCGGACAAGGAACAGAAAAAGAAAACTTCTCAGAGTATTAGTCAGATTTAGCACAACCTCTCCACAATGATGAATGAGTTCCTGGCAGATGAGAGAACCTTGTATTATTATGAAGGTAAGAAATAAATTGAAACCAAACCTCATCAAAGTGGTCTCTTTTAGAAGCACCCCATATCACATGGAGAGGATGAGTAAGTCATTCTTGAAAGAGCAATATTCCAAACTTTGCAAAATCAGGAATTTCTGGGATAAGACGTTGGGGGCTTCCAGTGTCCCAATATTGACATCCTGGCAATCCCTAAACTAAAAAGATCAGTCTTTTGAGAGACAGCTGGGTTTACATCACATTCCAGGGACAGCAACACTAAAGCAGGGACTGCTAGTAACCTTTTGCAAGCAGGCCTGTGCAGGGGGCAGGAAGCAGCTGGGTATACCTGCCGCAGGTTTTGGAGGGCTAAGTTGGCCAGGGGGCCCTACTAATGGCCAGATACTTTTTCATTTGCATTTATAACCTTTTTCTAACAAAATTCTCACCCCGGGCCTCATACAAGCTTTGTAAGAGCCTGCTGGCAAGTACTGCAATCTCAGATATTGTGGTGAAGACCTTTGTCCAGAAGGGGCACAGTTTGCACAGAAAGGGAGCTGGGAGAATGCTGTGGAAATTTGATGGCAAGGCTGGGGAACCTCAACACGAGGGGTCAAAATGTATTGTACTGAACTTGAATGGCTCCCCTGGAGGTACTGGGCATGACTTCCTGGAAGACTTGGAACTTTTTTCACAGATTAGGCTCATTTAACGAAGAATAAACAAGAGATTAATAGCTAACCTCAAAACATGAACTCTGCAAAGTTGTCCATCATCAGGGTAAAAGATGAAAAGATATCCCCATGTGCTGCATTGAAATAGTAATATGTTATTCCAGCATCCTCAATGCAAATAAATAAGCAGATTAATCTGATTCTGACACTTTAAATACTGGGTTCCTCCTATCTACAGCTGGTAGGAAGAAAGAAAAATGGGCTTTGGGGGAGCCGTTTTTAATAAATTCATGTGGTGAGTACTCATATCAATGTTCCTTTGAAACACACCTTGGGTTGTAGGAGGAATCCCAAACAGCAAGGAAGAGAGCTGAATGTTAAGATGCTCAGAGGGAGCTGTTAACCCAGCAAGGGTTCAGAGGAGACTGGGAGATTTATGCCTGTTCCTCCTCTTCCTGGTAGGTTATATCCCTCCATCTGAGTTGACCCTTCCTTCCATGGAAACTCCAGGCAAGTGAGCCTTCTGGCAGTCAAAATGGGTATTCCTATGGCAACTCTGACCTTCCCACTAGGTCCACTGCCAATTTAGCTCTTGAGGTCCTGATAGAAGGGATGAAGCAAGAGGTTTGGGGACCAATGCAAGGGACCTGGAAGTGTCTAGGCAAGACATCTACTGGGGCTGCCTTGGGACTAGAATAGGTCCTCTAGGTCCTTGGCTACAAACTGGGGTTATTTGTGGTGTCTGAAGCCTCCTCCTACTTTAGGCAGATATAAATTAAATCAATCAGTAAGATGTCTCCTGAGGTCTGGATCAGGCAGGATCCTTATAAAGTACTACAAGATAATGTATGTGAAGTACTATGAATAATAGTAAAAACACACCATAGTGATAGTTTTCTTATTTAACTCAGAGGTGAGGAACCTCAAGTCAAGGGACCAAATGCAACACCCCCCCCCCCAGGTCTCTCTATCTGGCACTCAGGATTTTCCCCAGGCTACACCTTCTCCTCTGCCACATTCCACCCCCACCCTCTTCACCACTCCTATTTTGTATCCTCCTTGGATGCTTTAGTGTGTCTTTGAACTCTGATGATGCTACTTGCTTTCCTGGATGGAGGGCAGAAATGTTGTCTGAGTGCATGTAGGAACTAGCCTACTGAACAAAGCTTTTCTTTTTTTAAAAAGTTGCCCCACCTACTTCTGCCTCTGGCCCCACTTACCACTGTGCCCCTCAGTCTGAAAAAGCCCCCCTACTCCTGATTTAACTCAATGCACAGCAGATCTGTTTCAAATGTCCAACAACATTTCAAAGCCTCTGTGTTGTGTGAGCACTAAATCTGTGTTCCACCTACACAGCCCCACAGATAGCAACTTAACTTAAACACCAAGAAAAACTCAATAAGTGCCAAAGATGTTCCATCAATGCAACAGAAGGTGTGTGATGAGCTCATTTGCATGTTATATAAGCAAGTCTTTAGTATCACCGAAAATCCCAACTGTGGACCACACTCACCCAAGCAGGCCAGTAGACTTTCCCCTAATCTGTTTATTCAGTGGAATGAGAGCTTGATAAAGCACATCAAGCTTTAAAGCTGTGGGATATATCCAGCTTCATAAAACCAGCATGTTTTAACTCTAATTAATGTATGAAGGGGTTGAGACCATAGAGTAAGCTGTCCTGCCAGGCTTGGCTAGGTCACACCCCTTATCTTGGGAGCAAAAGTTACCAAGCTCTTTTTAATATCTTTTTCCACCATGTGAACCAATCAGTAAGAATGTCTGGGCTGGTTGCTCCAAGCCCTGACCATGAGGCTTTATATTGTCACCTCTGTATTTCTATACAAATAATTTAGAAACGTTTACCAACTTTGAAACTAAATTGTACTGCCTGTCTTTTCTTGCTATATGGAAAAGCACACGAATCTGACCTTAGAAAAGTTTTAAGTAAAGTGCTTTCTATGCTAAGGGGAAGTGGGAAGCTTTGGATGCAACATAGAAGGGGATATTTTAAATGACTATATTTCTATGTTTTACTTTGCTACAGGTTCAGTGATTTGAAATCTCTCTCACCAAAGCATACTTACCTCAGAACGGGCACTAGGCATTCTGGAAATTCACATTTTATTATTTAACCAAATTATTACTAGAATACCAACAAAAGCAGAGAGGCTAGTTCAGTTCATCCCAAATGAAATGCATAAGCAGCAGCATTAAAATGTCTTAGCTTGATGAGTTTTGGAGGGACGGTTGTGAAGGTACCATTGTTGCTAGATAAAGAAATGAGAATGAATCATTTTAGTCTCTAATGAAAATAATTTCAATTTACTCTGTGTATTATCCACAAACATGTTTCTGAGCACACAGAGCCACAGGCCGCTCAAGCTGTTTTTGTTTTATTTTTTCAGTACAAGGAAAAAGAAAAGGGGTCTATACTGTATATTTTCTCTCATGGCCATGGAAAATCTATTTTGACAGAAGGCATTGGGTGAAAAATGGAAGTTGTTTATATTTCATAGGAATAACAGAGAGCAAGAACAAATAAATTTGTATTTGTTACTAGGAGACATATTGAAATATTATTACATCTCACATTATCTTCCAGCAGACAATGCATTTTACTGTTTCACTCTAAGTAATATCTGCATTTCTGTGTATATTAACACATAAGAATTATTTTAGCATTTTAACACTCATGGCTTCCCCCAAAAGAATTCTGGCAACTAAAGTTTGTTAAGGGTACTGAGAGTTGTTAGTAGACCCTGAACAAACTACAGTCCCCAAAATTATTGGGGGGGGGCATGACCATGATAGTGGTAAAGGTAAAGGGACCACTGACCATTAGGTCCGGTTGTGACCGACTCTGGGGTTGGGCGCTCATCTTGAGTTATTGGCCGAGGGAGCCAGTGTACAGCTTCCAGGTCATGTGGCCAGCATGACTAAGCCGCTTCTGGTGAACCAGAGCAGCGCACAGAAACACCATTTACCTTCCCGCTTGGAGAGGTACCTATTTATCTACTTGCACTTTGACGTGCTTTCGAACTGCTAGGTTGGCAGGAGCTGGGTCTGAGCAACAGAAGCTCACTCCGTCACGGGGATTCAAACCACCGACCTTGATTGGCAAGCCCTAGGCTCTGTGGTTTAACCCACAGCGCCACCCACATCCCTGTACAGGTGTTCATTAAGTGTTTGTTGTGGATGTGACCATATCAGGTCAATAGCTAGTTAATTAAGTTATCTGAAACTAAGTATTATCCTGTGAACAAATAATTTTTGAAGGTGACCCAGAAACTACAACTAATCCAGAATACAGCAATTAGACTGGTGACTGGGAGCGGCCGCCAAGACCACATAACACCGGTCTTGAAATACCTACATTGGCTCCCAGTACATTTCCGAGCACAATTCAAAGTGTTGGTGCTGACCTTTAAAGCCCTAATCGGCCTCAGTCCAGTATACCTGAAGGAGTGTCTCTACCCCCATCGTTCTGCCCGGACACTGAGGTCCAACGCTGAGGGTCTTCTGGTTGTTCCTTCGCTGAGAGAAGCCAAGTTACAGGAAACCAGGCAGAGGGCCTTTTCTGTAGTGGCACCTGGCCTGTGGAACACCCTCCCACCAGATGTCAAAGATAAAAACAACTACCAGACTTTTAGGAGACATCTAAAGGCAGCCCTGTTTAGGGAAGCTTTTAATGTTTGACAACTTTTTTTTTAATGTTTGACAACTATTTTTATATTTTGTTGAAAGCCGCCCAGAGTGGCAGGGGAAACCCAGCCAGTTGGGTGGGGTATACATAATAAATTGTTGTTATTATTATTAGCATTGTGTTATGAACACTCTCCTTTTTCTTCCTCATTTTTGTAATTTATCTTTGAACAACGAAAGGAAGAAAATGGCCAGCAGAGAGTGGCGAACCACCTCTCACCCTTCCTCAATTCCTGATTGCAGTCTCCAGGCTCTGCTTTTTTCAGTTCATCGAAGCAACCAAGGGAAATTACACAGAACTTTATGTAGCTTCTGGTTTTGACTGAGATTCTGTAAAGAAGCCTCCAGCAACAGCTATTTGATAAGGCCATCTCAAGAGACAACATAACTCTTCACCCTTTCTGCCCAGCCAACTGCCTCCCCATCTGTCTGTATCTTTAATCTCCTTTCCTTAATTTATTAGCTCACAGCACATCAAGAAGTGACGGCAAAGGTCATCTCTCTCCTCAGCTGCTTTTGATTGGACACATTTGTCTTTCCAGTGACAGCCCGTCAAATGTCAAACATACTCCTGATGGAATGAAAGTTGGTTTTGACACAACTGGAGCTTTTGGGGAACAGAACAAAATAAATCAGCCATGGTATCTTTTCCAGTTAATTTTTTTTTTTATATGGACGCTGCTGAGGAAAAAGATTTACTCAATCTTCTTTTCATTTCTTAACAACAATCCATTTTGTCAAGCACATATAACCATCAAGCAGTGGGCCACCTTTATCACATTCACCATCAAGCCTGTCTTAAAGAAATAATCATAACATAGCGCCTAGCTTGCTTGTTTGCTCCCAGCATATATCTCCTACCTTTCTTTTTTTTGATAGAAAAATTCAAGGAGATTGTCCTCTCCCTACAAACAGAATCCTATAATTTCTGTTTTAGATGCATCTATTCAGTAGCCCCACCCATTTATTGAATTACCTCCTTAATTTGTTCCAAAGGGTTAATTGGTAGAAAAAAAAGTAACATTATGTCATCTGCATATACTGTATTACAATACTGATTTCTTCTGCCCACCTTAGTTCCTCTTATCTTCTGGTCATCTCTTATTGCTAAAGCCAGACTTTCTTTAAAGGCTGTAAATGGTGGTGGTGCAATGGCAGGTGGAGGGGAGACTTGCTACCTTGTCCTTCTCCCGAGGCACTAAAATGTCTGGGAACTGAGAATCCACTTTGGAGCTTGCATTGTTTTTTTCATTCTTCTCCTCGCCGCCCCACTGCCTCCCCTGTCACATCATCCTGTTTAGATTTTGGAGGCATCTTTCCAGGTTAGATTTGTTCTCCCAAGGATGGATAATTCTACACACACACACACACACACACACACACACACACACACACTTATTTTAAGCCTCAACCTTTATTTCCCCAGGTGCTATTATCACTTTGCACAGTTACAGCTCCTACCTTCACTCTAGGCAATTTGATTGGCAGAACATCAGCCGCAACTGAAGCAACCTTTAGTGGAACATTTAATGAGCCCCACCATGACCCTAAATTAAGATGAATACTTTTTGAAGAACGGCACAGCTAAGAGACAAAAGAACATCTTTGGTGCGCTCTCTCTCTCTCTCTCTCTCTCTCTCTCTCTCTCTCTCGTGTGTGTGTGTGTGTGTGTGTGTGTGTGTGTGTGTGAGAGAGAGAGAGAGAGAGAGAGAGAGAGAGAGAGAGAGAGAGAGAGAGAGAGAGAGTTAAAAATTGAGGAAATGGGAGAGGGGAATCACAGTGGCCTCTTTCTGTCAGCGCTCCTGAGCTCACACACTTAATTTCTCCCCCACCGCTACACCTGCTTTCATCTGTGCAAAACACTATTGCTGAATGTGTCTCACTCTTGATCACCATAGCTGCCAAGTTATCCCTTTTTTACAGGGATTTTCCCTTATGCTGAATAGGCTTCCTCGCGAGAAAAGCGAAAACTTGGCAGCTATGTTGATCACCCCCAGGTGACAACCCTGTGCCTTCATGCTCATTTCACTTTTTGACCCAGTGCTTGCACTTCCATTTTTCTCTAACAAACTCGGCACCATTTGTTCCCCAAACAAACAAAACAAAACAAACAAAAACCAGCACTGAGTATACAGAAGACCCTATAAGAAAAGAAGGGCTCCACAGCTTTCATTACATGCATGTCTACAGCAATAGAAGTTATTAAGACAGTGATGGGCATCCTCCAGCACATGGGACTAATTACTTACTTACTTACTTACTTACTTACTTACTTACTTACTTACTTATTAGATTTCTACCCTGCCTTTCCTCCCAGAAGAATCCAGGCCAGCAAACATCAAAACCTTAAAGCAGTACAATTGAATTAAAATAAAAGCATATTATTGCATGCCAGTCCAATCTCTGAGCAGTGTGAGATTCCAGGGGTTCCAGGTACTTACCAGGGTTTGAGTTTCCTTTGGAATGGGGGACAGTGGAGACTGTAGTGTCTTTATGATATTTGGTTTATTGACACATATATACAACCTGAGCCTACAATGGAGGGGTTCACAGCATCAACACCCCAAGAGGGTCTTGCTTCACCCATAACCACAGCCTTGGATGTCAGCAGAAATCAGGCATGTCTTTCCTTGACAGGCATGGAATGACCAGCTTAGCCTCTTCGCATGCTTGGGTGAACAGCCATATCCTAGCTGACCTCTTGCTATATTTTACCTTATGAGACTCCATGACCTGGACTACATGTAGGAAGTTGGAAGCAATAAATCTCTGAATAGCAGAATACTCAAGTAGTAGGTTTGCATATACTATAAAGCATATACTATAAAGGTTTGCATATACTATAAAGGTATAGGGGATTTGTAACGCTCCAAAAATTGCTGGACTATAACTACCCTCATCCCTGACCATTGACTATGCTGGCTGCTGCTGCTGGGAACTAGAGTCCAGCAACACCTGGAGGGCCACAGGTTCCCCACTCCTACTATAAGTGTCTGTTTAACAAGGTAATACTGTCTTCTACCCCCACCCCCATCTCTAGAAGTAGATGTTCAATGAAAAAATGGACAGTATGAACTTAATGGGGGGAATAAGAGATCTCCAAGACCTCATTATGGAACCAGTGACATATTTCATTCATGTTGGAAAATGTCAATGCAAACATTTCCCTGGTTGTCGCTGGTTTGTTTTTGTTTTTCTTACAAAAAAAATATTTTTTTGCAAGCGCTGCCAACAGTGTAAGCAAATCTTAAATGATTACTTGTCAGCAAGCTTATAATTTTACTGCTATGGACATTGCAATAAAAATTGCAGCAACTCCCACCAATGGCATCCCTGACTTTTCCATTTTGGCGTCCTGAAAGCCTTTGTGGATCTTTACCACCACACAATATTAAATAAATAAATAAATAAATAAAATAAAACAAACAAGTTGCCAATTGGCTTTTGTAATGGCATAAGCTTAATATCTATGGCTCTGTTCTGCAAACAGAATAGGCTTTAGAAGGTTTTTCCTAAATGCCATGTTCAACCACAGGAAAACTGGGCTTCATTTAACTCGAAGCACTTTCTGTTAGACAGCGACAGAGGCAGCCATGTTTATTTGTTCACTGCCCCATTGGGGAAGGGGCACAAGGCCATTAGTCATAAGTTCTTCCATGCAGCAAAACAAAGCAGATGGTTGTGGGTATCACAAACTGTTCACAGTAAACTTTATAATGGTTGCATTTATACTTCCAGGCAGTGCTTCTTTTCTGGGGGGGGGGGCATGGGGGTATGCATACCCCTAAACATTTTGTGAATCTTTGTATTTTTGTCCATTTACTGTATTTATTTTTCTTGAGTCAAAAACCCCCACTGCTTCCAGGGAGAAGAGCTTGTGGGGTTTTCTGTGTCAGGTGCCAAAAGAACTGGGCTGCCCTCAGGTGCTATGCACCTTGACTTGGGAATGGGTGCTATTCTCATGTTACCCCTGGCTGTTGCTTAGTGACAGAGCATATACTTGACAAACAGAAACCACCAGCTCCCATCTCTGGCACTCCAGTTTTGAAACAGATCAGGTGGTAGAGAGAAAGGTCTCTATCTAAGACCCCAATAGAGCCACTGTCCGTCAGACTAACCAATACTAGGCTAGATGAGCAAATAGCCTGCCTGGTAAGGCAGCTTCCTAAGTTCCCATTTACACAACAAAAGGGATCTGAGCCTTTACACAGAAATACCAGTACAGTGGTGCCTCGCAAGACAAATTTAATTCGTCCCTTAAGTCGCTTAGTATAGCGAAAAATTCGTTTTGCGAAGCAGCTCCCATAGGAATGCATTGAAGTGCAGTTTCCCATAGGGTGCCTCGCAAGACGAATAAAAAAAAAGTTGTCTTGCAAGGCACCCTATGGGACGAAAAGAATTAGTCTTGCGAAGCGCGCCATAGGAAACTTTGTCTTGCGAATCTCCATTGAAATCACAAGACACATTCATCTTGCAAAAATTTTGTCTTGTGAGGCATTCGTCTAGCGAGATACCACTGTATAAACTGACTCACTCTGTGATCATCATCTGAAGCCCTTCTTCAAGTGCCTCCTCTACATGAGGTCCAAAGGGTGACAACACGAGAACAGGGCTTCTTTGTAATGGCTCCCCATAGTGGTGCCAGGCAAAAACGTTCCTCTTCAACCAGGCCTTTGACTGATTAATATTCTACAGCCTTTTAAATGTGTTTGTGGGAGGGAGGGTTATTGTTTTATTGTTCCTGTTTAACTATTTATTTGTGCTTTTATCTTGTGTTTTTATCTTGTGAACAATCTTGAGATCTTTTGATGAAGGGTAGAATGATGATGATGATGATGATGATGATGATGATGCAGGAAGTTGCCTTATCTGAGTCAGTCCATAGTTCCATCTAACTCAGTATTGCTTTCCAGGATTTCAGACAGGAGACATTCCCAGTTCTAACTGGAGGGCAGAGGATTGAACATGGGACATTCTGTATGCAAAGCAGATGCTCTATGCCTGAGCTGCAGCAGGACAAAAGACTCAGCTTGTACATTTTGAAATGTATTGATGAAGAACCTGATAGATCCAAAACACCTTGGATTATAAACATTTTGACATTAAACTGTTTCTTCTGCCTCCTAAGAAGAGGGCAAGCAACCCCACCCACTTTGAGACTGAGGCTCTGGGGAAAGGGAGAGTCAAGAGTTAGACCATGCCAGGAGCACAGGAAGGTGAGGAAACAGACTGCCTGTTGTTGTTTAGTCATGCGACTCTTTGTGACCTCATGGACCAGAGCACACCGGGCACTCCTCCCGCAGTTTGGTCAAACTCATGCCACCCAATTCCCATCTGCCCTGATTCAGTGGGTTTTCCTGGGGGAAACCAGCAGGTGAACAGAAATGTGGATGAGCCCTAGGAAACAAAACTTAGGTTAAAGCACAAACCTTACAGATAAACTTTACAGAAAAAGAATACAGCAGCTGATTTAGAGATGAATTGGTCAGATATACCGGTATGGACAAGTATATGTGCCCACTTGCTCCCATCACCAGCTCTGTGGTGACTTTTGCAGAAGTGGCAAAATTCTTCAAGGTGCAGTGGGAGCCAAAACAGCTATGTGAAACCTAACAAGATCAGTGACTGCAGAATATAGTGTCTGTTGGGGGTGCGGATAAAAAAACTAGGAGGGAGGTAGAATGGAATGGAGTAACATGAACAGAAGCACTTCACACTGCAACATTTTGTTGTGGGATCATCATAATCATCTCCTCCTTCAGCTTCCATCCAGACATACAGGTGCTCCTCCTGAAATACAGAGGGTGAAACCTAAATCTCCCCTGTTTGCATTTCATGTTGTTTAGTCATTTAGTCGTGTCCGACTCTTCGTGACCCCATTGATGCAAATCCAAACTTACCCTGGAAACAGCACTTACTCGCTTGTACGGTGCATCTGCCTGCAGAGGTTACGGGCACTTCAACCACTGTAATTGTTCCTTTCCTTTCATTAGCCTCCAGTTTGCCCTAAACATTTTAAGAGGAAGAAAGATTCTAATAATTTGCTTGAGCAAATTAATTCCTCAAAGAGCTTTGCTTACCAGTAAGCCTGAGTGTTGAGCTCATGCCAGGAACAGCGTTTAGGAAGGGACAAATTCAGCAAACGGCTTACTTCTCTCTCTCTCTCTCTCTCTCTCTCTCTCTCTCTCTCTCTCTCTCTCTCTCTTTCTATGTATCTATCTATCTATCTATACACACACACATATATATATCACTGAAGAGGAACATCATAATATTTAGAGCTGGGAAGCACAAGTGCTCCCACCTGCCATGATAATATCAACAGTAAATTGCTCCCTGGGTCATAAACTGGGGCAATGGCTGAATAACAATGTTATGCGCCTGCTAAGAAAGAGATGCTTTTTCATTTATGTAGAACAGGGGTGGCCAAATCCGAAGAGACTGCGATCTACTCACAGAGTTAAAAACTGGCAGTGATCTACCCCCTTTTGGGGTGTTCAGGTCAAAGTTGTTTAGGGAGGAGGAAAGCCCTGTTTTTAGGGGTTCAGGTCAAAGTTGTTGAGATTTTTTAGGAAGGAGGAAGGTCCATTTTTAGGGGTTCAGGTCAGAGTTGTTGAGCTTTTCTGAGGTGGGAAGAAAGCCCTGTTTTGGGGGTGAAGGACTAAAATGTTGAGCATTTTTAGGGGAGCCAAAGTTGTTGAGCTCCTTTGGAGGGAGCCAGTGATCTACCAGTGATCTACCACAGACCTACCAGTGATCTACTGGTAGATCACGATCTACCTGTTGGACATGCCTGATGTAGAACATAGCAATGGGGATGGACTGGTGGGAGTGCCAAAGAAGTGCCTCTACACTCCTACAGCAGCTTTTGCTGAATTTCAAATATATATATATATTATTTTATTTTATTACAAAATTATGCATGGCATGGAGAATGTTGTTTACCTCTGTAGGGAGAGAGACAAGGGAAATGTATGCTTGTTAATTCTCCTTGATCTCTCAGCAACTTCCTAAAGCATCAACTGTGGTATCCTTCTGGAGCTGTCTGAGTTGGGGGTGGGCAGCACCTCTTTGCAGTGGTCCCAGTTTTACTTGGATGTTAGTTTTTTGTTGCCATCCAATTCATGCTGCTGCAAATCTGCTGGATCCAAGATTCAAAGGTGACAATATAAGTGATGATAGCACTGTTACTGCATTTGAATGGATTACACAACAAGCATCACATTTAGGACTTGATGTTGGGAAGGTACTTTCAAATGTTGCAGAATATAGAACATCTTCAGGGATTTGGTCCAGGAATGCAATCTGGGATTCTGCCAAACATATTCCTCCTGCAACATGGTGGCAAGGTCTTTGTACAACACAGCCTCTGACTCCTCTTGCTTCTCACCTTCTTCAGATTCTTCCATCTTACTGCAGCCTGTGAAAGAACCTGGTCTATGTTTGGAAACACTCACACTAAATCAAGAAATAAGCTGGCATGTGAAAGGGTAGCGAAGCTTGTTTCAATCCAAGCAAACCTTCAGTTTTTAGAAGTCCATAATAACTGTGATAATGACACACAACAGAGTAGATGCAGAAGCAGAGAGTGAAACTGATACTGATCTTTACAGCTCAGAAAATGATTCTGATTAAATTTCATGCCCATTCATTGAAACTTTGTCCCACTTCCTTGTTCAGTTCTTTTTATGAGAAAGTGGTTTTTTTTAATGCTGTGGAGAGGAAATACGAATAAATGTTACTTCTGGATTTCTAAAAATTGTTTTGCGGATTTTTTTTGATTTTTTTTTGTTCCACATAAACTAGTAAACAGTTCAGAAGATTGTTGCTCCATTTGTTACAAATACAAATAAATATTATTTTAAAAGTAAATTATGTTTGTAATAATTGTTTGGATACACTATATTTTTAATATGCTAGTTGTGATAATTTTATGCCCATTAAAATTGTCCATAGCTATATTTTATGTTTCTAAAGTAACAGAATGACTTTCAATCTGAAAAAGAAAAAAGAAGTGCTAATGTAGCATTTATTTCAATTTTTCCAAAAAATTCTGTTTTTTTCTGGAAATTTTACATCTCTACTTGCAAAAGAAGGAAATGGCAGCCAACTGAATTTGGATGGACTTTACAGCACAACCCATAAAACGCAAGTGTGCCAGGTACTGCAACACCTGCTGTGTGGATGGATAGTCAGCAGAAAGGCTGGTCGTGAGCTGAGCCCTGAAGGCCAAAAAGTCCATCCAGGACTTCTTATAGGCCTCAAAGTGGAAGGAGAAATAGATGTCACTACTCCCTGCAAGACTAGCTGCTGCCAAGGTTCCAAATTGAGAAAATAAAGTGCCCGAAGAATCGAAGGCCTTGGTTCCTTCACTAGTATCCGAAGGGCCATGAACCTCAAAAACAGTAGAAGAAGTGGAAGGGCCAGGCTGAGAAACCACCTGCCTTGCACAATGTTGAGCAAGGGACTCCATTTCCAAATTAAATCTGGCCAGAGCCTCAGGATCCGAACCCAGATCAGCCACAATTGTAGATAAACCATCCAGTGAATGCTGGGGCAATGCTGGCAAAGGCGCCGAGCGCAAAGCCTGAGATGGGCCACGGATTACCCTTTTTGAAGGAAGCGCCAGACTCGGATTGCGTTTAACAGGCATCACGATTCATAATTAATTTTAAATTGGCAAAATTGCAAAATAAAATTCTATTGCAGTCCGCAGCTAAAATTTGCAAAAGATGGTGGCCGTGCCAAATCAAAATGGCGCTCCCACCAAAACGATACCAGCAACATCCCCCAGAAGAAGAGGTACAATGGTGGTCTCGCTGAAACCAATCAAGGGGAGGGGGGTATCCCGAAGGTTGGCAAAATCCCACTCCAGGCCCCCGAAATCCAATTCCAAGTAGGTAGTTGCGAGAGGGGACTCTCCTCTATTTTAAATGGGGTGGCTGCTGCAAACCCCTACGCTGCAACCGCAAATATGGGAATCGAGCCACTGCGCGCAGCCATCCAGCAAGGGAGGCAGCTGCAAGCTCAGAGGGCTCAAGGGCCGAAGCCCCTCAAAAGCAGCAGGAAAGGCGGGGGGCAGTAAAAGGATCGGCGGGACGAGGCATTAAACTAATAAAAGGGGGAAATAGGGAAGGTCATAAATAATGAAAACAGATCACCGTAATCGGTAGAAAGGTCTCTCAGCAGTGGGCACGATGCTGGTGTTCCGATGCACTGACCAAGAGAGAAAGCTCAGGGTCACGTGCATTGGCATATATAGATCCCTTGATCCATTTAGCTAGAGTCTCCCCATTGGTCAGATTCAACCCGGCATCAAGGGACCTACCAATCGGGTGTTGGGGCTATCCAATCGTACCCACGCACAACACAAGGGTTAGGTTGCCAGGCCTCACCGCAACACGTGCCCTCTTTGAGGGAGGACACGATTTGGCGAAGAAATATTCCAAGAAATATGCCTTCTTACATCCCTTTTATTATCCCACTAAAGAAAATCATGTGGCAGCAAAGCCATTCACACTGATTCATTCAAGCTTTCAAGTATCCCATAATACCGAAGCATTAGTCTGTACTGCCATCACGGTCAAGCCAGTTGCTCTATTGTTTTTTTAATCAGAAAATCTCTGTTAGGTGGGACAGAACACTGAAGCTTTATTTGTTTTTCTTTTTTAAAAAGCAAAGTTCATGGCCAGCAGGTAATCAATGTTGCAATAAAGGAAAAAGGAAAAAGAGAACAACAGCAGCTAAGCTATGTTGGATCCCCCCTGACATCTGCCTTCGGTACTCTCAAAATGAATTGAGCATAATCCAGTGATAAATTCTCCAGTACAAGCTGCACAGAAATGAATAGGAGCTGAGTAAGACCATGAAAGTTATTTCTTTTCCTTTGCCTCTTTGCTTTATCGGGTCCTCCCTCAAAGAGGGCACATGTTGCGGTGAGACTTGGCAACCAAACCCTGTGTTGTGGGTGGGTATGATTGACAGCCACAACACCCAATTGGTAGGTCCCTTGATGGAGGGTGTAATCAGGCCAATATGACGCAGCCTAAACAGGTCAAGGGACCCAGGGCAGTCTTGAGCAGGTCGGCTGCCCTGGCGCTTAGGGGCGGAGACCGCTCCGACAGCCCCGCCCTTGCAGGGCACAGCATGGTTTCCGCGCGGCTTTGCCACGTGGCGCCCGGCCTACTGGCCCGGCGCCCTGGCGCACCACGCCACCGGGGGGCTACCTAGAGCCGGCCCTGAGGGGACCTATAAATACCTATGCACATGACCCAAAGCTTCCTCTTTTGGCAAGTTCATCAGAACACCAGCATCGTGTCCACTGCGAGCCAAGAGAGAGAGCGATCTACCTTCGATGGATTCCATCCAGTGATCTGTTTCCATTATTTTCCAGGGACTCTATGGTTTGGTCAACCCTGTGAGGGGGTTGTGCCCATGCTTGAGTCCAGGGGGACATCTGGGTGGTGGACATAGTCTGTTCCCAGCTTTTCGCCTAACCAGGTATTCACCCTTGGATGACCTATGCTGGTGCCTTGGGTCAGCGCTACCTGCAACGGTGCAGGGAGCTAGTTGAACCAGAGCCTATGCAACAACTCACTTGCTGTAATCAATAAAGTTGTGGCCTAAATTCTGCCAAAAACCAAACCAAAATTTGAGTCTTGTCTGAATTTATTTAAGGGGGAGGTTAAAAGGTCTGAACACGCAGCGTGAAATCCACGTTCAATTCTATGTGTGTCAAGAGAAAACCCCAATGTCTTTTTAGAAATCTGTGTTTACTATTTTTCTTGGAGCAGACTGAAGTTATTGGTGTTTTGATATTGCTGTAAGTTTGGGAGTGGGCCTGCAACTGTCTTTAAGGGTGCCTTCCAACCCTGTGATTCTTGACTATTCTGGTGAGTACATAAAAAGAGCCCAAGGGCTCACCTAGCCCAGCACTCTGTTCTCACAGTGGTGGACCAGATGCCCAAAGGGAATCTCACAAGTAGGACCTGAGTGCAACAGCTTATTCTCCCCACCTGAGATTCCTATCAACTGGGGAAAGAACATCATGGCTACCCAGCCACAGATTGCCTTATCCTAAATCAGGCATCCCCAAACTGCGGCCCTCCAGATGTTTTGGCCTACAACTCCCATGATCCCTAGCTAACAGGACCAGTGGTCGGGGAAGATGGGAATTGTAGTCCAAAACATCTGGAGGGCCGAAGTTTGGGGATGCCTGTCCTAAATGGATTGCTCCAACCCTCTTGTAAAGTCTTTCAAGTTTATGGCCTTTACTACAACTTGTGGGAGAAAATTCCAGAGTTCAAATATGTACCTCCTTTGGTCTGTACAGAATCTTGCAGCATTTAGCTTCACTGTCCCCACATTCAGAGAGCAATCAAAGCATTTTCCAAATGACTTTCTCTAAACCTTGCATAATTTGAGAACACTCATTTCATGTCTCCTACAGCTATTAGTGTGGCTTACCCCGAAGGAAGATCTCTGAAAGCCTGGCAGATTATTGTTGATAGCCTGTGACATTTAGCCAATTATATTTATTTTGTTTTATTCCTTAGATTTATATCCTGCCATTATTCATGGATACCAAGGCAAGGTACCCCAAGTAATCAGCTATCCAGGCTCTGAGCAGGCCTAGATCTGCTGCTCTACAACAATGTAATGGTCCCATTCACTTTCAGACTACACCCCTAGGACCATACTCTGAAGTGTCTTAATGAGAGTGAAAATGGCCCAAGAAGGCATAAGTGACCAGTGGAGATTACTCACTCCTGGGCACTACTGAACAGCAAAGAGTGATGAAAAACAAGACAGTTTGAGATATCTCTTTCACCAAAAATGTATTGGTGGGCAGGGTAAGCAGTGGGAGATGGTGAGATATATATGGAAACTTGGACTTAATTCTGGGTACAGGCGGATAAGATCACACACACACACACACACACACACACACACACACACCTTCCCATGTGTGTGTGCTGCAGGTTTAAGTTTATTTTTCTGGGAGCAATCAGATCTTGCCACATGCTTTAGTAACCTCTTGAGAGGATTACTGGAACATGTTTGTGGGTGGGTGGGAGCTGCCCCAAAGAACATTTAGGTACTTCGGCTAGCAAAGAATCGTTATATTCAGACTTTATAAAGGATAAAATTCAAAGCCTTTCATATTGTCTCTGGGCTCTCTGGGGCATCAGATAGTGTTCTCTCTCCCAGCCCTAACAATGCAATCCAAGAGCAGGAAGGGAGATATCAGCAGCCTTGAAGAAGTCCTAAGCTTTGCAAGAAGTACAAATAATGTTTAGGGAGTAAAGGGGGGAGGAAATTGTTTGGTAGGAACTGAGCGAGATCAGTAACCGTAGAATGTCAGGTGACTGATGGGAAGAAGATGAACTAGGAAAGGTGGACTAGGATAGAGCAGTGTGTCACCAGCCAGTTTAGATCCTTGGACCCATGCAGATGGGCATGCTCTCATGGACTTCACTTCACTTTTCCAAGAGATCTGGGTAAAAATTGGATCCAGTTGATAATCTGAGCCTTGAAAAGCATGTGATGTATCAGCACTTACACACAAGAAGACCTTGTGTGTTGCACTCATAGACACCATGTGTCACATGACATGGCTAGCTGGAACTACTCTGCACTATAACATTTTGCTGCAATTCTGAATTGTTGTCTCCGTCTTACAGATAAGCTGGTGCCTAACCATGACAATGTTCTAGCAACATGCTGGAATGTAAACAGCTAAGTAGGGCTTCAGGGCAACAGAGAAACACAGCCACAGACTGTAAAAAGCTGAGTGCCCTCTCTTGCCATTCACCCCTGGGGTGTACGGACTTCGGTATCCAGGGACTGCAATGAGGTCAATACTGTGAGGGGTTTGTCCCTCTCATAGGCGCCAACTCTATGGGGCTGAGGACAACTCACCCCCTCCCCAAGTATGCAGGGATGGGTGGGTCTGAGTCCCTCATCCCCAATCATGAGGAACTGGGTCCCACTGGGCCTCCCTGTGGCGGTAGTGGAGGGCCCTGCCGGGCCTGTTGGGGCCTACCTGCAGTGACAGAGGGCCTTGTCAGGCGCCTTACAGCCTCCTGCCAAAGTGTGTGACATCATATGCATTTGTCACACGCAAGCGACAAGCCCCCCCAGTGCCCCATCGGAACTCATTGCCACACAAAAGATTTAGGGAAGGAGCAAACACACTTGGTGCGAGCATATGAATGACATTTTAAGATGGCGTCACCAAGATCAAAATGTATTTATTTATTTATTTATTTATTTATTTGCATTTATACTCCACCTTTTCCTCCAAGGAACTCAAGGTGGCATAGATGCTTCTCCATCTCCTGATATAATTAGCACAGCCACCCTGTGAAGTAGATTAGGCATAGCCAAGGGCGAGGCAGGGGGGCAGCTGCCCCCCTATCAAGTAAATTGATACAAATAATTAATTAACTGAGGTTCTGCCTCCACCCCAACATAAAGCCTGTCCCCACCAACATAAATCCTGGCTATGTGCATGAGAGCCAGTAAAGGCTACCCAGTGGATTTCATGGCTGCGGTGGGATTCAAACCTTGGTCTACTCTCAAGTCCTAGTCCAACACTCAAACCACTATACCAAATGTTTTATCAGGAATGAGTACAGGGACATGACAAGTCTTTAGGCCCTGGTTTAAACGTAATTCCCTCACCCACCCCATCTTTCTCCCACCAAACAGAAAATGGAGGTTGGATAAGGATGAATATTTTATTTTATTTTAGGCTGTGCACCAAATCCAACTGAATTCTGAGCCAAACTGGGCCTATTCAGAAGGACTTGCGTGTTGCATGAGTCAGGTACAGACAGATGCAGATGGCTACAGATCACCTTGGATGGCCAAGAGCAATTCACTGCTATCATGGTGTAGAGGCAGGCATCAGGTGGGAAGACCCCACAAAGAGACTGAGAGCTACCTTAACCACTGGAAGAAGGTAGGAGCCTACTGCCTGACACTTCTTCCTGCATGGTGCAAAGGAGCAGGAGCAGAAACTCCACTGCTCAGCGGAGTGGCCGATCCTGCCTGGCACAGGGGGATCCTTTGCAAACAAATTATCAGACAATATGGTTGCAAAGGCTCAGCTAGCAGAATTGACAACCCACCCACCCCCACTTTCAGCTGGGGACAAGGAGGAGAGCAACAAGTATGTTTAATGACTTCAACAACAACAACAACAACAACAACAACAACAACAACAACAACAACAACAACAACCAGTTTATTAAACATAAACTCCACCTCCCAAACTACTTTGGAACTGGTGTGAGTGGATCCGGTACTTGGCACAGGATTGATCTCCCTGATTTGGGACCCTCAGATTGAAACCACTGAACAGATGGGGGCGCTGTGCACAGCCAAAATTTATATACGGTATTACCTTCTTATGAAGCAGCTTGTGAAGTATTTACAGGATGAATAGTGATGAGAGAGAGAAAATAGCAGGCATCTTGGTTCAGGATTTAGGGGTGGAGTTAATTTTAAGAGGTTTGCAAACAAGTGCTGGCCAGATTTCTGAACAAACAGTGCCCTCTTTTGGTTTGCATTTAAAGTAACACATGGTTTAAAGCAGTGCTTTTTTCTATTTTAAAAAAATTTTTTAGGGGTACTCTCATTTTCCTACTCATATTGAAACTAAAGCACTGAGATATTGGAGCAGGAATTGGAGGGGGCTCCGGGACTTATTGTGTCATCTGTCAGAACAGCCCATTAATTGAGAGACCCTCCTTGCCTCCTTGCAGCTTCCAAGTGTTACGATTGTTTGTGAAAGGTTAACATAACAGAAGTTTGGAAAGAGGGGGAAAATATCAGGCAGAGGCTGATGCTTATTTACTTCACACTAGCAGTTTAAATGACACATCTTCTTTGCGAGAACGTTTGCATTTCTGGTTAAGAGCTCAAACAGGGCTGGGTAATCTCAGGCCTAGGGCCCCAAAGTGGCCCTCCAGGCATCCGTGTGGCCCTCATAATTCTCTCCAGGCCTTCACCCATCACAGGCTCTGCTTCACATCCTTAGTGTTTTCTGCCTGGCTGGAATGTGTCCTTAGATAATGCCTTTTGTTTCCCTGGAAGGAGTACAGTGAAGTGTCTACGCCTGTGCATAGAAACTAGACTAACTGTACATAGATTAAAATTTGCATGTGTTGCTCCTCTCATTTCTGGTTCTGGCCCCGCCCACCACAATATGGCCCTCAGAAGGTGGCCCAGAAAGGAATGTGGCCCTTGGGCTGGATCAAGCGTGCTTTCTCTCTCTCTCTCTCTCTCTCTCTCTCTCTCTCTCTCTCTCTCTCTCTCCCTCCCTCCCCCCACCTCAAGCACAGTGTTTTTCAAACTGGACATGTAAGCACCTCTAAGATCAATGGAGCATGCCTGCTCACAAATTTGAAGTCATGCCACCCAGCTGACCAGGGATGTGAACCCGGATCCCATAGGCCCATTTCCAACATGCTTACAGTACTACTCTACAGTGCTTTTTGCCAGTCCACTATACATCCAGGCACCTGCTATGAATCTGGCCAGGGGGCTGAGACCCGAGGAGTTGTCAGAGGATGTCACATGCTGGTGGCAGGCCTGACAAGGATCTCCACTAGGAGCAACAAATCACACTTCTTAGCTGTGTAAATTACATGCACAGTGCACGGTGTTTCTGTGCGCTCTGGCTTCTGTCATAGTGTCCCAATGTGCCAGAAGCAGTTTAGTCATGCTGGCCACATGACCTAGAAAGCTGTCTGTGGCCTGAAGTGAGATGAGCGCCACACCCCATAGTCACCTTTGACTGGACTTAACGGTCCAGAGGTCTTTTTTCTTTACTTTTTAAAAAATTACATATATACTGTAATGTTTTATCATCACCTACTGGTTAAAGCTGCAAAATACACTGTGCTGGCAAAAGTGCTACTGCTGCTTTCCCCCTTTAAAAAAATAATACAGTAATTCATTCCTCTAAAAATGTTTGCAAGACTCAGAAATTAACAATGGCTTGCCTGTTTGATATTGTATGGTCAACAACTTGAGAAAGAAAATGCTGCAGGCAGAGAAATGCTGAGAGGTTTTTTTAATTTCAAAAAATGCTACAAATTATGAGAGCATCATTCTACAGAAGCACAATGGACTGGTCAATAATAAACCCTGGAATAAGATCAAATCCAGATTGATGGATGGATTGATTGATTATGGTTCTTGACCAGCACACACTCAAATCCAGATAAAATCATACTTTTTAGGCATGAGTTTGTCTTTTAGCATAAGTCATGAATGACCACCATGTAATTGCATAGTTCATAGGTTTGGCTTTACCCCTGGAAACTCATAATTAATGGGGGAACTTTTTTCAGATAGTGCAATGAATAAGACTTTCTTAAACCGGGAAAAAGGCTGAGTTAGCCCTCCATCCCTGGGCAGAGCCAGCCCAACCATGAGGCAAGGTGAGGTGGCTGCATCAGGCAGCAAGATCCAGAGGGTCAGGAGATCCTGATGTAGATCTTTATTCCTTCCTTGTTCCTAAGGTAGTTCATCACTCCTTCCCTGGCAGGTTCTCCTCAGATGCAAAAATGTCTTGGGCCAGTCTGTGCAACGGTTAGTCAATCAGTGATAAGAAAATAAATTACAAGGGATTTTGCACATAATAGAGGCATTACTGTTGGTAAAGATGGACAGGAAACAAGGCTGAGGAGCTAAGTAAACTGGTGCGCTCACTATATCCTTGATTCCCTGTAAAACTTGGTCCCAAAATATACATATATGTGCAGAAGTCTGCCACATGTGGAAATACATTCCCCTGTCTTTGCATCCACACCAGCACAGGGGCGAGCAGTTGTCAAAGGATTTCACTTGCTGGCAGCAGGCCTGCCAAGGATCTCTGTTGGGAGCGATAAATTGATTGAAAGAAGATCTCCATTGTATTTCTTAGCTGTGTAAGTAGCATAAATGATACTTGATCTCCACTTAGCGGTTAAAAGTGTGAATGACACTGCCCTGGTGTTTTAAGTACCGTATGTACTGTTTCTTAAAAACACAATTCTGGTCATAAGTAAAGAAAAACAAATGTTTTATCATACACTGAGATTCAACCAACGTGGTTAACTATATATTATTTATATAGTATTTATTTATTTAATCAATTTGTATGCCGCCTTTCATCCAAAAATCACAGGGTAGTTCAAAACAAAAAATACAAAATGAGAACACAAAATAAACAAAAACCAGTAACCTCTTCTCCCACAAACATATTTAATAGACCATATAATGTTAAACAGCCAAAGGCTGGAAACTCCTCCTCCTCCTCTTCTTCTTCTTCTTCTTCTGGTGGCTAAAGATGTGTAATAAAGGCATCAGGCAAGCTTCCCTAGGGAGCATTCCACAAGCAGGGAGCCACCACAGAAAAGGCCATTCCCATGTTGCCACCCTCCGGACCTCATATGGGGAGAGATGGTCCTTGAGGTATTGCTGTCCTAAGCCTTTGAAGGCTTTATACGTCAAAACCAGCACTTTGAATTGCACCCAGAAACAAATTAGCAGCCAGTGCAGTTGGGCCAGGATTGGTGTAAACCCTCTTGACCTGGGCTATATAAAACACTATTAAAAAACACTTTGGGGAGGGAGCTCCCTAGGCAATCTGCCATTGACTTTGGATTCTGCTGTACAGTGCCATCTGGTGCCACGTTTATATAACACATTTTTAATGTTATAAATTGACCTGTGCAACTGAGCCCCTGGCCACTGAATTCTACATCAGCTAAAGTTTCCAAAGTGTCTTCAGAGGCAGCCCCACACAAAATGTGTTGCAGTGATCTAGCCTAGAGGTTGCCAGATCATAGACAACTGAAGTCAGGTTATCTCTGCCCAGACGGGTGCAGCTGAGCCACCAGCCAAAGTTGATGGAAGGAAGGCACTCCATGCCACTGAGGCACCCTGAGTCTCAAACAACAGCAAAGGATCCAGAAGCACCACCATGCTATGTACCTGTACACCTTCAGAGGGAGTGTAATCCCACCAAGAGCAGGCAATCTCCCATCCATCCGGTCTAAGGAACCACCCACTGACAGTGGCTCAGTCTTACCTGGATTGAGCCCCTGTTTATTGACTCTCATCCAGTCAATTACCAAGGCAAGACAAAGGTCCAGCACATCCACTGTGACACCTGCAGATGCAAAGGAGAAGTAGAGCTGTATGTCATCAGCATATTGCTGACAGCGTATTCCAAAACTCTCTCAGCATTCATATAGATGTTTATGATGTAATACATTGTTTTGTTTTTGTCCCAGAGCAAATACATTCATTTATTAACACCAGACTCCTGGTTTATTTTATTTTATTTTATTTTATTTTATTTTATTTTATTCACTGAGATTCCTTGCTCTGGGGATTCATCTATTCCCCCAATAGACCTTTCGTAGTAATTTCCCTTTCAAACAAACATGGTAGACACTAGAGACACCAGCTTAAAGTATTCTTCCTTTTGGGGTGGGGGGATGTGATTGATGGCCAAAAAGCATGGTTTCATAGTGTGCGCCCTTTGACTTATTAAGTTTGGGTCAAGCACAATCCATGAAAAGAATGAATTGTTGGAACTTGGAAGGAGAACATTTTCACTTCTTTCATCTTCAAGGTGAAGAATCAGAGAGGTAACGGATCTAGGGAGAAGGCAATTCAAACGGCAGTTTCTTCCTTGAAGTATCTAAGCTCTGCAGACACTTTAATTGAAAGAGAACGTGCTTTTTAAAAAGATTTGCTTCCCTCTTTCAAAGTTCCCTTTTCAAGTGCTTCTCACTAATAATCATATTAACTCTCTTTTTTTAGAAATTATTTTTCTCCCCTCTCTCCCTCCACCCCCACACTCTAAAGCATGCTCATCAGCATTTGCTAACCCACAGGTAGACAACATGATTGCCGCCAGCTGTTGCTGGACTCCCATCAGCCATGCCCAGCATGGCTATTGTGCAAGGATGATGGCAGCAGCTGGAGGGCATCCCATTGGCTATCTCTGGACTATATACATACAGCCATTGCCTTATACACACCTGTGGTGAGATCAGGATTTAAAAAGGCAGTCCTGTCCCTCTCCAATCACATTTGGCCTCCAGATAACCTGATTTCAAGAGAATAAAATGTAATTTACAATTTGTGTTGTAAAAACAAAACATGCATAGGAAAAAGCTTAAAAGCATAAGAGTGGCATGCTTGATCAGGCCATTGGCCCATCGGGTCCAGCATCCTGTTTTCACAGTGGCCAGCTAGATGCTCCAAATGGAAAACACGCAAGCAGGATTTGAGCACAAGAGCACTCTCCCCTCCTGTGGTTCCAGCAACTAATATTGCCTCCAACTGTGGAGCCAGACCCTAGCCATGCTTGCTATTAGCCATCAATAGCCGTGTCTTCCATGAATTGGTCTAATCATAAGGTGGCTAGATTGGCCTACTAGGGTCAGGGCCTTTTCAGTATTGGCCCCAACTTGGTGGAACGCTCTTTCACAGGAGACCAGGGCCCTGCGGGATTTGTCATCTTTCCGCAGGGCCTGCAAGACAGAGCTGTTCCGCCTGGCCTTTGGGCTGGACTAAGTCTGACTCCTGTGTTTTTCCTCCCTCATGGTTTGGATTTATGGACTACTTAAAATGAGGCTGCATTTTAAATTTTAATATTGTATTTTAATCTGTATTTTAATTAATTGCTTTTTATGTTTTATTGTAATTTTATTGGTGTTAGCCGCCCTGAGCCCGGTTTTGACTGGGGAGGGCGGGGTATAAACAATAATTTATTATTATTATTATTATTATTATTATTATTCCCCCTTTAAAGTGATCACTGTGGAAAGGAATCAGGAATCAGACCATTTGTCCCTTTAGCTTGGCATTATCTACATTGGTAGATAGTGGCTCTCAAGGATTTCAGATGGGATGGCTTCCAGCTGTATCCAAATATGCCAGGGACTGAACCTGGGACTTTCTGTATTCAAAGCAGATGCTTTAACCACTGAGCTATAACCCTTTCCACAGCTAGTGGAAGTGGAGATAAAACAGTGGTTCCAAAATCAACTACTTGATGTAGCCTAGATTATCCAGAAATGCTATTCACCAGGAGCCTTCTGTAATGCCTGTTTAAAAGGTAAAGGTAAAGGGACCCCTGACCATTAGGTCCAGTCGTGACCGACTCTGGGGTTGCGCGCTCATCTCGCAATATTGGCCGAGGGAGCCGGCGTATAGCTTCCAGGTCATGTGGCCAACATGACAAAGCCGCTTCTGGCAAACCTGAGCAGCACATGGAAACGCCGTTTACCTTCCCGCTGTAGCGGTTCCTATTTATCTACTTGCATTTTGACGTGCTTTCGAACTGCTAGGTTGGCAGGAGCTGGGACCAAGCAACGGGAGCTCACCCCGTCACAGGGATTCGAACCGCCGACCTTCTGATCAGCAAGCCCTAGGCTCAGTGGTTTAACCACAGCGCCACCCGGGTCCCTAATGCCTGTTTACATGTAAGTTAAATTCAGGAAAGGTCCTGTATAATATTAATTGAAAGCTTCCTGTTTTCAGGTTTAGCCACCTGCAGATTGCAGTGTATTGAAGTTGCTGAATAGCTGGGGCTAAACATGACAAACACGGATTCAAATCACCATTGGCCGATGAACTTAGTGGGTTGCTTAAAGCATGCAGTACTTTGTCTCAGGCCAACCTCCCAAGGTTGTTCTTAATGTGCTTGGATGAGAGGTGTGATCAGCACTAGATCTAGGGTGGTGTGGGCAGTTCCACTGCACAGGTTGCCAAGTTGAAGGGGTGCAAAATGATGGTGATGATGATTATGCCTGTATTTATATGGGTACCTACTCAATTATTGTGAAAATGATAAATATTTAGGGAGAGGTGCCAAATTTTGTCCTCGCTCAGGGCACAATATAACCAAAGTCTGCCCCTGGTGTGATGCAACAAACACCAAATAAAGAAATGTAGGTGTTACGTATGCCAGGGGATGCTGTGCTTCAATGCAATAGTTTTTAAACCTCTTGCGCTCCTGCAGTTTGCATGCTGTAGAGCTCCAGAGTTAGTTTTTCTATTCCATTCTTCTTATGTAGCAATAAAGGACAGCTATGTGTCAGAGGCCTGCTTCTTCATGATGTGTTTTCCTTTTACCTCTACACAACATAGATACACCACCTTAATCACAAAGTAACCAAAACCATGGGTAAATGCAAAAGAAAACCTCTGACTGAGATGACCTGACAATTGGCATGACTTTTTCTACAGCTGCCCACTTGCATATTGGGAAACTAGGGAGTGACTGAAGATGTGGACAGGAGATTCAGCTGACCACAAGATTCTTATTTAATTTTAATTTTTGCATTTAGATCCCATTTAGACACCAAAGTGAAAAGTTAATCCTCTATGGTAAGAGTAACCTTCCAGTGTTCTTCACTGCCTCATTTTCATGCTGAGCTTTATTAAATAATTAATCAATGTGAATGATTGAATAGATGTGTCCTAGATTTCTCAGTCACCCATCCTTTTTTTTTAAAAAAAACCCTGCAATTCCTCATTTTCTGTCTTAATGCAGATACTATCAAAGAAATAAATGGACTGCTGTGAACAAAATGAGAAGGAAAGGCTTTTCTTTCTTATTCCCTGATGCAGAAAGAAATAGGGCGATGCAGTGGTGCTGTCACGGCCGGTCTCTGGAGTCGAAGACAAGGAACTGCACTAGCAGAATGAGGAAGAAAAGAATTCCCAGACACAAAAGCAAGTGAAATAATGCACATTGCCATCTAAAAAGCGCTATCTTGCGCTCTCTCTCTCTCTCTCTCACACACACACACAAATTAGCTAGGTTTCCTAACCATACCACTGACGTACCACTCCACAGAGCCTTGTGGAACTTTAAAGGAAGGTTAGGGAGATTTTCTCAGCCTAAGACCACACATTTCCTTCTGGGAAACTTTCTGGGAGCACATGCTAGTGGTGGGTGGGGTAGAAGCAGAAGTGGGTGGAGCAACAAATTTTAAAACTTACCTTTGTACAGTAGACTACTTTTGACACATACACATACACACACACCTCTCTGATCCAGCCAAGGAAGATGCACGATCAGAGTTCCAGGACACATTTCAGCCAAGCTAAAAGGGAGGGTGTGAATCAGGGCAAGTGAGGAGTGTGGCTTGGGGAGAGGGTGTGGGGTGACTCCTGAGGGCCAAATGGAGAGCCTTGGATGGCTACATTTGCCCTCTACCCCCAGGCCTAGCTCCCAACCCTTGCTTTAAAGACTGACAAATTTATTATGGCATAAGCATATGCATGAAGGCTTTCTTCAGTTGTCAAGCTGCCCTTCCCACATCTAAATAAGGCTTATATGCCATCATTTGTGGTTAGTCTTTAAGATGCCACAATACTCTTCATTTCTGCCATGTTCCCTGCAAGCATACGCCCCCATGCCACCCCAAGAAGGATTACAAATACTTAGGGTGCCCCTTCTACACCATCTCCAGCTGAGGGGGTGATTCTGCAATCATCTTCATACTCTGGGGGTGAGTCTCCTCCTCTTCCACAGTCACGGAGCAGCTACTGACTCTTTAAGGATTGCAGTCAGCTCTCTCAGCAGAGTGGAGCCGCTGGAAAGGAATGGCTTATTCAGCCCTCAGATGCCTCTGAAGAGGCTCTGGACATCCTTACAATTACCCTGTGCAAAATGAGGGTCAAATTTAACCTCACATTGTGGAGGGGTGGTGGGGTTTTTTGTGAGTATGGGGGGTTGTGGTCACCAAGCTGAGTTCGTGGCAGTTGAGGGTTCTTGGTACACAATATGAAGCACTTGTGTTTAATTAGACTTTATATGCCTTGGTCACTAGTGGGGCAGAAGGCAGGGAGTCCAAACAGTAGGTACAGCCAGAACCAAAATAGGTGGAGCCAACTAATTCTAGTTTTGTCCCCTTCCTCGTCCTCCCTGCTGAGTTTTCTAAGGAGCAACACAGCGACTGAGGAGGAAGAAGCTGTCATGAAAGGCTATGTCACTTAAAAGAAGCAGGCAAGTGGGGGGTGGCTGAGAGCAGGTTGGGGGTGATAGGCAGTGCTCCAATCATTTAATTGTAGCTAAAATGGGGGACTGAAATGGACAGATTTGTCTGCCCAAAGGCTCATCCCAGTAAGAGATAAGAAGTAATGGGACTTTCTTCTGAAGAAACATGTGCAGAGTTGTACTGTATACAATTTCCACTTGAAAACCTCTGTCTAGTGTTTAATGTATGGTTGACTTTCTTATTCATCGTCTTGGTCCTAGAACATGATCTCATTTCTTTTACCTAACAGCATAAGCTGTATGCTCCATTAATGAAAACCTGATAGTTGGCATGGAGGAATCGGTGAGAAAGAGTTTCTTGCTGTAGTACTAATTGCTCTGTCAGCTAAAGTGCTTGCATTAGTCAGATGGACAAGGAGTCAGGCCATCTGCCAAATGTTCTTCTTTGCCAATGACTTCTTTTACAAATATGGAAATGAATGATTAATTATAATATGACAACGTGCAGACTTCTTTCCTTCCCCGGACAGGTAGAATATTAATATACTTTGTGGCTTATGATTTTCAACTGCACCAAGTATTAATTAACATCATAGAAAAGTCATATTTCCCATACAGCTTAAACTAAATTGCTTTTTCAAACAAAGACCCCCAAAAATCAACATAGTAATGGAACATGTTCAGCTTAATATCCCAGAAAGAGAGAATTGTATTTTATAAGAAGGTTTTTGTTCTGCTTTTACTTTATGGAAATGGAAAATGGCAAAATTGTTACTTTGCTCTTCAGTTAAGTCCCATTGAATTCAACTGGATTTCAGCACCTGCTGAACTTTTCCACTGGAATAACTGGGACATTTTTTTAAGTGCTTAACTGTGGCTAGATTGCAGCCCTTCATGCTAATTAATTACAAATTCCTGGTCATTGGTAGATCACTATCACTATTTTCAGTAAATATTTTTACCTTCAGTAGATGGCCAGTTCAGAGTCGATTAGTGTGATATAAACTTTGCACTTGGCTGAATGCTATACTATCCTATGATAGAGAACAGTAGGCCAAGGGGGGCTGTGTGTGTATCAGTTTTGGCTAATACTGAAAGCTGGAGACACAGTGGCTTATCTTGCTCCGTGCTGGACCCAAAGCTATGGCTTGGGGATCTCCCTGGGAACCTAATGGGGAGACAAGATCTTTGGGGAATGGTCTAATAAGATCTGCTAGAGTGTTAATGCTGTGAGCCCTTCCACCCTATGCTTAGGTTGTATAGATGTGTAAGCTTATTATTAAGTGAAGCCATTTGGTGGCTTTTGAGTATAAGCCACTTAAATTCTGCTCTGGACGAATAGAAAAGCTTGCTGAAAAAATGTTTCTTTCTTAAGCAAGGGAGGTGGCAATGGAGAGATAATTGAAGCAGTCTGTCTTCCTTACTATTTACAAAGACAAAATTTCCAGGTCTGAAGACAATTGTGTTTCACTGAATTAAACAGGTCTAATTTTGTCAGTGCTGTGGCTGGCTTTGATGTATTAAGTATAATTGAGTTAAAGATTGGACGAATCCACTTAAAGCTTGCTGTCAAATGGTCTGTGACTTGAAACAGTCAACCTTGTCCTCAGATTGATAGCAAACATTAGTTCTGGTCCCTTTTCCAGGTTGTGTTTCTATACTCATATTCATAATGGAAACAAGACAACTGCGTTATAATCTTGGGGGGGGGGGAGCAAGGCACACTGAAAAGGCCTATTTAGGAGGAAAGCAGTCTATTTCCGTACACAGCTTTGGATGCTTTCTTTTATTTTGAGCTACCCTAAAAGAGTCAAGAATCTGCTCTATTATCAGAATATTTTTCAGAAAGCATGGCTCACTCTATCAGCTCTCTTGCAATGGCCTCTTCACCCTCCTCCTCTGTCACCTGAGGGTATAATACTCCCTCAGTAGGAAAGCTGGGAAACATGGTTCTTTTCATCAACTTTGCTGGAGGCCCAGCTCCATCAGGCAACTCCTCCCTGAACTGGTCACTATAAATCTAGTTACAGGTAGGTAGCCATGTTGGTCTGCCGTCAAAACAAAATAGAAAAATTCCTTCCAGTAGCACCAGTGGTATCTGAAGAAGTGCATGCACACAAAAGCTCATACCAATGACAAACTTAGTTGGTCTCTAAGGTGCTACTGGATGGAATTTTTCTATTTTATTTTTATTTTGGTCACTATAAAGATTGTTTAAGAACGGGTCCCTGGGTTTGATTTCCCCCCTCTGCTCTCCTGGCCCCTTGTGTGTTGTGTTTTGTTTGTTTGTTTGTTTAGATAGTAAACCTGCAGGGGAGGGCTGTCTTAGAATCATAGAATTGTGGAGCTGGAAGGGACTGTGAGGATCATCTAACCCAGTGCAGGAATATGCAGCTGTCCCATGTGGGAATTAAACCTGCAACCTTGGCATTATCAGCACCACGCTCTAACTGAGCTATCCAGTCTTGTCTTAATTGACTGCATGTAAGCCACTCTGGGAGACCTTTTGGCTGAAGAGTACTACTACTACTACTACTACTACTACTTATTTTTATTTATTTATTTATTTATTTATTTATGCCCCGCCCATCTGGCCGGGTTCCCCCAGCCACTCTGGGTGGCTTCCAACAAAATATTAAAATACAGAAATCCATCAAACATTAAAAGCTTCCCTAAACAGGGCTGCCTTGAGATGCCTTCTAAAGATCTGGTAATTGTTGTTCTCGTTGACCTCTGGTGGGAGGGCGTTCCACAGGGTGGGTGCCACTACCGAGAAGGCCCTCTGCCTGGTTCCCTGTAACTTGGCTTCTCATAGCGAGGGAACCGCCAGAAGGCCCTCGGCGCTGGACCTCAGTGTCCGGGCAGAACGATGGGGGTGGAGACGCTCCTTCAGGTATACTGGACCGAGGCCGTGTAGGGCTTTAAAGGTCAGCACCAACACTTTGAATTGTGCTCAGAAACGTACTGGGAGCCAATGTAGGTCTTTCAGGACCGGTGTTATGTGGTCTCGGCGGCCGCTCCTAGTCACCAGTCTAGCTGCCGCATTCTGGGTTAGTTGTAGTGGTGTGCAAATGCTCTAAATAAATAATGGTGTGTAATATAAGGATGCCTTTATGCCTTTTCTGGTTCACCAGACCACATTGTATCTTGGTGGTTTTAAGCTGGGATGTCACAAGCACCTGAGCAGGGGCACTCCCTGCTTAAATGTTTATGAGCGATACTGGGGTGTGGAGGCATTGCTAGTACTGTCACCTCCCCACTTTCTCTGCCCGAAGGTGTTTAACTTGACTCTTGAGCATATGAGGGCGGTTCTCAGGAGCTGGTGGCACTTTTGGGTGGCTGCTGCCCCGTGTGGTAAGTCACTGAACTGCAGGTGGCAGGCTTCATCAAGGAAACCTTCTGAATGGACCTTGCCCACCCAGGCTGACCACTGGATCTTTATAGGCAGCAAGAGCAGCCCATCCCATTTAGAGGTGAAATGGGAAGGCGCTGCCCTGATTGCACACTGTCCACTGTTTGCCCCACTCTTCCACCCCAGCTGAAGCCTCACATCAGTTCAAAAAAACTGTAAATGATAAGAGAATTAACTATCCCAAGGGTGTTTCTAAAATATGGGTAACACAAAACAGTGAATGCCTTTTGTCAAGGCCATATTTTCTTAGGGGATTTAAGGTTACACTTGATCAGAACCCAGAGGAGAATCAAAGCCAAGGCCGCCAGAATTTGGTGGGAAGCCTTGTTTGCCTCTAGGACGCCCTTCAACAATGCTGCACATACATTGTTGTTTAGTCGTTTAGTCGTGTCCGACTCTTCGTGACCCCATGGACCATAGCACGCCAGGCACTCCTGTCTTGCACTGCCTCCCGCAGTTTGGTCAAACTCATGTTCGTAGCTTCGAGAACACTGTCCAACCATCTTGTCCTCTGTCGTCCCCTTCTCCTTGTGCCCTCCATCTTTCCCAGCATCAAGGTCTTTTCCAAGGATTCTTCTCTTCTCATGAGGTGGCCAAAGTATTGGAGCCTCAGCTTCACGATCTGTCCTTCCAGGAAGCACTCAGGGCTGATTTCCTTAAGAATGGATAGGTTTGATCTTCTAGCAGTCCATGGGACTCTCAAGAGTCTCCTCCAGCACCATAATTCTTTGTCCATGGAGTTTTCTTGGCAGGGATACTGGAGTGGCTTGCCAGTTCCTTCTCCAGGTGGATCACGTTTAGTCAAAACTCTCCACTATGACCTGTCCATCTTGGGTGGCCCTGCATGGCATAGCTCATAGCTTCTCTGAGTTATTCAAGCCCCTTCGCCACGACAAGGCATTGATCCATGAAGGGGTACATACATAGAGGCTGCTAACACATCAGATGGGTTGATGGTATCATTAATTTGCATCACTGCATTGCAATATGTGACAATAGTGGCCCAGAGAGTACAATAGGCTGAGCTCTTTCTATATAGCAGGCTTGTCCAACAGGTAGATCGTGATCTACCGGTAGATCACTGGACGTCTGTGGTAGATCACCAGTAGATCAGTGGCTCCCCCCAAAGAAGCTAAAACACTTTGTCTCCCCTAAGAAAAGCTCAACATCTTTGCCCTGCACCCCTAAAATGACCTGAATCACCAAAAACAGGGCTTTCCTTCCTAAAAAAAAACACTCAGCGTCACTTTCCTATTCCCTAAAGTAGCTCAACAACTTTGACCTGAACCCCCCAAAAGGGGGATCACTGCCAGTTTTTAACTCTGTGAGTAGATCGCAGTCTCTTGGAAGTTGGCCACCACTGCTATATAGCACATTTGAATGGCTATTCAAGACATCATTTCAGAGCATGGGGGACTCACTTCAGAAGTCACTGGGTTTCAGAATCCAACCTGAAGCGTAGCATAATCTGAACTCAAAGCTGGGAGTCTACCAAAAATATCAGCATCAAAAGTAGATCTAAATCCACATATCTATTAGGGGAAATGGCAGCAAATAAAATGCATCCAAGTGTGCTATATCTTTTCCAGGCTTTACAAATTTTTATTTCCACTAAAGCAATACACTCTTGGCAAAAGTTAATAGAAGACTATATATTGAGGGGAGAAGACCACAAATTTTAAAAGTCAAAAGATGAAAAGAGATGGGGGGTATCCCCAATATTCATTTAACATCATGAAGCAAACCAATTAAGACAAATTCTGCTATTAGTAAAGAAAGAAGATGCTAAAGTGTGGGGTCTGTATGGAAAATGATAGTCAAGATGTATTCCTGGCAGCATTTTTCCTTAGTAAAAAACCTTAAGGATGTAGAATTGGGTTCAAAGCTTTTCATAAAAACGAGTTACAATTTTGCAGTCTAGATGGAAGCATCCAATTTCAATTAAGACCTTGCTTACTCCCATTTGCATCATCCACTGATCTATAATAATAGAACCCATGTTCTATAATAATAGAACCCAGAATTTTTTTTAAAAAAAAGGTTAATAAAGGGATATTATAGAATTAAGAATTTCTGCAATAATAATGAGTAAGAGTACTCTTGGCTTGAGCTTAGGTGAGTTCGTTCCTTTATAGTAAAATATATTATTAAACAGCAAGTAAAAAGAGAATTGCAACCATCCAAAAACCTGATACTGGCACATAATTTCAATGCCAAAGGATGCATGACCCCAATTTATAAAATATTAACAAAATGAGGCGCAGGTGATCTAATGGAATTATAAAAATATGGGGGAAATGGTTTAGGTTATGATGCTGATCCCATAAAATGGAAAAGAAAATGCAGCAGGGGGCATATGAAATCAATTTCAGCAAGAATTCATGAAATGGCCCTTATGATCATTTTAAGGTGCCACTGGTGATAATCACCAACCTCTCCCCCAAATGAGTGCATATTTACAATTATGGAGGGAATGTCATTCAGTGAAAGTTTTTCATGAAATGCTGCTCCTAGAAATTTATTTAATATTTTTTAAATAAACAAACAAGAATTTATACCAATCCTATATTTAGCATTATTGGGGATATGGGATGGGCCAAATCAAATAGTTTGGAAAAAGAAATGAATTTATATTTTTTGTTTGCTGCCAGGATGATTATCAATAAAATAAATTAAAAATGGGAATACTTAGAGATTAAATAAGGATTTATGGTATAGTCAAATCAGGACCATAGCTATCGACCATAGCAAAAATTTATTTTATATATAAATGATGATAACAATGTTCAAATGCCTTTTTGAAATATGCTACTATCTTGAATTCTTAGAAGCTTTTCAGCTTAAACTGAACTCTTAAAAAAGAACATGAGGACAACATCCCAATATTTATGAACAAAGGAAATCTTTTTTAAAGGACTTGTTACTACCATCCAAATCAACAATTATTTTTTCCAGGAATTGTGAGTGCAACCAACATTTGCGGTGTGTGTGTGTGTGTGTGTGTGTGTGTGTGTGTAATTTTGATTTTCATGCAATTGTATTGTTTTCTCCTTGGCTTTATTTTAATGTTATTGCACTATATGTTTCTGATTAAATTTTTTAAAAATGCAAAAATCCCAATGCCAACAGCATGTGAAACAGGATAGGTAAACAAAAATGGTGTTTTAATACACTGTCCCTTTAATAGCTATTCTTGACATCTCTGTAGCAACAGAAAAGAACATTTTTCCAATGTTAACAATACTCACTTGTTCCTAAATCAGACTCTTTCTAGGCTATAAAAGGGCTAATAGTTGATCCCATTATATTAGGGGTGGGGAATCGGTGGCCCTCCATATGTTGTTGGACTCCAGCTGCCATCAGCCCCACCAAGCATGCCCAATGATTAGGGATGATGGGAGTTGTAGTTAGCAACATCTGGAGGGCCACATACTTCCCCCCATTACATCTAAGGACTAGAAATATGAAAAGCATCTGAAAGATTCACACTTTTTAAAAAATACTGCACAAATGTAAAGCAAAGAGACATTTATAATCCTACATTTATGCTGAATAGCCTTTTATATAAATCATTGGACTGTGCATGGGCAGTGTAAGCCCAAATGTTAATACTCAAATCACATAGCCTACTTATATTGCTTGCTTTGTAGCTGATGTTACCAAGAACAACAAAAGTTATCTCTTCACTGTGTTAAAATAACTCATTGACACTTGTCCGTGCCAGAGAACTAATCTGGCCATCATGGCATCACCACTCTGAATAAACGTCTCGATGCTGACTCAGTCTTGTCTGTTGAGAGTTTAGAAGGGGGTAAGTAACAGCAACACTACTGAGCAAAAGGGGGGGCAGACTACTGAGGAAATGCTGTAGCTCATTGGTAGAGCATCTGTTTTGCATGCAGAAGATCCCAGGTTCTATCTCCAGGGAGCATAGCTGCCAACCCTCCCTTTTTTGCGGGAAACTCCCTTATTCCAAGCCACAGCTGTCAACTTTCCCTTTTTTTGCTGGAAATTCCCTTATTCCAGCGCCGTTTCCCGCTGCTATCCTGGATTGTTATTTTCAAATCCGAAAGTGGACAGGTGATGCTCCTGATCCCTTATTTTCAAATCCGAAAGTTGACAGCTATGCCAGGGAGGGCTATCTTAAATCCTGGACAGCTGCTGTCAATCAGTGTAGGCAAAATTGAGCTAGTTGTACAAGTAGTCTGACTCAGTAAAAGGCAGCTTCCTGCACTCGTTCCTTGAGCAAAATGAATGGATGCTTTACTTTTCTTCATTTTGCATCACTCAGGTGGTAGCCACCAGTGCAAACCACCAGTGCAGAAGACACTAGGTCCAAACCCTGATATCTGCAGTTAAAAGAGGGGTATGGAACCTTTTCACCCATAAAGCTGTACTCCCTTCTGGGCAACTTTCCTGGGACTGCATGCCAGACCAAACGGGCAGAATAGAGGAGCCTCTTACATTTGTACAGTAAGCTAATTTTCTTCATCTACCAACCAGGCAAGCAAGAGGCATCCTCATGGATCAGGAGTAGGTTCCAGTCATGCAAAAGCACTCAAGGTGTGCACAGATCAAGGCTGGTGAGAGTTCGGCCTGGGGTGAAGAGTCCTGTAGGTTGGAAAGAGGGGGCCATGTTTGGCCTGCAGATGGGAGATTCTTCACCTCCTAAATTAAAAGGGAACAGGGAACAAGTGATGGGAAAAGGCCTTTCTCTGTTGGGGACCCTGCTTGTCACAGGCTGTCAGTCACAATTCTGGGCTAAGGAAGCAAATAGTCTAACCTGAAAATAAGAGCCTGGTGGCTGGTCCATCTAAGGCAGGCATAGGCAACCTTGGCTCCCCATATGTTTTGTAACCACAACTCCCATGATCCCTGACCACTGGCCCTGTTAGCTAGGGATCATGGGAGTTGTAGTTCCAAAACATCTGGAGAGCCAAGGTTGCCTATGCCTGATCTAAGGCCAGCACTCTGTTCTCACAGTGTTCAACCAGATGCCCAGCAGGAGCCCACAAGGAGAACCTGAGCACAACAGCACTCTCCCCACTTGCAGTTCCCAGCAACTGGTATTCACAGGCATACTGCCTCCAACAGTGGAGGGGGAACATAGCCACCTGGTGAAAATCAACTTCCTATGTCTCTGCAGGAGCACAAAAAGTATTGCAGAATTGCAAGTTTCAGCTTTTTTTCAGCAAGTGCCTACGTCCTTAACGTTGAAAACATATAAAAAAATTTCTTTGTGTGGGCAATATTTGCTAAAACATTGGATGCCGAAATAGTGGTTGAATAGTATTTTCCTAAGCCACAAGGCAAGCCTGTGTACAGGCTCCTTGGCCCTCCCCATGATTAGCAAAAATGGGGTGCATTGTCCAAATAGTAAAAATTGCAAATAATAGCACACTCGAATGCAAGTTTACATGAACAGATAAGATAATTGATCAGTGTTTCCAGGTAGTGCAGAATACTGATTCCCTTAACATATACCCCTGATTATAACTGGAAGAGGAATGGGTGAGTAAAGACACACTTCCCATAAAATCAGACATACGCAGTTTTGCCCACTTAAAGACTCTTCATCTCTGGAAACTAGCATAAAGGTTTGATACAAAATTAGTGGAGGAATGGAAATGAAACGTGGAATGGAAAACGAAGATATTTTAGCAAGCTGAGTAGAAAACCATTCAGTTTGTTTTTCTACAACATTAAGCATGTTATCGCTGATCAGATAAAAGCTTTTGTTTTCTCTGTACCAGGTGTTCTTCAGCCTGAGGGTGGTACAAGTTCTACTTGTGTGCAGGAGTCCAAATGGTGGGATGACCAACATGTCACAAACTGTAGCACCATTGCCTCTTAATAACTTCCTATAAAGCAGAAAATCAAAAGATGAAAATAAGGTCCAAATGAAACAGTTGTGCTTAACATCATGATAAACAGAAGCAAAAGCTAAAGTCAGGCTTGTAATTTTGCACTCGGGTGGACGCTGGTCACATTTATGGTTCTACTGAAAAATGGGGCATGGCTGGGGTATGGTTGGGTCACAAACTTCCATGGCAGGTTTTATTCGTCTTGCTTCCTCTTGGGTTTCTTTGGATTCCGAGAGCGGCTTTTGGCTTTGCAGAGAGGGCAAATTGGTGCATTCCGATGGATCTGCTGGTGGCACGACAAGCAAGCCTGAAATACAATAAAACCATCCCATTAGGAAAGTGGTTTTTCCCTGGAAAGCCAGGGTGAGCAGCTTCTTCACCTTGATGGTTCCATCCAGACACAGCCTGGCCAAGTTTCCTCAGAAGTCAACTGTGAGGAACTCTCTCATAATACTAGAACTCAAGAGCCTGATTAATAATAATAATAATAATAATAATAATTATTATTATTATTATTATTATTATTATTATTATTTATACCCCGCCCATCTGGCTGGGTTTCCCCAGCGGCTTCCAACAGAAAAATAAAATAAAATAATCGATTAAACATTAAAAGCCTCCCTAAACAGGGCTGCCTTCAGATGTCCTCTAAAAGTCTGGTAGTTATTTTTCTAAAACAACTGGCAGCAGGAGGTTACAGGACAGATGAAAGAAAGACTTCCTCATCACACAAAGTGCAATCACTTGCAAGAAACATCTCTTAGTTTATTCTATGATGGCCCAGGGCCATGTCTAAGCTTGCGAAAATAAACAAGGCTGGATAGAGTGTGGCAACATAGGCTCATATTTCCATATACAGTGGAGGCATGAGGTAGCACAAGCATTCTGGCATAAGGTATTTGAAACAATAGCCAACCTGTAGAGCCAGCCCCAACACTTGTGCTGCATTCTCTTAACATTAATATTAGAAATCTCTTCAGCATAAGGAATTAGTATGTCTTTTATTAACTGCAGCCCAGCTTGAAATTGTGCAACATCGGTCATGGAAAGAGGGGATTATTGGATCAATAATGTATGGGAAGTGGTTTTCTCAGACCATCTCATGAGACGTAGAGGAGCAGTGAAAGGGGTTACAAAAATGGATAATTCTGATGAACTGCGGATTTCTCTTTTTTTGCATTTGTGAATAAAGGGGAAAGTTTCCCCTCCCACATCTCAAGAGGGCCTGTGGAGAGGAAATGCTGACTAATAACCTAGAGTTTTATACTTAGAATTTATTCTGTGAACTGACGCATGATCCATGACTTATGTGAAAGAACTGTATATCAGGAATTGTGCTCTAAAATTTCTGGAAGGTGAAGGGTGCCACAATGTGCTGTTTTGCTGCTGAATTGCCTGACCACCAGTGACCCAAAAGGTGTGTCCTTACCTTCATGGGTGGGGGTTGCTGTCTGAATGTTGCTGTCTGTCTGGTGTCCTGTTTCCTGGCCACCTGTAGCTGTTGAGCAGCAGCTGCAGCTGCAGCCAAAGATTCTGGGATAGGAGGTTCCTGTGGTTCTGTTTGCCATTCAGCTTTCTGCTTTTCGAAGTAGCTAAACAAAGAAGAAAAACTTATACAGGCTATGCAGAATTATTGCCACTCTGATTCTCTCGGGGAGCTTACGTTAGCCTTCACTGACCTGGTGCACTCCAGACGTTTTTGACTACAATTCCCATCAGACCCAGCTAGCACAAGCTGATGGAAGCTGTAGTCTGAAACATCTGGAGGGCACAAGGCTGGGACAAACTACAGCTCCCAGGATTCTTTGGAGGAAGCCATGACATTTTAAAGTTGTCTGATACTGCTTTAAATGTATAGGGCAGATGAGGCCAAAGATTCTTCCAAAATATTATGGGGAATATTCAACTTCTAGGAGTAGTCAACTCAGAGCTGCCATTTTGAACACCTGCCATGTGTCAGGTGTCATGTTCCATCCTGAGTACCTGTTCCTAAAGTTTTTGAACTACTATCTTCAAAATATATCATGTGAAGTATAAAGTGTACAGTTCAGGTATTGAATAGACTGCTTCTCCTTTCATCCCTACAGGTGCTTCTCTGTATCTCTGATATCAGTAGGAAGACTCTTGATGTTAGAATGCTAGATGGAAATCTCTCTGTCAAAATGAGGTGTCAGCTAACAAAGAACCGTGTATACCATTTGTGGTAGATTTCCATCCAGCATCTCCTAACTATCACCTGGCAATCAGAGAAAGCTACTCGCAGTTGGCAAACTCTAAACTGCATGCCATCAGCAAGTGTCCCATTACAGCAGCTTCCCAATCTATGCAAAGTATTAGTGAGAGCTGTACTTAAGCCATCTATCAGCAATCCTGGATCTCCTCCTTGTCATTCCATCACCTGTGTGTGTCTCCTTCAGACAGCTACTTTCAAAAGCACCAGGATGGGTAGAACATATTGCATCAAACAGGACATCACCTACAGGTACTGGGTAATTCAATCCATAGCATCGAACGCAGAACTGCAATATGTCATGTCCAGTACATAGGTAAAACTACAAGCGACCTACACAGACATTTTAGAAACCACAAATAAGCAATTTTTACACACACACATGTGGAGCAACCTGTGACTCAGGGTGGTCCAACTTTCCATACCAAATGGACCGCAAGAGTACTTAGGGGAAGTGAAACCCTCTTGCTGCCTTCCCAAAGCTGGCTAAGTGAGGTGCTGAGTTTTGGGAAGCATGCTTGAGGCTCTGGCAGGGTCCTCAATCCCTCCCACCTCCTTGCCAAGGCTAGGGAAGTGCTATCTAGGCTTTGGGAAGGCAATGTGAGAGCTGCAAGTGGGTGGGTGGGTGTAAAATGTTGCCAAGGGTCACAAAAAGGCCCCAAGGGCCGCATATTGGACCCCCTTGCTGTTACTAAACACTTCAGTTCTGAGAAGCACAGCCAGGCAGACTTCTCAATAATTGCTTTAGAGATGTCAGCAGATCCAATAAAGGGAGAACTTCTGGATGCACATGCTGGACACATTAACACAGCATGGCCTCAACCATTTCTAGGCTTCGGCGAAGGAGGGTCTTCTGAGCATTCCATTCTCAAAGCTCTATAATTGCTGGCTTGGGGATAGTATCATATTTGTCAAAGCAATTGATAAATGCAGAAGCCAGAATGTTTTGCTATAAGAGTTTCTGTTTTCAATAAATAAAACCTCCAAAAGCATGATCCTCAAGCAAAGAGAGATCCAAAGGGCCTTCAGAATACTGGACATAGTCCATCACAGCACCCTGTATATACATCCCCTCTTCATTGTGCTTGAGAAGCTGTTTGCCTCTCAGGACCAGAAAGCAGGTGCCCAAGCTTTTAACAAGTAATGTGTCAGCTTACTCAAGGGAGAGCTTCTCTTCCTCCTCACACAAATCTGGCAGCCTCTGCAAGCCCAGAGTCATCCTCAAGGCATCCACATGCTCCTTCAGAGGCTTGTACTCCTCATGCAAACGGCGGGTAGACTCCAAGAGCTTATTGAGGTCATTCTCCGACTGCTTGATTGTGTTCTCCATCTGGAGAAGGAACAAGGCAGCATTCATTAGGTTTGTCCAGCCCCACCTGAAATGCAGCTGCAACAAAAGCACTAGGGGGCCCACACAATGTTAAGGTTTTTACATTCATGTGAATATTTAAAAGAGACCAATGAAACTGTGATAAGGAGAGTCATCTGGGATACAGAAAGTCCATGCTGGAATCTGCAGGAGTGCAGAAACAGCACAGGTTGTGGGAACAGAAGCTGAAGTCAATGCCCTGAGAACCTCAATTTTAAAAATCAAGTTTCTAGGTCTTATGGTTGTGAAGAGATGTTTGTGGACTGCTGCAGTATCAGGAACCAGAGAGTTGGCTGAATAAGATTCCCTGTACAAATTCATTTCCTGTTTATTACTGTTTCCCCTTCTTCTGTCATTTCCCCAGTGCTGAGCTATCCTCTCATAGTGAGTACATAAAATACATTGATGGTGCCATAAAATATTAACAATAATATTCGTATTGGTCAGGATTCTAGACCTCAACATTTCTTTCTCTCTCACTCTTTGTCCCTCTCTCTCCTCCCCACTCCGCCCCACATCAAGCATTGTAGCAAGATAATAAATAATTAACATAACATCTTCTCTACCACCTTTTTGCACAGTGACAGAAAGTTCCATAGTTGAATTTTCTGTTCACATAAAAGTTGCTCTGAGTTCCTTTCTGCCTAACCTGTCAGGGGGGAAAGTGAAATAACAAATCTTGGACAGACAACATTTTTTTGCAACCAGGTCAGGGAAGCAAATGAAGCACACGTTTCTGAGGAGTAGCATCTAAGGGGGAAAGCACAACTTTAGTAGTAGATAAGCTTTCACACTATGCCAGGTTACTCAGAGGTACACCCAACGAATGCAAAAGTCATGCTTACTCCCAGGTAAGTACTAAGCATGCATAAGACTGCAACTCTAATGATCATGAAAACTCATTACTACCATGCCTGGCTGTCACTTACAACATTGATGTCAGCATGGATGAGTCTCAGTTCCTCCACATGAGCCATTTTCTCCTGCAGCAGGAGGTCCATCTCCTGTTTGTATTCCTTGAGGTGCCTTTCCTCAGATTCCAGAGCCTCGAATTCAGCCTTCAAGCGGGCCTTGATCTTCTCCATTTGCAAAGTCTTGTTTCTGGGGAAGGGGGGAGGGAGGGGACACCCACAGGCACAAATGCACAGAAAATATCAAAGTAAAGCTGAGGTGGCATTTCCTGTTTGCCAAGAGGCATTTAAATCATTCCAACCACAGTCATAAATGTCAGGTGATGAGGCTGAGCTCCAAAGAAAGTGGGTTTTGGCAGCAGGGACATAGAATGGCCATGATTTGAAGCTTTGGCTACGTTCAAATCTGGGCGTCATACGCAGAGAGATGCACAACCTTCACACATGCAGCCCCTTTGCTCCTGCGTCATTCCCTGCTTCATACAAAACAACCCCCAAATCTACAGTCAACCATGGCTTCCTCTTACACCCAACTGGGAAACAATGTTTAATGGTTTCCAATCAAGTCAGGATATGAAGAGTTAAAGTTTGCTTAAAAACTTGAAAATTTAAAGGGCAGATGCCACATATGTAGCTGCCATTTTTTGCTTCAAATGCAATTTGGCAATTTTTGACCAGTCAACTGACTGGCATGTCAAATGTACAACCAACATATCTAACGGCACATGGTTCATTTCTTGCTTAACAGATTACTTAATGCAAGATATTTGGGCACAACTCAGTGACTTAGCAGGGAAGAAAAAGCATTGATGCTTCCAGTATCAGAGGCAGTATTCCTGAGTACCAGTTTTAGGGGAACATGAATGGGAGAGTGCTATTGTGCTGATAACCTTATAAGCTTCCTCTAGGCATCTTGTTGGCCACTGTGGGAAAAGAATGCTGGACTAGCTGGGCCTTTGGAATAACAGGGCTCTACTTATGAGCATAGGAAGTTGCCTATACCAAGTTGGGGCCATCTAGCTCAGAGCTGTCTGCACTGACTGGCAGTGGCTCTCCACTTTGATAAGCAGGAGTCTTCACTAGCCCTGCCTGGAGATGGCAAGGATTGAACCTGGGACTTTCTGCGTGTAAAGCAGGTGCTTCACCACTTAGCTCTAACCCTACCCTGTTGGAACTC
Organism: Zootoca vivipara; assembly: GCF_965207765.1. Lineage (NCBI taxonomy): Eukaryota > Metazoa > Chordata > Lepidosauria > Squamata > Lacertidae > Zootoca > Zootoca vivipara. The sequence continues at coordinate 26,837,758 of NC_142585.1, read as the reverse complement.
AGTTCCCAGCACCACCACATCTAAGGCAGCCAACTCTTCTTTGTAGCCTCTGCCTGGTGAAACCTGCTCCATACACATTAACTTCTAGATTTCCATTTTCTGCACTGCTTCTGTTGCACCTCTCTTTCCCTTTACAGCACATCATTAGCACCAAGGCTTCAACAACAGGAGAAAATGGAGTCGTATCATATTTTTTGCCACCTAGCTCTGCATGGGCCTCCTCAGCTGCAGTGGAAATGATCAGAGAGATGCCGTCCCTGTTCTCATTACGGCGTCACCTGCAGCCTACAATGCCGTAATGGCTCTGCCATCAGCTCTGTCGCCCCCTTCTCTCAAGCCTCATGCACTCAACACTTCCAAGAACACATTGAACAAAAGAGCACACTTTTGCACACACTTTTCCTGGTCTCCCCAGCACATTTTGCCGCAGCTCAGAAGAAATGGGAGGATGAAGACTTGCAGCAATGCCATCTTTTTGTTCAGAATGGAACATGTAGCACAGTGGCAGAAGGAGAGAAAATCCTGAGCTCAGTGACAAAATGACTGGTTTCTCTTCAGAAGAGTCCCAAGTTCAATTTATTGCATCATCTCCACCAACAGGAGGGCAGGAGTCTACACGAGACATTGGGGGGGGGAGGTTTCCTGCCATTCAGAGTAGACCATATTTCCGGTCACATTTCTGCCAGCCCTATATATTCAGAGGGTTCATCTCTTTGGGGAAAATAGTGTTCTTTACAATGATAGAAGAAATGGAAAAAGAGAGAAAAGTTTAGGCTACCTCTAGCACAACTAGGATGTCAGAGGAGGAACTAAGGTACAACAGAGGATCATAACTAAGAGAGAAGGAAACCTGGGAAGGGGGGAGCTTTCGGTCAAGTCGCTGTTGTTAGAAACTGAATAAAATAATAACAATTTGCCATTAATTTATCAGTTTTGATTTTCCCCTATGCCCTTCTCTGTTCCTGGGTCAACTTTTCATCCAAGGCTACTTGTAAAGCCCTGTGTTATCCCTACAAGTAAATCTGTACCCAGTGGGTTATAATAACCCACCCTTAAATAAGAAGAGGAGAGCTTTGGACATTAGAAGCCAGAATAGTCTTCAAAATAATAATAATAATAATAATAATAATAATAATAATAATGAAAAAGCTATAGAACGATCAGTATCTCCTCCTTCATCCATCAATGTAACACACACACACTCCTCTTGCAAATCATGCCTAAAAACTCACTCCCATGGTGTTTCACTTTTATTTTGGGAATTCTTGAGCTGGCTGTATAACTAGATTCTCTGGGTATTTTGTGTTAGAAATCCAAGCACAATTCAAATCTGACACAATAAAAACTCTGAAGTTAATTATAGAACATTAAAATCCATCTGAAATCATAAACACAACAGCATTTTTTTGTAATCCAGCATGAGGGAAGTGTGGTGTCAGAATCTAACCCACCAGACAAATGTGCCTACTGTAAATAAAAGGTACAGAGTGCCTCCAGATTGTCAATTTTTTGTGTGAGGGATTTATGCAGTTAAATTGGATTAAAGAGTTCTGCCACCGTAGCACAACAAAGAAATGGTCTTTCTGCAGGTTGAAAAGTGATGGGAAAATGCACTGGAAAGAGTGGGGTGAATAGGAGAAAATCTTATATGTACCCAACAAGGAAATCAGGATGAAATCTCAATAAACAAGACCCCTGGAGGAGTTCCTTGGAATCACAGAAATGACACCTTTAAAGGCAAGTGTATGGGGAGCGCTTTCTGTTAAAGAGGGTGCTACCATCGAAAAGGTCCTCTCCCCAGTAACCACCTGCCTCACTTTGTTAGAGGCTGAGGACAGGAGACCCTGGAAAAGGCCCTCTGTAGAACAGACTTTTGTTTTTTCATGCTCTGATGACTAGATACAAATAAATTGGATCTCTGTAGAACAGAGGCAGCTACCCAGAAGTTGTAGACTACAACATAATCAGCACTGGCCAGCACAGGTAATATTTATGAATTATGGGAGTTGTAGTCCAAAACTGGGAGAGCACGTTGGCTACCCCTGTACAGAAGATCTCAAGATCCAAACATGTATGCATTGGAGAAAGCAATCTTTCAAGGAGCCTGGCCCAAATTGCTTAGGATTTTATAGGTTAATACAACAGCGCTAGAGCAACAGAGCTAGAGCACCTTCCTTGCATACAGAAGGCCAGAAGTTCAACCCCTGGCATCTCCAGGTAGGGCTTGGAGAGACTCCCTGCCTGAAATCCTGGGGACTTGCTGCCAATCAGTGTTGGCAACTGTGTTGGCATTCTGGTCTGATTCAGTATGAGGCAGCTTCCTATGGTCCATTTCAAAATGTGACTCTGCCTTCACAAAAAGATATGACAAGGTAAATGAAACAATAAGAAGAGCATGATGTTCATATTATATAAAACACCACATTAAAAGTGAAAGAGGAATGGTGCTTTGCAACCAGTAACATGCAAGCAGTAACATGCACTACTGTCCACTTTATAAAAATGTAAAATGTTCCATTGCATGGAAGGGTGGGCATTCCCAGCTGTGTGTGTGTGTGTGTGTGTGTGTGTGTGTGTGTGTGTGTGTGTGTGTTGGAGGGAGGCTTTAGAAAACTGCAGCAGCTGTGCTCATCCATTATTATTTTCTTTTGTGTGTCTCCAATGTGCAATCTACTCCCTTAATAAGGAGGGGAGTTGATCCCCCTGCAAATAAGACAAAGGAAATAAAACTGACTATGCTTTGCATCCCTATATTTACCAAGGCCCTTCTCTTTTCCACAGAAGGGAAACACAGTGTGCATCTAGAATGACACTATTTTTTGGTGAGATTCAATCGCATACAGGCAAATTGCATAGGTTGTGAAATTAAAGTTTATTTGGAACTCCTGCACAAAACTGCTTCCTCCCCCAAATCAAACTTTTTTGCACTGGAATGTGTGGGATAGGCACAATGTCAAATAACTTCTCTGTAAACAAATCAGAATAAATGCTCAATAAATATCTGGTGACTAAACCTCCCTGCAAACTTGTGCAAACAAATCAGGATGAATGTTCAACAAACAGGTCATCTGGAAGCAACACCTGTGTTAGGCAGATAAAAACTTGTAATGAAGGTTTCCCCAATACAGTACAAATTCTGCCTCATCCTCTCTTGGCAAGGATATGCCTAAATTCACCTGCCTTCTACCTTGACCATTTCCAAAAGTGTTTTAGCTTAGGAGGAATCACATCTTCAACTTAGAAATCTATCTTCCAACTTTGTTCATTGTCAGAGCTGCTCATCCAGGAACTGCTTTATGTTGCTTAAAAAATTACTGTTTCCAAAACCCAGTTACAAGGGAGCAAGCCTTACTGAACCCAGTGGGACTTCTTCCTGAGTAAGCATGCACAGCATCAGGCTTATTAATTTGTTTCCTGAGGCATTCTTCGAAAACGAATGTAGCAAGGCAGACTTTAACACAGAACAGCTTTTGCCAACCAGGTGCCCTCCAGATGTTATTGGACTACAACTCTAACTCCCTATGCTGGCTGAGGCTGGTGGGAGTTATAGTTTAACATCTGGAGGGGACTAGGTTGGTAGAGGCTGATACAAAGCAATTATAATGATAATAATGGACGATTTTCTGCAAATGTATGGTCCACAATTCCGCTGTGCATATTCTATGTGGATTCATGATAAGTCAGTCTGGGGCCGCCTCCCCTGTCCCCCGTCTGTTGCTCTCAAAAGAAGCTCCCTTTAAAACCCAATGGACCTTTTGTGTGACATTCATAGTAGCTACTTTTACACGAGCATAAATTAGTCACTCTTTCACAGTGGAAAAAGAAAACGGGGGCGGGGAGAAATTAAGCTGCAGTCCGACGCACGCATTTTCCTGGAAGTAAACCACGCTAGACACAGAAGGGTTGCATTCGGAGTAAACATGCGTGGAATCGGGCTATATATCACCATCCTTTCTAAAAACGGCACACAGACAACGAAAGCCTTACCTGATCTCTTTGATGCTTTCAAGTTTGCACATGATTTCCTGTTCATCAGCCATGCTTTCTCATTTGCGATTTTAACCTCCCGTGGAAATGAACAAAATAATAGGAGGCAAAGAGGAGGGAGAAAGGAAAATCCAATACAATAGACACAATGTAGCCGCCCCGACCGTGCTTCTGAGCGCAAAGACTGCGGTAGGGGAGAGCGAGACCTCTCGGGACTTCGAGTTCAGATTGTAATAGCGGTCCAGGCTCACTTAGGCGGCCAAGACTACAAGGCCCACAATGCAAAGCGCGGAGCTACTGCTCTCTTTCTTCCGGCATCCTCTCTTTGTATTTGTCACAGCTAATTATGTCCAGTGGTCGTTAGGAGTGCAAATGAGTGAGATGCGTTTTCCTAGAGTGTTTTTTTTTTTTTGTTTAGTGGAGATTGGAGTGCGGAGATTATGGATCTTTCTATAAGAATGCTTCATCAAATGAATTAAAAGCTACAACCTCTATATGACAAAATTTGGATCAAATGCCATATAAAAATTACAGTTACTTTGTGCTATATATATAGTCAAAAGACAGTAGAATAGAGTAATGTATATTGAACGAAAGGAGAGCAAGTTGCACAAAGCTATGTGTGTGAGAATATATCGTTTTGTGAGAGCTTTGTGCAACATAGTGTTTGTGAAATATAAACTAAGGATTCCAATCACTTAGAAAGATATCTGTACATTTTGTTCCGTAACTTTCATTCTCAAAGAGAATTACTTTTTAAAATGAAAGCTGTAGGTTTGGGGGCTGCTGTTCACTGTGGGCTCTGTACATTCATACCCCCATTCTCCCTCTTGGCAGCCCTGCCCAACAAGCCCTTTCCTTGTCCTTACTGAACCAAGGCAATGGGTGTTTTACTCCCTCCCTCCCCTCTTCAGCCCCTGCCTCCTTTCTGGAAGGAAAAAAGAGGAGCTCCTGCCTCCTTCACAATTTGTGGTTCTTGCCTCCACCAACTATTGGTTCACACAAAGCATTTGCTTTTAGTTGTTCCTTTTTATGATAAAATGCACCATGTATTAATGTAGTGCAGCAGATTATTCCACTCCAAGACAGAGGGAATTAGGGTAAAAGCCCATTACCCTAGTGGTCTAGAGGCCTGTAACCGTAGCTGTGAACAGAAAGAGATGGAACAATTAAATTTGTTTGCGTCAGGACTTCCAATAGGGCAACACTGTCACCTTTTATTCATCTCACAATATCACATGCCACATTCTTTTAAAAAGCTAGCTGCACATACATATGTGGGAGAAATAGAATCTGAAACAATATGCAAAGTGAAACACAGACACCCCTTGGAATTCACCCTGTTCTGAATTTTGCATTGCAATTCTTCAGCCAAAAATGTATTCAATAAGACATATACTGGAGTAAAGTGTGCATTAAAAGCACATATATTAGTGAACATAACATACAATAGCCATGCTGCCTGGGGCTGATGGGAATTGTAGCCCAAAACATTTAGAGGACACTAGGTTAGGACCATAGGAAGCTACCTTGTACTGATGGTGAGAGCTGTTTGACAGTGGAACAGACTCCCACAAAAGATGGTGGTCTCTCCTTGATTGGAGGTTTTTAAGCAGAGGTTGGATGACCACCTGTCATGGATGCTTTAGCTGAGATTCGTGCATTGCAGGGGGTCCCTTCCAGCTCTACACTTCTATGATTCTATTATTCAACAACAACAACAACAACAACAACAACAACAACAACAACAACAACCAGATCTATTGTGAGATTAAATATTCTGCTGCATTTTCTGAGGAAACTGTTATGGTCAGTTTCATAGTCATGGCAAACCACTGCAGGGCAAAAATAAAAATACAAATAAATGCAATGCATAGCAGGCAAGGAAGTGCCTTCAGTAGTATGAAATTATTGGTGCAGGAATAGGTACCCCTAAATAAACATCTGTGGAATGGTGAAGGAGATGCAATCTTCCTGCCATTTTGCTGAGCTAGTAATATAATCCTTGGTTTCAGAAGAAGACTTTAAAAACCCAGGTCAGCTTAGGGCTATATGTTTGGAGTATTCAGTATCCTTTGATGTGTGATTTAATTAGAGAAATTAAATGTGATTGCTTTGAGGGGGTTGAGGGACATTAGCTGCAGTGGGCCAGTGAGTCTCTCCTCTGGTTGCTAAGACACTGAGGGAACGAGAACTGGCAGGTTGAGGAGATGAGGAGGGAGGGGAAATTAAGATTCCACAGAGAATGCACAAAACATGAGCAATGGCAAGGGGCTTATCCACCTTCAACAACAACAACAACAACAAAACTCATTTTTTCCCCTTGTTATTTTTATTTTTTATTTTAGCCCAAGGTAACATTTTCAAGTTGGATTTATTTCTTAATGGGTTTATTCAGTTCCCCGTCACATCAATGAATGTAATATGAGTCAGACTGCAACCCATAGCCCACTTAAACCATCATCATCCCTGGCCACTGGTCCTGCTAGCTAGGGATGATGAATATTGTAGTCCAAAAGCAGCTAGAGACCCAAGTTTGGGAAACATCAATATAGAAAATACTGAGTTGGATGGCAAGTTAAAAATGGTTTACTTACAAACCCTTCAAAGGTCAGATTCACGTGCTTTTCCATATAGCAATTAGAAAACACAGGCAGGAAAATTTATGTTCCAATGTGGTGAGTGCTTCTAAATTATTTGTTTAGAATCACAAATATTGCTTGTTTAAGCAACACATTCTGAACTTGGAGCAACTAGCTCAGAACTCCTTACTGGTAGGATTGACATGGTGGAATGGAAGAAAACAAAGGCTTGCTAACCCTACCTCCCAAGGTGAAGTGGAGTGACCTAGCGAAGCCTGGCAGGACAGCTTACTCTATGGCAGGCGTCAGCAAACTTTTTCAGCAGGGGGCCGGTCCACTATCTCTCAGACCTTGTGGGAGACCGGATTATATTTAAAAAAGAAGAATGAATTCCTATGCCCCACATATAACCCAGAGATGCATTTTAAATAAAAGGACACATTCTACTCATGTAAAAACACCAGGCAGGCCCCACAAATAACCCAGAGATGCATTTTAAATAAAAGGATATTCTACTCATGTAAAAACATGCTGATTCACTGACTGTGCGCAGGCTGGATTGAGAAGGCGATAGGGCCGCATCCGGCCCCCGGGCCTTAGTTTGGGGGACCTCTGCTCTATGGTCTTAACCCAATGATTCTCAAACTTTTTTCTCTGGGCCACATGTTTAGAATAAAAATTTCATTGTGCCACACTGAATGTTTTTATTGATAATAAATACAATGGAAAACAAAAAGAATAAACTGCTAGCAGTGCTTGATTTTGAAAAGATACCTATCCATATTTTGGGGGCTTTTTTCGGCCAGAACTCACCAGGACTCAGTTCTGTCCCCTCTCAGGTAGGTGCCATTGCCATTCTAAGAGAATGAGAGGTGTTCATAGTGAGTTCCAGCACCTCTTTTTCTTTAAAAAAATGCACTTATTCTGCAAAATAAATATTACTTTGATACCATACTATACTACACTGAAATGTTTAAATGTCCTTGAATCTTTCTGCTAAACTTGCCATCCTTTCCTGCCACACTACTGTGGTACACACACCCTTTGAGAACCATTGCCTTAAGGCTTTCATGAATTAATTAGACTTAAGCATTTTGGTGATATGAGGCTGATTATCCCATATGGATTATACGGGCCACTGGTTTGCTATCCACATTGTAGATAACTTCAATGAGTTGTGATAGCTAGATACATTTTTTTAAAAATCAGCATTGCTGGTGGCTATTGACCTAGGCACATCCCACATGTTTGTAGAAGCCTTTTAAAGCAGCAGTGTGGCTCATGAAGATGGGTTTTGCAAGTGGCTAAGAAGGAACACAGAACTAAACTCCCAATGGACATAGCTGCCAAGTTATCCCTTTTTTAAAGGGAAATTCCCTTATGCTGAATAGGCTTCCTCGTGAGAAAAGGGAAAACTTGGCAGCTATGCCAATGGATGCTATTTGCTTTGGGTGGGTGGTGTGGGAACTGATGATGCTTTGCATCAGGATGTTTGCTATCCTGCTCATGCTCAGTAGATATATTTGTGAATACAGCAAACTATGTACATGCAGAATGATGGGCTTGTCGGTGATCTCTCTCTCTCTCTCTCTCTCTCTCTCTCTCTCTCTCTCTCTCTCTCTCTCTAATAACATTTAAGAAAACAATTAATAAATATGAAGTCATTGAGACATACTTTCCATAAAGGTTAAAGGAGAATCATGAAATAGCTGACTCACTTTAATTTTAAAGGGCAAATCAATACGGGATAACAGAGAAATAAAATGAGTCACTATAATATTCATTTAATAAACTGAGGGGGGGGGGCTAGCACAGTTTGGATTGTATCAATAAGTCCAGCTGGCTTTCTGGCGGTGACGCCTTGTGCCTCAATTTTCTTATTTATTTATTTATTTGTTTGTTTGTACATCTGTTTCATCTGATTTCAGTAGAATCCTTGCTTCATTCTGTAAACTACTTTAGGATCTATGATTGAGCAGTAAGAGGCAACACAAAAATGTAACTACCTATGTATATATATGGGGTGTATAGGGGACATGTAGCACCTCTGTTGGGGGGAGATCATGCTCCTTTTGGGGTAGTTTTTCCACCTTTGGTCTCCACCCTGCTCTCACCTCTTATGTGTGGCTCCTAGAAGCTGTCAGCATGCGACCGTGGTCACACCCTGGGAATGGCTTCGACTGACCAGCTAAGCCAGGTAAGGGTAGCAGATGAGTCTCAAACCCTTGGAGAGGGCTTGAGTGAATGAAACCAATAATTGGTCCAACAGTTTTTGATTGTGCTATAGAGGGAAATGAGGGGCGAATGGGGCTCATCAACCTGGGAAGATAGCCCATCTAGGAGAAGGAAAACTCTGATCCTAAACCTCTGTTGAGAAAGGCTTCAGAAGTAAATCCTGAGGAAAAATCTGTACATGCTGTCTTGCAGGACATTTTCAGGAGAAGAAAAGGCTAAGCAGTAAACTCTACACAAATCCAGAGTGGAGTTGGATGGGTGACTTATACACCTCTGTCTGGCAACTCACCTCTGTCTGGAAGCCAAGCTGGTGCCAATTGTATTGCTCTGCTTTCCTTTGGACCAACCACAGCAGCGAGATCAAGAGGGGAGTCTTGTTATCTGGGCAGCCCAGGACCTCCGTGCACACTGCCCAGGCTTGCCCCCCATGAAAGAGGTCACTTCAGTGCTGCTAATGCAGCAAAAACAATGTGGGAGCTAGAGATTTTGAGTTACTGTTCTGTACAAAGAAGGCGCTGTGATTCTCCAGTGGTTTGACTTTACACCCAGGAGCACACTCCATTATCTCTCAGGACGTGTGGAGGCCAGCAACAACTGTGTCTGACAGTGAAGGCAGAACACAGCCATAGTGGCTAGCATCCACTGATAGCAGAGATACCCTTGTTTGTTTATATTTCATAAAATTGCAAAAAACAAAACAAAACCCAACCCTCAATGTGGTTTACAAAGAGAATGAAAAAATAAAATTATTAGTAACCGTCACAAGGAACTATTTAAACATTAACGAAATCAGCACTAAACTACAAACTGATCAAAACACACACCAGCATTTGGCACATCTGGGTAGGTTTGTCTGAACAACAATGTTTTTAGCAGAACAGAGAGAGTGAAAAAAAATGTATGCTTGATGTCAATAGGTAAGGAGTTCCAAAGTGTAGCTGCCATCTGTCCCCCAGACCGTGTGATCATCATCTGAGGCCTTTCTTTGCGTGCTTCACCCACAAGAGGTCTAGAGGGTGGCAACATGAGAGAATGGACTTTTACACTGTGGTTGAGGTTCATTTGTTGCCTTCAATCCATATATTTAGGTGCCAGGCAAAAACATTCCTCTTCTCCAGGCCTTCAGCTATTTAAATTGGGGTGGGGGTACTGTTTTTGTGTATTACTATGTTATGTATTTTTATATTGTAAACCACCCTGTGATCCTGGGATGAAGGGTGGTATAGAAATTTAATAAATAATAACAACAATAGATCAAGTTACTAGAAATGTGGAACAGGTATCCTGCAGCACCTGTATCAATCCCAGTTCTGTTGACTGAAGTGGCTGAGTGGGTGTATTATATTATGCCGGGAAGGTGGCCCCATAGGCAAACCTGTCCTAAGTTCTTAACGGCTTCTTATATACGGACACCTTGAACTTAGCCCGGTTGCGAACCGGCGGCCAGTGTAGACCTCCGAGCACAGCTGTTACAAGCTGAAAGGGTCAGCGATTGTGCTGCAGCATCCTGCACCAACAGCAGCTCGCTTCCTCCGCCTTCTCCTCCGCCCTCCCAGCCACCCATTGGGCGCACTGCAGCAGCCCAGTCCTGAAGCAAGCAGCCCACTTGCTAACCTCCTAGGCAGCGCACGCCCGAATCGCGCACGGGCCAGCGGCAGCTTAGCGGGTGCCCGCGCCTGCGCAGACGGCGCGATAGCATCTTCGCGGCCAAGCCGAATCCGCCGCCGCCTCTTTCTCAGGAGCGGGAGGGGCCCGGGCACGGTTGCTAAGAGACGGCGCCCGAGCGGCCTTTCTGAGGAGCAGCCTCAGCAGTAGCCGCGGAGAAGCGGCGGCGGAGGCCAGGCCAGGCCGGGCCGGCTCCTCCACCTCCTGCTCCGTCCGGGGGCCGCTTCCCCGCCTCCTCGTCCGGGAAGGACGCCCCCGCCCCATCCCTCATGCTGTGGGCGCCGCGGGGCGGGAGCGGCCGCGGCGGGGCCCCCCAAGCAGAGACGCCGCCGCTGCGCCCAGGAAGAGACCGGTGAGGAGGGCGGAGGCTCTGTGCGGCAAAGCGGCCTCCGGGACAGGTGGGTACCCGACGCCTGCCAGCCTCACCTTCGGGAGGAGTGGGGTGGGGAAAGGATGTCGCCTCCCCCCCCTTCCCCTCGCCCACGGTAGACCCGGGAGGAGGGCGTCGAGGCTTCCTCATGGCTTGGGAGAGCTTCCCGCTGCAGGGGCAGTGTACCTGCCTGCCTGCCCACATGCAGCACTTGGGGTTTCAAAACAGCATTTTCCTTTTAAGGGGCTAGGGAGCTTATCCGCGCTTATTTAGGCTTTTGTGTGCTTGCTTGCGCGTGTTAAGATATCGTAATCGTTGCTCATTTATTTCTCTTCTGTTAGCCCGCAACTTGGCAAAAACGCACACTAAACCAAGCAAACCCCAAAAAGGAATAAAAAGAAGGGCAGGCGCCTGGGAAAAAAAACTTTGGCAAGCCCACACACCATTGAATCCAATGTGTTTTGACTATACACGATTTTGACGTTAAGGTTAAGCACGATCCCTGGAACCCCCCCCCTTTTTGCAGGCTTACTGTTATATATATATATATATATATATATATATATATATATATATATATATATATATATATATATATTCATGATGATAAGGTCTCTTACCTTCTGCCATGCACCCCCAACGCTATTTAAATTTTGTTGTTCAGTATTTATTTATTCATTTTTTTAAATGGTGCACCACTCAATTTTTTTAAAAAAACCCTCAAAGTGGTTTACAAATACATGAAATGGTAAAATCAAGAAAGATTCACAACCCCACTTTAAAATATGCAAACGTTAAAATACCAAATTACCTCAACTTTCTAAGCATCTGGGTAGGCTTGTCTAAACAAGAATATTTTTAACAGGTGCCGAAAATAGTACAGTGAAGGCAGCTGCTTGATTTCAACAGGCAGGGAGTTCCAAAGTGTAGGTGCCACCACACTAAACAATCAAGTTCTTACAAATGCAGAGTAGGTATTATGTGGTACCTGTAATAGTGCCAATTATATATATATTTTATTGCTAATCACCCTGTGAATTTTTACATGGAAATGTTGGGTTACCGGTATATGTTTAAGTAAATTCTTAGGTGCAGAATGGAGGTCTGTCTTCAGCTTGCAAGCTGGAAATATGTATGGAAAGCTGGTTAGGGTGTAAGAGATTAAAGCAAATAACTCAGCACAATCCTCTAGGGTTAGATATAGTATACTGCTGGGTGCTGCTGGGATTTTAAATGACTTAAAAATAATAATTAGCAAATGTCAGGCATTATTTGTTGTATTTTATTTAAGGTACTTTTACACCATTCTTCATCCATAACCCCTGCTGTCATTTCTGCTTCTAAATGTCAGTCATAACAGTCCATGCTTACATTCTGAACAGACACAGCACAAAAGAAGGCAGGATTGTGATGGAGGAGGAAAAAGAAAAACCAGGTGCTGTTTTTTTGTTTACAGAGTTATTGACATGACTAACTGCCATGGGGAGATTTTAGGGAGGTGGGTGAATGCCATGTGTTTCTGGGGCAGATTATTGGGTAGAAATTGCAGGGAAGCATATTTTTGCAGAACATTAGGAGAAACAATCTATGGTAAGAGTTTTTCAGCAGTGAAATACATTGTCTCAGGACTCTTTTGCTGAAGCTAGATGCCAATCTATTAGGGATGCTGTGGATGCATTCTGCATTGAGTAGAAGGTTAAACAACATCAGTATTCTTGAACCTTGGGTCTCCAGTTGTTGCTGCTCTACATCATTCCCATCCATTTTTTGCTAGTGTTCAGGAATGATGGAAGGTGTAGTTTAACAACCTCTGGGGATCCAAGGTTGAAGAACACTGGATTAGATTATTTTAGAGCAGTGATGGGCAACCTTTTGAGCTTGGTGTGTCAAAATTCGCCCAAAAACCTAGCATAACTCGGGTGGTGTGTCACCTCAAGAAAAAACCCATAATTTCATGAAATTTATAGTTTAAATAACAAAAATGTATAATTGTAATATATAACTGTATTTAATAAACCAAAAACTAATTATTTAACCAAACCAAACCCAAAACTCCTTATTTTTTGCAAAGTGCCCAGAGTTGTTGAGCTTTTTTGGGGGGAGCTACTGACCAAATTTTTGGAGGTTTTTTGTGGGGTGCAAAAGTTGCTGGGTTTTTTTGGGGGATGCCAAAGCTGCTGTATTTCTTGGGGGGGGGGGAAGAGAACAGAAGTAAATGACGAATAATACCTTCACTGGAACTAACATGCAGCATCGACATAGTCTGCCAAAGCGCCAAAAAACCCAGCACAGAACGGGTTAAAAAACGAACGCTGTTACATCCAATCATCGTCTGCCAAAGCACCAGAAAAAAACAGCACAGAGAGGGTTAAAAAACCAATCTCTGGCTACCAGCAACAACAACAACAAAAAAGGATCCAGGTTTTAACAGCGGAGACAAGCTGTAGCAACAAATGGGGGGGGGGGGAAACAACAACAAAAGCGTGAATGGACCGATGGGGCGTGTGCCAGCAGTGAGGGCTCTGCGTGTCACATCTGACACACGTGTCATAGGTTCGCCATCACTGTTTTAGAGGGTGCTGGTCATGGACTATAACAATAAAAATTGGATTTGATTACTTCCAAGGTTTCTTCCAACTATGATAATTATATGGGGATAAGTCTAGGTTCAGCTATTAGCTTTTGTAGCTATTTAGAACCTAGGTTCATAGATAATATTTTTCCAAACACTGGAGCAGTGGACTGATCTAATCATGCCTTGTCCCCAATCATCTGTCTAGCCTCTGGAAAATGGGGTGTCATTTAGATGGGCTTTTGGCTTGATCCTTCAGCTGATGCAATGGTGAAAATAAATGATATCCACTTATTGCTGCATGCAAAATCTATAGAAAGAACAAGGAATGTTATTTTATAGGAGTTGTTTCTCTGCATGCTACAGAACATAGAATCATTAGAAATCTTAAAGGGGTACCAAATTATTCAAGAAGCTCAAAGTATACCATGAAGAATTCCAAAAGGATTCTCTCAAGAACGGATGAATGGGCATCAAATGGCATATAAGATACAACATAAGATTGCGGAAAGTGATTGATCTTGGGACACAACCCCCTGCCCTGAATTGTGTCCTTTCATTTATTCAATCTGTCCCTAGACAAGAGATCTTTGAGCAGTGGTCGAACACTTACTGTAAACAACAAATGTGTGTGGTCTGTTACTGAAAAAGGTGAGTTCTTTATTAGGAATTGTTAGGGAAGAAACTGAAAACAAAATCGATAGTATCACAATGCCTTTATAAAACTTATATTTAAAATACTTTGTACAGGTCACCACATCTCAAAGTGGACAGCACAGAATGGAAATGATCAAATGATTCAGGTTTGAACAAGTTCCTCAAAAAGAAAGACAAGCATTTGGAACTTAGTTTAGAAAGGAGACCATCATGGAGGTTTATAAAAAATTTGAATGGTGCAGAGGGGAGGTTTTTCTCACTCTCCCATAATACTAAATCCCACCAGGGGATAGTTATGGCCTTTATTCCTTGCTTGTGTGCTTCCTAGAAGCATTTGCATGGCCACTGTAGAAAATGGTCTGTTGGATTTGATACATCTTTAGTGTCAACTAACAGGACTCTTGAGGGAATATAAAATAAAAAGATTCCTTCCAGTAGCACCTTGGAGACCAACTAAGTTTGTCATTGGTATGAGCTTTCGTGTGCATGTGGTTAAACAACAGAGTCTAGGGCTTGCTGATCAGAACGTCGGCGGTTCGAATCCCTGCAATGGGGTGAGCTCCCGTTGCTTGGTCCCAGCTCCAGCCCACCTAGCAGTTCGAAAGCACATCAAACTGCAAGTAGATAAATAGGGACCGCTCCGGCGGGAAGGTAAACAGCGTTCCCATGCGCTGCTCTGGTTCGCCAGAAGCAGCTTTGTCATGTTGGCTGTCTGCGGACAAACGCTGGCTCCTTCAGCCTATAGAGCGAGATGAGCGCCGCAACCCCAGAGTTGGACACGACTGGACCTGATGGTCAGGAACCCCTTTACCTTTACCTTTAAGGTGCTACTGGAGGGATTTTTTAATTTTATTTTGTTTCGACTACGTCAGACCAACACAGCTACCTACCTGTAACTGAGAGAATATAAACACTGCTGTGTGCAGTTACCCAAAAATTTTGCAGGACAATATTTTTATTGGTTTCAGAACATGAGATACAACATTAAAAAAGAACCCCAGTGTTAATACTTTGTATTGTTCAAAGATTTAACCTGATTACTTACTTCAATCACATTTTAAAATACTGTATGCTTTTTTTTTTTTACTCTTTAGCAAGCTCATTAGAGTGCATTTGTGTGTGGAGTGAAGTAGTTTTGTCATAAGCATGAATTACAATTTTTCACAAGCCTACGTAGCCCACATTGACATCCAAATGACAATTTGTGGTCAATATGAACAATTCAGAGAACTAGTACACAGTATAAACAGCACATGTTCCGTTTCTTCCCACTTTGCTTTTCTTCCCACAAGCCTTTGTTTACCTTTGTTGTTCTAATCTATACCTTCTTAATCCCTTCTTGTGGCACACTGTCACCTGGAAGAATCAGTTTTTGGAGTCTGTTATTAGTTAGGTCAAATATAACCTGGTGATTTGGTAAATGAATTTTATCCATGTGCTTTTGCTGTATTTTTCGCAGTAACTTCCTGCAAAAGTTCTGCAATTGCAGAACTTGAATTGAAATTTTTTCTAGAATTTTATCCATAGAGCAATTAACTTAGTCAGAATAGTTGTTTGGTTTGTAGTTGAATGGTACCTACAAAACTAGTGTAGGTCCAGTGTAGCAGTAGAATCTTGGGCTTTGTGTTTGGTATCCCACCTCTTCATCACTCTACCCAGAACTTTAAAGAAATTTTGACAAGCACAGAACTGGCAGTGATGGCACAGTGTTAAGTGCCTTAATATAGGAATGTATAATTTGTGCCCTCCAAATGTTGTTGGTTTCCAACTTCCATTGGTTTGCATGTTTACTTTGAACTAAATTCTGCTAAATTCAGTTAGACTTACTTCCAAATAAGTATGCATATGCAGTTTTAGAAGAGGAAGGCTAAAAAGGATGGAAATATAATGCAATCCATATCTTTGCCTTCAGACAGAAACTTGCACACGTTAAACCACATGACCCTGACTGATATATCACTTTTTCCAGCGATTGTGGTGTGCCAGAAGAAGAGAAACAGGAAAACAATTGTGCTGTTTCACTTCTTCTTTTTAATAATGCCAGAACAATTTAGTCGAACAATCCATATATCCTGGTGAGTGAACCAAACCTCCAGTATAGGGAAAGCCAAGACTACATTATGAATTTTCTTCTTTGGCCTTTTAATGAGGAAGCTTATTTTATTCCAAATGCTCTGAATCTGCAGTTGAAACTACAGGCAGCCAATTTGAAAAGGTGTCGCACTGTAACTTGAGCAAAATTGAATGTTCCACTTAGCACTTCCAACACAAAGACTGTGTGTTTTGACTGCCTTCTGTTGCCTGACTTTTGCCATGCCTCTCCCTCTCTCTTTAAAAGGTTTATCTTTTTCTTATTAAAAAAAAATTATGGACCCCTTTGATGTCTTCTAAGCAACCTGCTTCCTTTTCTGCTAGTAATGAAATTGTGCCTAGTACCTAAATGACATGTAGATAATATGCCTGACAATTCTGTAGGGCAATTGTATATTATTCTGTTCAGCAGTGTGTTTTATAGCAATATTATTGTGATCTTTGCACCCGTAGTACTTCTGACTTGACACATTGGCCTGTTATGGCTAATTGCTCTGAATGGAGATGGGCATCCAGTCAGGCCTAGTGATGTAGATCTCCATCCTTGCATATGCTCATCTCATATGTGTGGAAGGCTGGTTCCATGTTGAGGTCTACCTTAGTAGGTTTGGAAAACTGAATTTTTCAGAATAAATAATAATAATAATAATAATAATAATAATAATAATAATAATAATTTAGTATTTATACCCCGCTCATTTGGGTAGGTTGCACCAGCCACCTTGGGTGGCTTCCAACACATATAAAAACATAATAAACATGGTTTGAATTTGCTAGTCACATTATGTTTTTTGGCTACCGAAGCAATTGGCTTACTAGTGCTCTGGCATCAAAGGACTATATTTTACCAGCAAGTGATGGTGTGACAGCTTTTTCTAAATGCATCTGTGTGGGAGACTGCTCACACGGCAAGACATTTTTGTGAAATGGCTTTCAGTAATTCTGATAACCTCAGCTATGTACTACGACCCTTATTTATTGTGGAATCGCACAATGAGTTCTTTCACAGAGTCTTTCCATGTGGAACTGCTTCCATAGAGTTGCATCCTCCTGAATGGCAGCCCTGCCGATATTTGGATATTATGAAGCATTTTCTGTAACTCCTTTAACAGCAACTGACTCATTGTCATTCTTGCTGTAGTTTTATCAAGGGAGTGCTAAGGCACATATTTTTATTGTTCTACTGTGGAGGTGGTTGTGGGAGAATAAGAATCAGTAGCTGTTGCGAAAACTCATCCAAAGCCAAATGTACTTTAACAAACTACTTTAATCTGAGAGTCCTGCTGAAGAAGACGTTCCTCTTAGACAAACTGAATGCAAATTGCTAAGAGCAGGCATAACCTGAGGTGCCTTCTTCTTTATTACAATTTGTATAGTTTGCTGTTGGGTGGAGGTGGTTGTCTATAAATGTTTTTTCCTGCTTAACCTAAAAACTCTTAAGCAATTTATAACAGTCCGCAGTCTTCTACACCACAAAGTAAAACAAGGAGTTGAAACATTCTATGATACCTGTTTTGTTTGAATAGCTTGTGGTTGAGAAAAGAAAATCTACCCCTGCCTCAAAAAAGTCTGTGCAGAAATAATATCCTTGAACTGCCCTTGGGCGTGTTGAGAGTAGCCTGTTCTAGCTATGGTTGATTCAGATTAAATCTTAACTAAAGCTGTAAAATTTTCAAAATGTGTCACAATATCTACGTATTGTAATTACAAAAGCAAATATTAAATAGGATGCTTTCTAACAAAAGATTGAGACCACATCCTCTGGACAGAATAAAAGAGATGATGCATTGACCTCAGGGTCATACATTTGAAGTGATAGAATTTTTATTTTTTTGAGCAAACTCAAAATGTTTCACCTTTCTCCTCATCTTAAGGGTGAAAATTTGAAGTAGCATTTTTAGGATCAGTTTCCTTTTGGAAGAGAAGCAACTGAAGACTTATTGTGCCTTTGTAATACTTTGATTGTATACAAATGCAAAAGTTTAACAGACATTTTGTGAGGAATAGGATAAGCAGAATTCCAAAATTCAAAATCCAGACTTAACTCCCTGGCAAGATGATTAAAACAATTGCCACTTTTCAGCCCTCCCAATTTGTAGTTCCTCATGACAAAACTAGCTCTCACCATGGCAAGAGTCTGTGGCACACAGTCCATATATTTGTTGACTTAGAGGTCTGCATTTCCACTTACTATGGCAGGTGTTTTATCACCCTCTGGCAAGTGACAATTTGGGATAGTTCCTAGCCTTACACTCTAGTTTCAAGTTGAAAGGCAGCAAGGATCATCTCTACAGTTGTGCTTATTTTTAGAGAGCAAAATATAAAGGCAGTGTCCCCCTGAAACTCATACCTGGAAATGAAAACTTGGCTTGCTGTTTGGCACTGACTGGCTGATAGAATATACTATTGATATAGTATACTGTATTATGATATTCTAGTTAAAGGTTTCTCCCCTTGTGTCTATGTAACATTTAGGGAGCAATGAAGTGGTTCAAAATATCATTTTCAACAAATATTTGAAAGCAAATCTAAATATGTGCTGTTACCAATATCTGCTGTTTGGTTTAGTTAGGTCTGTGTTTTTTTAAACTTCCTTTCCTTTTTTTAAATTAGGAATGTTTGTAGCCGCCATGTGAGCCTGAAGTATAGAGACCCAAGATATGATTCTGGAACTTTAAGAAATATAAGAGACCAGCTTTAACTGTAAGTTAAATTATTTCGTTTGAAAATGTACAATAACTGATTATTACTTGATTCTTAACTACAAGTCTGATGCAAACAAACTTTTTATCTGTTAGTAGACACTCCAGCTGGCCTTTCTACTTGAAACTTAAGTTTATATCCATGCAGACACAATACTTGCTGCTTAAAATGGTGAGTTGGCTCACCTAGTGTGAAGTAAATTTGCTCATGGCAAGCTTGTTAGCTCCAGTGCATCTCATGATATCTGTCTAGCAATCATGACAGGATGTACTGTACTGGGAAAGTATTCTCTCTTTAATAAGGTACTAATGACTATCTTGGGACAATCTCAACTAAAGAGCCACAAGTAGGAATGCCACTTGGGGCAAGATGTTGACTGTACCATCTGTTCCCAGCATGTATGAACACTTTAAATGATATATTAAGAAATTAAACTTTTAAATTGATCTTCCTACTTGTCCCTCTCCAGTGGTCTAGATACAGTACTGAAATGCCCTCCCTTCTTTCCACTAGGAGGCAGGTTCTGCTTAAATTCCGCTCTCAGTACAGGCCTAGATTTCATTGTGAGGGCTCCAAGGGGAGTGTGTTTCTCTTCTCTTCTCTTCTCTTCTCTTCTCTTCTCTTTTTCTTCTCTTTTCTGAGACACCATTGTGCCCACCCTGGACAAATGTAGTATTTTCTTAATGATTCCAATTCTTGAAGAAAGCATGTTTTTACCTCTTTCTTCTCTATTAGCCTCCCTTAAATATACCCTGATCATAGCCTGCATATTTTTTTGTAAATATACTTATTATTGCTTCTTATTTCATCCAGTAGAACAAGAAACAATATTCCCAAATTTGCCGAGATTTCCATGATTGAGTTGCCAGTCTTTTGTAAAATTGTGAAGTAAAGTCAATTAAAGAAAGCATATTTTGATTCCTAGAACTTCATGGAAGCCATTGGGAGCTTTAAACTAAGATCGGCTTTGGCTTCTGTTGCTTGATCATACCAGAGTATGGCAACACCTCTGGTTAACTAGCTTTGGTATATAACTATCAAATATGGAAGGGGAATAGGGGTGGTCTTGGAAAAAAGGATTAACACACAGCATGCCAGGAAGAAGGCTAGGCTGGAACCCTTCTGCACTAGTGGCCAAAATTGTGGAAACCTATTGGAGAAAGTGTATTTCCGAGGTCTGATGGCTCATAACACCACTTTTTTTTTAAAGTAATACCATAAAATTATATATCAATGGAAAGATAATTTAATGAAGAATGTATTGCAATAACTTTTATGAAGGATTATTTATTACAACAACAGTTATTGCATTACATTCTTCATTAAATTATCTTTCCATTGATATATAATTTTATGGTATTGCTGAAAAAAAAGTGGTGTTATGAGCCATCATTGCCAAAACAAGATGACACCTGATTGACTCTCTAAACACTCCTATTTCTGGTTATTTGGCTATAACTTTTGATATAATATAGATAATTGAACGATCTTTGTTTCATTACATTCTTCATTAAATTATATTTCCATTGATATATAATTTTATGGTATTACTCCAAAAAAGTGGAGGCATCAAACCTTGGAAATACATTTTCTCCAAAAGGTTTCTACAATTTTGGCTACTAGTATATAGTGCAGAGAATTATTTATTGAGTGGTGGTGGTATTCAATCATATGAGCCCGCAGCTAGAGCAGGAAGTGTTGCAGTACAGACATAAGCTTAATGCCTTATCTGAGGTTTATGAGAAGTAGGCTTTAGTTTGTTGTCCTTTCCCAAGCAGCCAAGGGGACAGCTTGATGTAGAATAGTGATGTTAAGATGGGGGATTCAATCACATAATTAAAACATCTTTGAATGCAGTGTAGGACTGCAGCCTTTGTAGTCTGTCAGTGTTCTTGTATCCTTTAAATACATTTTTTCCTTGATGGGCAAAAATGAATTAAGAGAATACATATGTTACCACCTGTCTGGTTAAGGAACAAAAGATTTGGATAGAGGGATTATGCTATTTGCATTATTAACGCTAGACAATTTAACAAATCAAACAAAACTGCATATTTTTTTAAAAAAATGGTTGCTTCATGTCCATTGAAGTTGGTATGCAAATATTAGGAGTGTCTCTCAGGTTTGTTTGTTTTTTAATTTAGAATTCCCATTGAGACATGAACCATGGAATGTGTAGCAGTTGTTTGTTTAGTGCTAGCAGTTTCAAGCATGCAAATAAGTGTTAGGTAAAATTTTTGTGTGATGCCATCTTCAGTAGGAAATTATCAAATGCAAACTTGCATGGTAGAAGTAATATTTTAGAGCTAGGAGAGTAAATTAAACAAGGAGGGGGAGAACCATGTACATCACATTGAACTCATTGGAGGAAAAGGTGGGATATAAATGCAATAAATAAATATTTGCTCCTGACTAGCCTCCTTCTGTACGCCACATGAGTCATGAATTGCCCCTTTTCTCAAGCCATTGCCTCATGTTTTAGACATGCACCGTTTCAATTCTCTTGGAATCATGTTTCTTCCTGATACAACAATTGGGGATAGGTGTGTTAGATAATTAGACTGAAGAAATAGATCCCTCCCTTCTTTTAAGAAGTGCATTTTTTTTGCAAAATTCTTGAGGGTTAGGGGGGCAGGAATAGGCATTTTATTAAGGAGTACATAGCAAATTCTGTAGTAGCAAAAGCATAGATATTTTTTTAAATGAAGGAATAAGAATTATCTGGAATGAAATGTTTTTTGTAATTTGTGATGCAGATAATTGATTAAAGTTCTGATCAACTTTACACTCTTTCTGTCTCAAGGATATTGCCAGTTCTCTGGCAGAATCCCACATCACTCCAATAACATTTGAGCGATGGAGTCCTGTGGGGCAGGCTGTTGCATAAGTAGTACCCATGCATAGCTGCCGAGTCTCCCGTTGAAAAATCTGGGATCAGCAGCGGCACGGCACCAGAAGTCGCTTCTATGCATGTCTGGACATGCGTAGAAGCAACTTCCGGTGCCGGTGCTGCCCAATTTCCGATGCCCAGACAGAGCAGGGCAGAGCAGCACCGGAAGTCGCAGAAGGAGCCTCCCTGGCAGGTAGGAAATCAGGGGAATTGCGGGATTTTTTCCTATTCGGGATAACAGCGGGAAACGGATTAAAATCCAGGGGTTTCCCGTGAAAAACGGGAGACTTGGCAACTATGTACCCATGTTCCATGCCTATAACCATTGCTGTCCCAGTACAGGTTGCTGGCACTACTCCTGACAGTGCCTGGCCATTCTCTTACAGCAGAGGTGGGGAACCTTTGATTCTTCATATGTTGTTAGACACCAACTCCCCTCAGTCCAGCCACTATGGTCAATAGTTAGAGATGATGGGAGTTGTCATCCAGCAATATGTGGAGTGCCACAGGTTCCCCATCCATTTTTTGGATGATTCTATCCTTCACACATTACTTCGGCAAGGTGGGATCCATATTGCAAAGGGACGCTAGCAATGCTGCTCAAGTAACATAAGACTCTGGTCATAGTCTTCTGTTGTTGAATGAAATTCCAAACCTATAATTTAATACATACCGGTAGTTTTGGCCTGCGAAGAACTTATATTCACATTACAGTATTTCTTTTTTCTTGTGATTGGTTGCTTTTGAAACAGAAACTGGTTGCTCAGAATTTGTGACTGAAAAATTCCTAATGATTTCACTGGACTCTGAGTGATCATGGGCTGCCTGAAAAAGTTTAAATCATCATTTAAAAAGTTTAAATCAAAAGTTTAAATCAAATGCCTTCTTCATAAAATGGTTTTTTAAATGTACTTTGCATCAAGATAAAACAGTGTTGTGAATAATGATTATCTGCCTTTATCCCTTAATTCTTCTAAGAACTGAAGCTGAAATTGTGCAATTGAAAAATTATTATTTTTCATCCTGTTAAAATCCTGTTGTGGTATATAATTACTGGGAAAGCATTTTTATTTTATTACACAGAAAGGTGTATTGATACTTGAAATACAGTACTATGTGAACAGAATTCAAGTACTTTGGGAACATTTGTTCTTTTTGAATTGCATTATCAGCCCCACCAGTCAGTCGTGACTCTGCTGAAAAATGGTGTTTAGGTAAGGATGCCCGGTTGCTAAGCAATGGACATTAGAGGCTTAAACGTTTAAAGCTGTAGTGCAAAGTTTCTCCCTTTGCGTGAGATATTTTCATGTTACAAATTGGAAGGTTTTAATACTGGGTTTTTTCTTCCTTAAACTGCTATTTAAATATGTTTTTTATATAAGGAAGACTATAATAGCACCAAAGTTATGAAATTTTGTATAATTGGAGATGATTTTATTTTTATTACTGTCTCCTACTATCTTTTAGTCTGTTGCTTACAGATGGGGAAAATTTACCCAAGTTTTGGCGTAAATTTAGGCATTTTAAAAATTCTGCTTATTTCAGTATTAGCAAGCAATATATAGCAGCAACAATTAAATATGGAGGTGAAACTAAGGGATTGTTTGGCAGCTCATGCTAGAGATAATGCAAAAGTTGATCACGTCTATTTCACTTCACATTTTCAGTTGCAGAAGGTGATAACTCGATGGGTCAGCAAGAGGGAGCAGAGAATCTCTACTTGTCTTGGTCAAAAGAAAAAAGAAAAATAGAAGAGGGTTGTTTTGTGCCTTGACAGGTCACATATTCCTGATCTCTTTCTCAGGACCTGGATAATGTGCTATGGTGAGCAAGACCAGGTTTGCAAAAGAAAAGTAGACTTGGCTTGCCTGTGGCAGGGACCTCAGTGATGAATGAGAAATTGGGAAGTAGGGTTAGGGAAATAACTGGAAATCTCTATCCTTCCCCTGACCTGTCATTCAAATATGTTGATCCATTAGCTAGCAACTAAATTTTGTGTCAAGAAAACACATTGCAAAAAAACTCCAAGTCCCAGGTCAGAATGGATTACTGCTGAAAGAATATGAAAATGTAGGGTGGCTAGGAATATTCTCCATTGTTCAGTGAGGCCCAACTGGGCCTACCTACAGTGTTCAAGACTTGTTCAGCCCCAGGACTTCCTATTGGGTGTCCTGTTGGTCTCTCAAGCTCTAGCCTTTCCCTCCTTTGGCCAGAATGATGTCATGCAGTTGAACACTTGTCTGATGGAACTGTTGTTTGTTTGTTTGTTTTAAAACCAAACTCAAATACTTATATGGTCCAAACCTCTGAACGCAACTGACCAATAAAATGTTCTACAAAATACTTGAATTCCCTTCTAATCCAGCTTTATGATGCCTCAAATCATTGCAGGCTCCGGAGTGATGTCAGGTGTTTGCTTGGGCCTCAAGACTAGCAGAGGGTCCACTGCAGCAACAGTACCATCATTATGTTGCACAAGGCACCCAAGAAGATTGAGTTAATTTGTCACAGTTGAAAGGTCAAGGTGTTTAAAAATATATATTTTTGGGCACTGATAGCCCATCCTTCACATTGTGATCCCAGGATGAGTTACATGGAGCTCAGTACAATTAAATTATGTAACATCTTCCAGTCCCAAAGGCCTGTGCGTTGATCTGTTGAAATATATACAATGACAAGGCCAGATGCACCTCAGAGGTGAGGGCATCCCACAGTCTGGGGGGGGGGGTCAACACAGAGAAGTCCCTCTCACACATTGCTATCCCATGAACTAGGGCTGGGCAATGTAGTTCAAAGCGGGTTTGAAGTCCACATCATGTTAACATTTTCATAATATTCAACATGGCAATATATCGCGAAACACAGTGTGTGTGTGCGCGCTGTAAAAAATCATGATGTGGGGAAAACCTTGAAGCTAGTTATCACTTCTCATGATTCTTGTCGCCCCATTGCTGTGCTGCCTCAGCTCTTCCTTGCCTCCTGCAGGGGGCAGCAAACCACAAGAGCAGGCGCTGAAGAAAGCAGCCCACCCAGAAACTTAGCAATATACCGGTACAGTAGATGCCACAAGCTTCTTTTTTAAAGCACAGGTGCCAGGCTGGTACATGCTTGAGGGAGATGCTGGTCCAAGCTGGTTCTGGGCTTCTTTCTGGGAGCCCCCTTTCTTTTCTCCTTTTGGACTCTCTTTGCCAGCAGAACCTTCCTGAGGGCGCCTTCTGATACTCAAGCTCTGGTTGGGGGTCTTTGAAGAGCAGGAAGGTCTTTCTGCTTCACCTCCCCAGAGCCCACCCCCATGTTGCTGCCCAACCCTGCCTTTTGAATAGCTGATGCCCTCAGCGCCTGGAAACAGCTGCTTGTCCTGTGGAAAAATACACGGGTTATTTACCCCTGAGTTTAAAAAAATAAAAATAAACCTTGCCCTGTTGTTTAAGCCCCTTTCCTCCCCTTTTGCCTTCTGTGTCTGTGTGGGTGTCTGTGTCTCACCCCCCTCGTAATGTTCCCTATTTTCTCCTCCCTATCCTCGAACTCTCCCCAATTCTTCCCTCACCCCTTTGCTTTCTCACACATTTGTTCCCCCAATCCTATACTTCCTTATGTGCTTCTTCCTTTTTCTTCCCTCCCACCCCCACTGGCTAAAAAGGAGAGAGAAATGTTTTTGTTTTCTGGTGTTTACATAGTTCCAACCTTATTTCAGACATTGTGATATCATGATGTTTAGCCTTTGATATATCACCATCTTGAATACCAGACATCACACAGCCCTACCATGAGCTTTGCATGGTGATGCAACTGCTCACATGGCCTCTCCTGAAAATCTCAACATCTGGGCAGTTCTGTTTGGAAATAGAAGGTTTTTCAGATTGTTCTGGCCAGAAATATCAACCGACCACTTACACAGGGCTTCTTCCCTGTTCTATTTCCATCCCCATCTGTTTTGGCTTTATTTCTTCACCCTTCACCCTTCTCTTCCTTTGGGCTCCCCCCACAGACATGAAATTAGTTTGAAGACTACAGGTTCTCTACCTTGATGAAAAGAGAAGGGAGAAAGAAACATGCTGAACATTAGGTATGCCATATAGATAAAATCAGTATGGGAAGAAGGAGCAAGCAAGAGGTAAACAAAACAATTACCGTACTTTTCTGTGTATAAGACTTTTTTTTTACTCTAAAATAATGTTCAGAATCTGGGCTCGTCTTATACACGGATAGTATCTCCCCCCCCATTTTCTTAAACTGGAGTCCCCCAAAATAGGGAGCGTCTTGTGCATGGCAGCGTCTTATAGATGGAAAAATATGGCACTTTATCTGTTCTATTCTGTAAGCAAATGTAGTATATTTGTAGACTGCCATATAATGCTGTATTTCCAAAGCGAAAGGCGCCATGATCATGCTGGCTTGCCTGTCAGACGATTAATTATAGCAAGCTCTAACTCTTAACACCTGCCAAAAAGTCTTCTGCTTCCTTAACCAACTTTGCCCATCCTGTTTGATAATCTAATTGCCCCCTGCTCTTCAGCCCACCCCTTTTTCTGTAAATCCTTTGGCTTGGAAGTCTCATCTGCAGAAGAAACACACCTTGATTACATGTAGGGTGCATTTGCTCACATTTTATTCCTCTGTATTTTCCCCATTTGAAATTTAGGTAGTAGATTCACTGGGGAAGAGCCCCACCCCTTTGGGAGCTTATATTGTTCTGTAATATGTCATGTGCATTAGAATTACAGTATAGTTGAGTAGCATGGCTTGGAGAGCAAGGCTTCTAATATTTCAGGAACCATTGAGTCATGCATGCAGCATGTATGCTACTAGCCATGATAACAGTGCTGTGCCATTGCAGTTTAAGACTGCAGTGCTTCTGAATACCAGTTGCTGGAAACTACAGGAGGGGAGAGGGTTATTGTGCTTGAATCCAGCTTGTAGGATTCCCACAGGCATCTGGATGGCCACTGTGAGAACAGGATGCTGGACTGGATGGGCAACTGGCACTGGCCTGATACAGCAGGCTCTTCTTATGTTCTTACACTTGTCTGCTAGTGCTTGGGGATATAATTATGTAAATAAGTTTTAGGTAGGAATTTAGTGTGATGACAACCATTCATGAAAGTAGGGAATCAGCATAGGCAAACTTAGAAGTCAGAAATGTATTTTAAAGCTAGAATGGTACACTCTTGATTAGCTCCTTCCTGCCCTCTCTCCACTGTCCCACACCAGCTATATTAAGACACATATTGTCCTTTAGTTTAGACAAACACTTTCTGTTCTCTTGGAGAAATTGTGTATTTGTTCCTGATGACAGAGGAGAGCCATGGAAAAATTGGACAGAAGCAGGTGCTTAAGACTTGGAGAAAGAGAATCTCTTCCCCCCACCATTCTCTTCCAGGGAGTCCAAAAGTTCTTGCAAAGCTCTTGAGGACTACTTAAAAACAAATAGTCATGGTAGGGATAACCAACCTGATGCCCTTTAGATGTTTTAGACTCCAATTCCCATCACCTTCAGTCAGAGTCAGTAATCAAGGAGTTGTAGTTCACAACCTCTGAAGAGCATTGTGTTAGCTACCCCAGGCTTTTTAGTAGCCCTGAAGTAGTAGTAGTAGTAGTAGTAGAAATAATAATAATAATAATAGATTTTAAAATCCCATTGGAATCAAGTATCCCCTTTGGTATATCTACCCTTGATGGTGTCAATTTTACCTGAGGTTTGGGGGATTCCCTACTACCATCAAATAATAGTATGATTATGATAGCTAATAATAATTTTGATCAAATTTTGTTAAGGCTAAAGCTTAGATGTGACAGAGACTTAACTGTCATCTGAAGTGCAATGCTTTTTCGAAGTTTGTGGTGCAAATAGTTAAACTAAAGTTTCCAGATATTTTTTCAACTCTTGCATTTTAGAGAAAAGCACATTTCTGTTCCATGTGGGACAGGCTGGTCACATGAGTGATACCCATGCCGCATCCTTACAACCACTGTGCTAATACAGGTTGCTGACTCTGTTGTGCATGATTTCGATGTGATTCCATCCTTTACATGATATTTGGAACCATGTGGGATCCAGGCAAAGGGATCTTCCATGCAGTTACTATTGAATCTGGTGATGGGTTTCTATTGTTGTAGACAGCTTGAGTAAAAATTCTAACCCCTTCATTTAATAAAAATGTTTTTGCCTCCAGAAGAACATTTGGGAGCAACAGATTACATCTCAGAACTTGTTGTTGTTGTTGTTGTTTAGTCGTTTAGTTGTGTCCGACTCTTTGTGACCCCATGGACCAGAGCACGCCAGCCACTCCTCTCTTCCACTGCCTCCCGCAGTTTGGTCAGACTCATGTTCGTAGCTTCGAGAACACTGTCCAACCACCTCAGAACTTATCATTAGAAAATTCCTATTGATTTTGTTATACAGTCAATATGTTAAATCAGGTTGATAAAGCTGTCTTTTCTGCGTGGATCTAACTTCCCCCTATTTATTAAGATGTCGTAGCACTATAGCAACATTTAAAAAAAACAATTTAAATAATTACTCCCTCATAATCACTGATTTAGAGGCAGTTGTGATTCTCACATCAAAGTGCTCCCCCCACCTGTCGCCTTTTAATGAAAAAATGACACAGCTGAATTTTCTTGTTAATAGTCTTTCAACCACAGTTGACAATCACTTAAAAAAAGAAGAAGCAAGATACTCCTGTGAGTCATGGAAGTGGGTGTGTTTCTGCAGAGAGCAGCTTTCGTAACACCAATCCACCAATCTGTCACCAGAGTCGAAAGAATAGAACACCCCTGCACACAGGCTCTGCTTTGGCAAAGAGCTATCTTCTTTACTACCAATGTGAGTTACAGCTAAGCTGCTGCTTTCTTAGAGGCAAGTGGAAGTGAGTATGCTAGCAGTAATGGCAACATGTGCTTGGAGATGAATTCCCCCCTGTAGTTTGCTTTTCAAATCTTGTTTTTGATATGTGACAAAGCTTAAGTGCCTGTTATTCATAATATTGTGGTTCAAAGGAGGCAGAGTTCAGTAAGTAGTGTGTGTGTGTGTGTGTGTGTGAGAGAGAGAGAGAGAGAGAGAGAGAGATTTGCATTGTTGCACCACGCTTGATGTCCTAAAATATGGAAACAAGTTGAAAGTGTGCATGATGCAAAAATAAAATAAAATGTACATGTGCATAAGATTAATGCTGAAAAAAGAGGATCTTTTGTTAATTTTTGAGTGTATAGAATCTAATGCCCGGCAAGTTAACACTTGGCAAGAACAATTTGCATAAGAGAAAAGACAGGAGGAAAAACAGTATTTTAACCCTTCCTTGTCAAGTATTTACCCTTGTACCCTTCTCACAGTGTTTTTAATTGTTTGTATTCATTATCATTGTTTACCTTAGAGATTTGATATTCTTTAAGGATAAAAGCTGGTTGGGGAAAGGGTTTGGGGGAGATATGGCTGACAGGGGAATGGATAAGTGCTCCCCTTCTTGAGATTGCTTTTCAACAAGCAACCTTCCGGCGCTTTATACCCCTTATTTTAGGTTAGGTCAATCTGCATCCGTATAGCTTATGGTACAGGATGTCAAATGGAAAGTTCACCAGTAAAGATAAAACATACTATATGATTACTTAACAAGGTATTGGATGGTACATGTTACAGGTGTTCAACAAATTTTCAAACTTTACATCGCTGTGATACTTTACTAAAAACTAGAACAGTAAATGAGTGAGCAGGTGAGGTAGCAACTAAATCGTTCTTTAAGGTTATGTTTGTGCAAGCATCCTTTTGTTGCTTTTCATTTCATTTCTGTTTGTCTCCTTCCTCAGCTAAGAATTATGTGTTTAGGTTTTTAAATTATTTTAATAATATGGGATTTGTGCAGTTATTGCTTTACATCCCTGCAGCAAACACAAGTAATTTATTTTAGTCTACAAAACAAAGGTGGAGAAGCCTGAGGGTGACTGTAAATAACAAGAGTTGTGTAGGGTCACACATCAGCCTCTCCTCTACACCCAGTATAAATGTGCTGGGGAAACAGGTCTGTAGTGACTGTAGGACTTGCACAAAATCAGCTTTTTTAAAAAAGGAGGATAACAACTGGGACGAAGCACATCTAGAGTTGAATGAAGAAACACCTGGAGATAACTTGCCCAATTTGTGTAAAAGTTACTCCTCTTTAAGGGATGCTCTGCGTGCTACCAGATCCCTGTAGCAAAATTCCAGAAAGCGTTGTATATTACATTCTGTATGTTCAGTGATCTACACATGTAATGGGCACTTCACAAGTTACAATCTACTTGTGGAAGTTTTACTGTAGCCTACTTGGAAGTGGTTTCCATCAAAGAATTTGGTAGCACATGGAACATCCCAAACTTTCACAGGACGAAAGTAAGAATTGGAACACTTACTAGGTCCAGTCTGATAACACTTAAACTACTTTCAGGGACATATCACACTGAAAACCCCTTCTGAAGACTACTTGTCTGCTGTAACCCATTTAGAAAGCTGAATATTGGCTGCCTACTAATGCAGATTGTTCTGTCCATGCCCAGGCCATTAACTTTGGGTCAACAGCTCAAAGCTTCATGGCTATCATGATATTTATGGAGTTGCCCAGCCCTTTTGATTTGTACACGCATGCTTGTTTTATGCTTCCTCTTGAACCATGTGCCCTTATTTCTCTAAAAAGATATCTGGCTACACCACATTGCCTATTATAAGTCTGCCCATGTGGGAGAGGAAACGGCAAAGTAAATTTCCAGGGCAGAGAATTTCTGATTCTTAGTAAGTTGTATGGTCATATGTGACCCTGATTTCTGCTAGGCTGAGATGGAAGGGACCCTCAGTGCTATAATTGCTATTCAATGGTTTCATGATGTAAAAAAAGGTAGTTTGCTTGCTTACACAGAACTATTCATGACTAAATGAATATATCTTACTCTAGTCGTATGTCAGCTCATCAGTTACTGATCATCATTAACCAGCATCCCCACCCTTCTAGCAACGTGCACAATAAAGTCACTTCTCTCAACCAGTTTTTTCTCTATCTCTTCAGGGAGCTTCAGGTACTTCTGACTCAAGGTAAATGAGCCATGAGGATCAATGGTGTAGAGTCCTGTCCCCAGCTCTCTTTTTTCTGTTGTAGTGTCTTCATTGGTCACAAAGCTGTATCTTCTGTTCTGCCTGGAAGTGTGTCCTTGTGTAACAGGTCTGGGCAATATAAAATGCTAAGTGTCCAAAGGTGGCAGGGTCTTCACATCACTCAGGCTGAGGATATCAACAGACATCAATACATAAAAACATACATTTGATGGGCACCTTCCTGAAGGCTGACCCAGAAGTAAACATCTTCTATGATGCTTTTTAAATACTTCTGAGATTTGTCACAAACTTAAGTAGCATTCAGAAATTTCATGGTGACTGACAGGATTCCGTTACAGTGAAAATAAACATTTCATTTTATTTTAGCTGAAACAATCCATTTGGTGAACCTCAGCATTTTAAAATTTATATTCGTAGAAGCATATGCACCCTCAACCTTTGGACCCCCAAGGCATCTCAAAGTCATAAAATAAATATTTACACTTCTATAAGTTACATCAATCTGTCCAGTTTCTTGAGTTTGATTTCCAAATGGCCTTGAAGTGAAATGTGAATCACAAATGAGCCAAGGTACTTAGATTATAGGCACGCAGGTGGTGCAGTGGGTTAAACCACAGAGCCTAGGGCTTGCTGATCAGAAGGTCGGCGGTTCAAATCCCTGCGACGGGGTGAGCTCCCATTGCTTGGTCCCAGCTCCTGCCTACCTAGCAGTTTGAAAGCACATCAAAGTGCAAGTAGATAAATAGGTACCTCTCCAAGCAGGAAGGTAAATGGTGTTTCCGTGCGCTGCTCTGGTTTGCCAGAAGCAGCTTTGTCATGCTGGCCACATGACCTGGAAGCTGTACGCTGGCTCCCTTGGCCAATAACGCAAGATGAGCGCCGAACCCCAGAGTCGGTCACGACTGGACCTAATGGTCAGGGGTCCCTTTACCTTTACTTAGATTATACCAAATGCAGAAATCGGGGGGAGGGAGTCCATAAGCCCATCAGTCTCACTGAACATCTTGAGGGCCACAAGTTCTACACCACTGCCTTAGGACATTGGATTTGCAGAATAAATAATTTTACAGCAGAGTTGTCTGTGTCTTCCTTTTTGGAAGGAAACTTTCTGGAACACAGTCATACTTGGAGCAAGGTAGTTGCTGCATATGCTGACTTTTGCTGTCACAGATAGAATCAGTAATGTGAAGGTTACATCCATTCACAGAACGCTGTGCACAGTGACCTTTTCTGCTGCTATTATCACACTTCTACAACTGCTATTCTAATAGCCAGTACACTTGGGTGTGGGCCTTCGTACAACCAGAGGTGTGTGGAATACTGCATGATTTGTGTCTAGGAAATGAGAAGAGTCCCATAGTAACTTGACTGCAAGTGGAAGTTTGTTTAGAATCCCCCCCCCCTTATTTGCATTGCTAGCTTGAATTGCTAAAGAAGGGATTCACTTATTCAATAATTTAGCATTTCACTTGCTGTTTCAGAAAACAAGAGCAACAGGATACTTTTAAAATTAGAACAAACAGGTATATTGTAAGGGTGGTGGGCCCATTTTGAAGGCCTGCCTTGGAACATGATGTTTTCCTGAATGTTTTGCTAGTGGGAGAATGCAGATGATCCTATCAAAGCCCCTGTCTAGCTATAAAATGGTGAAATGAAATGGGTAGCTGACACAATCACTCCTCAGCCTCCTCTCCAGTTTAGTGGTGCTCATGTGGTTCCTTAGAATTTTGGGCAGCTTTGGGCTATGAAGCAAACTACATGAAGGCTAGAGCTCAAGTGATACAATTCTTTATTGAAAGCTGACTGAACCCTGGCTAGTATGCATAAACATGCCTACCATGTTCCAGTGTGGGCTACGAGGAAGGCACATTTTTCATTGCATCCTCAAGTGGTCAACAGACAGTTATTTTGAATAGTCCAGAGGTTAATGACTCCCACTGAAGATTTATTCTGGGTACTTGCTAAACAAATGATCAAAATGGATGGAGGATGACAAAATCATTGCTGATGAGCAGGTGGGTTTTCGCCCTGGGAGATCTACAATGGACCAAATATTAACTCTGTACCATCTGGCGGAAAAGTATGCCGACAAAGCCCCAAAAGTTCTTCAAAATTGGCTGCTATAACAATCGATCGCAGCCTCCTTCACCTGATTATCAACCTGCACATTAACACCTTGCTGAGAATCAGGCTAGACAATAATGGCCTAGTCTCCAACCCGTTACCACCTCTAGGGGGGTAAGACAGGGCTGTCTATTGGCTCCAGCATTGTTTAACTTTTACATTAACTCACTGGTGACTCATATGGCCAATGACGCTTTTCATCCTCCCAAATTAGCAGGCCGTTCTCTGAATGTTCTCCTGTATGCAGATGATGCCGCCCTTCTCGCTAGATCCCCCATTGGGCTGAGGAGAATGTTACAAGCTTTACATGAATACTGTGTTCAACATAAGCTCCAACCTAACTATGCCAAGACCACGCGTCCGAGACCCCATCAATGGTCGATGAACGGGATCCCCCTAGAGCAGGCTAACTGCTTTAAATATCTGGGGCAAGTAATTCAATTAAATAGGTCTTTTCTGGCCCATAGAGACCAAATAACTACCAATGCATCTAAAGCAGCCAGGCAGATTAGATCTCTATATGCTAAGAACCAGGCGCAATCAGTGAAGGTAGCTTTGAGACTTTTTCAAATGAAAGTCCTTCTTTTGGTGGGTATCTCTTTGGGCTCCCGTGGGGATTTTCTGAAACTGGATTCTATCCAAACAAGCTTTCTCAGAGCCATTCTTAGGATTCCTCCTTCTGTAGCGGGCGGGGCTATGAGACTGGAGGTCGGTTGGCAAGCCCTACGGTATGTGGCCCTGAAGACGAAGGTTTGGCTATGGCTCAAGCTTTCCTTTAAACCAGTGGGTATCGCACCCTTGATTTTGAGGGATGATTTTCAATCATCGTGGGAAAGGGAAGTCACTAATGAGGTTCAGTCCTGTGGATTGTCACACCTTTACTTCCAGTCTATGACGTACATTCAAGCCAGAGCTGTGATCTCCCTGAGACTGAGTGATATTGCTAGGCAAGAATATATAGCTCAGCTAAAACCAGGGATGTTTCTTGGGGACCAGATCTACCAGATCATACCAGCCCCCTACCTTGCGGAAATCCACTTTGTGGAATACCGTAGACTTCTTACAGCGGCTAGATTAAATGCCCTCAATTCTGCGGTACTGTGGGGAAGGTATGGGGGAGTACCATACGCCCAGAGAACTTGTCATTGTGCCATGGGGCGGTCGAGTCCACCGAATATATTCTCCTAACTTGCCCTTCTTATTCAGAGCTTAGGCAAAATCTTATAGCTCCACTTCTACTCCAGTTTAGCTTTCTACCCAGAGAAAATCAGGTTTTATACTTGCTGAATAATGCTACTAGAAATACAGCCTCATTGGTGGCCAAATTTCTTTTTTTAGCTTTCAAGCGTCGTAAGACTAAAATTGACTATATTGATTTGGGGCTATCTGTTTAGCCCTTTTAAAGTGTTGCCTGTGTTTAAAAACCCTTTCAGATGTTTTAACTTTGTATGGATAAATGATGATGATGACTCCCACTGTAGAGGAGGAATCTGGAGCATTTGAGGACCTGCTGTGACCAACTAGTTACACATGTTGATGATAAATTGGCTCGAATTCAGAGTGTTGTTGATGTTTATTAAATGTCTACACTGCCCTTCATCTGAGGATCACAGGCTGGCTTGCAATTTAACACATGGAGTACCATTGACCTGCAGTTGTGGTTCCAGATGAAGGTACCCAGTGCCACAGTCAGTGATGTGCTGTAGGATCAGTTTGAACTTATGCAGTCAGCGGATGTGGACAAGGTGCTAGCAGTTGTACGTCTGACCATTTGCTCTCTTGACCTCAGTCCCAGCTGGCTTATGCAACCTATCAGAGTTAGTTTGACTAGAGCATGCTGCCTTGAAATAGATGGTGTGTCCACTCCTAAAGAAACTTACTGTGGACCTCTTGGATTGGAATTGATCCAATTGAACTATTGATCCTCAACTCTGACCTTTACAGGGAAAGGGACAAGGGGAGTGTTACCTTGCTCCTGCCTCTTGATCCCTTTGTGACTTTTGACACCATTGACCTGTTAATATGGGCCCTGCTAGGACTACATATTCAGAACCATCAGTTTTGGTAGGTTTCACGAATAGAGCAGCTATGATGGATCAAAATGAATGACACTTCCATGCCTGTATCTTTAATGTGGAAGATTCTTGGATCTTCGTACACACTGCTTCTTTAGATAAGGCTGTTGGAAACCTTGGTATTATCAGCAGAGTAGTGGAAAAACAGCAACTTTTGTGCCAAAACAAAAGTGAGAGCATAACTTGTTCTGGCAAACCAATGCTGGAAATGTGTCACGGTGCCTTGCATGGGGAACTCCTGATAAAGCAGAGTCCCAGTTCCTCTCCCTCCCAGATAGTTTATGATAGTAACTCATAGTCTAGATTTTATGCACAAAGGTCCACCCCCCTGGAACCATTGCTGAAAAATATAAAAGGTGCAGTCAGTTTTTCGGTAGTACTTCTTTTGGGGAGAGCGAGGAGGTTGCTTGTTTTCTTCTTCTTCCTTGCTGCCTGCTATCTGCTTGGCTTTGCTTAAGCTACTATGAGGCCTATCTGACTTCCCTAAGACTGGTGACTGAAATTTTATTGACTCAATATGCTAAAAAATGTTTCATGGCTGGATGGGCTACAGTTTTGCTATTTACCTTGATTGCTTTGGCAGCTTTGTTAGATATTGGACCTGGAAAGGGGACCAGTTATCTTGTGATTTTATAAGCTATGTGACTTCATTGCTCAGTTCAGTATTTTTACATTATATTTTAGGTATTGGCACTTTGCTGTTTTTATTGACTACAGCATAGTCATGATTTATTTTTGTTTAATTAATTTTTCATGGTATTTTGAAAGTTAATTTTAGTATGCATTATTATATCCTATATGGATTATTGAATATTATTTAATTTGATATAAGTTGTTCATTTTAAAGTCATTTTTAAATATGACTTAATTGTATTAAATCAGATTATTATGATGTGTGATCTTTGCTGTATATTTTGTTGTTTCTACAGCTTATAAATTGCCTTCTGCATACCAATATAGAAAGGTAGTATACAAATTAAAAGTGAAATGAAAATGAAGTGCCACTCAGTAGTTCATATGCAAATTATATCCAGTTGTTTTAAGTTGCTTTAAATCTAATTATGCATGTTGCTTCATGTTCAAATATTTTATTTTGTGTTGGTTTTATAGATTTCATTTTCTATATAACTTTTACATAAGATCTATAGCATTCATTATTCCATTTCATATTATTTTATAGCAATAAGCTGAGTGATTTCTTACAGTCATAAGTCCCCCATTCCATTGGGTTGCTACTGAGCAAAATCAAACCTTGACTAGAATCTAATGAGTATTGGCATATTGGCCAGTTTGTGGTAATGGTGTGCACTGATGCTGATTGGAACCCCAGATTAACGGTATCCTTGTGGAATGGAAATTGGGGACACCAACCCCGGAGAGGAGCATTGGGAAGGTGCATGGCACTATTTTATCCTTAATACTATTTAGTAAATATATAAAGCTCCTGGAAGCAGTCACTAGGCATATGGGGACAAGGTGCCATGTACTCTTATGACATTGAATTCAATGCGACTTGCTGCTTTGTGGGATGTATAGGATTGTGTCAGTCATTTTAAAGCATGGCAGCTCAGAATGTTCTATCTATCCCTTGAAAAAAACCTAAGTCAATTGTAAGTTCTTTGTGGAGGACACTTAAACACAAAACAGATGCTTTTGATCTCCTGTGTGAACAGGAGGGAGTAGGGGAGCATATACTGGGGTGGGGGGAGAGGTAGCAGGTAGGGTGGCAGCATATTTGGCTACCCCTCAGCAGCCATTTCCCAGATAGTTCTGTGTTCCCTTAAACAGCTATT
This sequence comes from Zootoca vivipara, assembly GCF_965207765.1. Lineage (NCBI taxonomy): Eukaryota > Metazoa > Chordata > Lepidosauria > Squamata > Lacertidae > Zootoca > Zootoca vivipara. The sequence continues at coordinate 26,800,935 of NC_142585.1, read as the reverse complement.
GCAATTATCTTTCTTGGTTTTTGGTCTGCTGCTAAAACAGACAGGGCTAAAACAAACAGTGTCTACCAATACATGTTATGATATAACATTGGTCATTCAGAGCACCCTACCTTTCCCCTCTTATGGTTGTTTTTGCCAAAGATCTGCTTCCACATATAATGGATGTAAAGTGGCCATTGAAAAGAAGTTTTTCAAAAGATTAATGTCAGTTTTGAAGAGGTTCCACAAGTACAGTTATTTTTCCAGTTATGTTTCTCTGGCAAGGAAAGTGAGGAAAGGTGCCATTATGTTTTATTTGCCCTTGTACTGATATTCAGTAGTACGTACAGTAAATAAGATGCTTTTACTATAGGGAGGAACATTTGCATTAGCAGAATTCATTCTTACCATGCTTCCTCTTGACTCCAGTGACTTGCTTTGATTTTGCAGTGTGTGCCTTCTTTTTCTCCATTGGAGGAAGAATGAACAAAGATTTATACTTTGAAATGAAACATTTGATTTGGCTTTTTAACAGTGTGGATGAACAGTTCATTTATTTTTTAAAAAATAATGAACTGCTGAGTAAATATAAAATATACAAATGTTCTGAGTTCCTAAATAGGTCTTTGTTTCTTAATACCTCAGAGCGTACAGGAAAGAAAATAATACGAAAAGGTTTGGGAGAAGTACTCTAGAAATACAGCTGGGATTTCTTGCAGGGGCCCTTCTCATGCATTTCAGTCATCAGCCATAGAATCTGGAATGCTTTATTCACATACGGATCACTGCATAGCTTATGGGCCAACCTTCAGATTCCTTCTTTGAACAGAGATGCTGCACACTATCGTGCAGCATTAGCCATGCTTAGGTACCATGATAAGCCTTACAGTGTCAAGGATGGGGAACCTCTGGCCCTGCAGCAGTAGTTGTACTTCAGTTCTCATCATCACCAGCCAGCATGGCTAAATAAATGGTCAGGGCTAATGAGAGTGGGACTCTAACAGTTCCTGAATGACCACAAGTTTCCCTTCCCTGCATTATGTGAACAAATCGTTTTAAGCTGTGGGCTGTTACACTCCCTCTTTTCTTTTGCACCCACAAGGAGAAAAGCAGAAGCGCACCCCCTTCTCCTTTTAAACTAATTACATGGTTTCAAAAGATGTCCAAACTTGAAGAAGTGTGGTTTGCCTTAATTATGGTTAGTGAGAACAAGCCAGGACCAATCTGTGGTTGCAGTTCCCTGCTTGTTCTGAATTTGAATTTAAACAAACAACACATAGCTATTACCAATCCCATTTTAAAGCTGGCCATGTTAGTGGCCATCATCACATCCTGTGGTAACAAATTACATAGTTAAATGCCTGTCTTGAATCTCTCGCCTTTCAGTTTCATTAAATGATTCCAGGTTCTAGTACAGTGGTGCCTCGCTAGACTAATTTAATTCGTTCCGCCGGTCAATTTGTCCAACGAAAAATTCGTCTTGCGAGGCACTGTTTCCCATAGGAACACATTAAAAGTTAATGCGTTCCTATGGGCTCTGGGGGACTGGCGGCAGTGGTGGCGCTTGCTCGCTTGGCTCCCTGGAAGGCAGGCAGACAGGCGGCAACAGCCCTGCAGCTCTCCTTGCTGTCGGTGGCAGGGGGAGAGGAATGAAGGAAGAGAAAGGGCTGCTTTCTCTTCCTTCGTTCCTCTCCCCCCGCCGCCGACAGCAAGGACAGATCCCTTTCTCTTCCTTCGATCCTCTCCCCCTGCCACCGACAGGAAGGAGACATCCCGGGGTTCGGAGAAACGCTTGCGCAGCGCTTCTCCGAACCCCGGGACCTGTCCTTGCTGTCGGCGGTAGGGGGACAGGAACGAAGGAGGAGAAAGCAGCCCTTTCTCCTCCTTTGTTCCTCTCCCCCCGCCGCTGACAGCAAGGACAGGTCCCGGGATCTGTCCTTTCTGTCTGCGGTGAGGGGAGAGGAACGAACAGAGAGAAAGCAGCCCTTTCTCCCCGTTCGTTCCTCTCCCCCCCCACCGCCGACAGAAAGCACAGATCCCGGGGTTACTGGATCTGTCGGGTGGTGGGAGGGAGAAGCGGAGGACCAGTCCGATCCTCCGCTTCTCCCTTCCCCTGCCCGACAGAGCGAAATGCTGGATCTGTCGGGCGGGGGAGAGGGAGAAGCGGAGGACCGGTCCGATCCTCCACTTCTCTCTCCCCCCGCCCGACAGAGCCGAAGTGCCCAAGCCAGGTCCCCAAGCCAAGGGGAAGGCAGGTGGCAAAAAGCCCGCGGCTGTGCGGGGGCTTTCGGACTGCCGCGCTTCGGCTCCGTCCCCTGGAGCCGAAGCCCGGCGGTGTGAAAGCGAAAAGCCCCCGCACCGCTGCACTTCGGCTCTGGGGGACGGAGCCGAAGTGCGGCAGTGCGGGAGCTGCTTTCCCCCAGCCGCCTGGCACACAGCTGCTTGCCTTCGCAGCCCCCGCACCGCCATAGTTGGAGGTTTGTTTTTCTATGGCCACGCTTCGCAAGACAAAGCGGCGGCCATAGAAAACCTCGCCGTCTTGCGAGGCAACCTCCAATCGCAAAATCCATTCGTCTAGCGAAAAATTCGTCTTACAGGGCATTCGTTAAGCGAGGCACCACTGTACTATGAGTGAGGAAAAACCCTCTGTCTCTTTTCTCCATTCCATGAATAGTTTTATAAACTTATGGTATATCTTATTCTCCACTACTGTACTGTATTCCTTTTTTCTAAACTAAAAAGTCTACAATGTTGTAACCTTTCACCTTAGTGGACTTGCTCATTTTGGTTGTCCTTTTCTGCTCTTTTTCCAACTACACAGTATATTTTATGAGATGTGGTGACCAGAAATGTGCATGGTATTGTGGTTGTCCTGGGGTAGTAGGATTATTCAGTGCACCCCCACATCCTCTTTATGCATTCTTTTTCAGTGTGTGAAAGTGAACCTTCTTCGTTTTTTCTGGTTTGTGAGTACAGTTTCTTATTCACAACAGCCACTGTGACAAGTAGCTATCTGACAGGGCATTAACTTGAAACAGTGAATTTACTGTGTGGGTGGTGTTGGTATAATCACTGGCCCAGTTCAAATGCCACATTAAACCATATTTAAGACTATAAACTTTAATATGAATGAGCATCGTGCTGCTCAGAATTACAGAATCATAGGATTGTAGAGTTGGAAAGAACTCTGAGGGTCATCTAGTCCAACTTCCTGCAATGCAGGAATCCAAGTGTGCTCCTCTGCAGATGAAACAAGCCAGAGTCTTGTCATGTTTGTGTTTCTTTCCCTGAAACAAAATGAGTGTTAACCAATGTTAGTTTTAAGTTAAAGTTTAATGTGATGTGCAAACCAAGCCTCTATATTAAATGCATTTATTTTGGAGGGTGAGGGTAAGTAAATTCAATTTACTTGGAAGTACTACAATTTACTTGGAAGTATGGCGCTGTGGGTCAAACCACAGAGCCTAGGGCTTGCTGATCAGAAGGTCAGCAGTTCAAATCCCCGTGATGGGGTGAGCTCCCGTTGCTCAGTTCCAGCTCCTGCCAACCTAGCAGTTCGAAAGCATGTCAAAGTGCAAGTAGATAAATAGGTACTGCTACAGCGGGAAGGTAAACGGCGTTTCTGTGTGCTGCTCTGGTTCGCCAGAAGCGGCTTTGTCATGCTGGTCACATGACCTGGAAGTTGTACGCCAGCTCCCTTGGCCAATAACGCAAGATGAGTGCCGCAACCCGAGTCGGTCACGACTGGACCTAATGGTCAGGGGTCACTTCCCCTTTTCCTTTACTACAAACTCTATTGTATTCAAATTATCTAAAAATGTGTTTTGTAAGATTCTTAATTATTTTGCATTAGTCAGTAAAATCTAATTATGCATGTTGTGTATTTTCATAATGCAGGAACATATTACTGGCTTGGGGTATATCACAGATCAAACCCAGCCTAGTGGAGTCAACAAGATGCAGTGGTGTACAACTTCTGGGCTACTTTGGCCATAAGAGAAATCTGGCCAGAAGGTGAACGTGATGACGGCCTGGTCTATGGTGGAAAGGCTGAAAATGGAGAAGAGCCGCTCCCAAGAAGAGAGGACTAAAGAGCAAGATGGTGGGGATCGTAGCACTGAATCTGAGGAATGGACAAGCTCTGAGAGTGAACCTGAGCAGCCTGGCTTCAGGAACAGCTGCAGCAACGCACAGCTGAGGGATAAAGAGATTTCCTACAAACCACATCGGCAACTTTGCCGCTCTCCTTGCTTGGATCGTCCGAGTTTTTCACAGAGTAGCCTCCTTCAGGATTTGAAACCGGAAGAGAATAAAGCAAACTTGAGTCAAGAATATCAATCTAAACTTGATTTTGCTTTGAAACTGGGATATCCTGGAGATCAGATTCAAGCTGTGTTGAACAAGCTGGGGGCAGATGCTCTTACCAATGACATTTTGGCTGAGCTTGTGAGACTTGGAAACAAGGTTGAGAATGAAGGACAAGCAAGTACTGGAAATGCCACTGTTCCTGCTGGTACAAAGGAGGTTTCCAGTCCTGAGCTGTCTCTAGAAGATGAGGTGGTAGACAGCTCTGACAACTTAAGGCCAATCGTTATTGATGGAAGTAATGTCGCAATGAGGTACTTTAGCAGTAATAGAATACTTCTAAGAAATGCACTAGGGACACGGGTGGCGCTGTGGGTTAAACCACTGAGCCTAGGGCTTGCTGATCAGAAGGTCGCCGGTTCGAATCCCTGCGATGGGTTGAGCTCCCGTTGCTCGGTCCCAGCTCCTGCCAACCTAGCAGTTCAAAAGCACTTCAAAGTTCAAGTAGATAAATAGGTACCGCTACAGCGGGAAGGTAAACGACGTTTCTGTGTGCTGCTCTGGTTTGCCAGAAGCGGCTTTGTCATGCTGGCCACATGACCTGGAAGTTGTACGCCGGCTCCCTCGGCCAATAACGCAAGATGAGTGCCGCAACCCCAGAGTCGGTCACGACTGGACCTAATGATCAGGGGCCCCTTGACCTTTACCTTTAAGAAATGCACTGATTATGCTGCATATGCATTTGTTTGTTTTATTTAATATACACACTCTGCTAGTCTGTTATTAAAAACAACATCCAATTAAAAATTATAATGATAGCATAATAGATTTTAAAAGGGAGCATCTGTAACTCAACTGAGATAGCCCTTTTAATCAACCATGGGAGCTCAAAGACCTGTTGAAGAAGATGAGCCTTAAGTCTCTACACACTTGTATTTAAAAACTGAAATTTGATCTGTTTAATGGATTTTTAGGGCTGTAGTCCTATATATGTTTCTCTGAGAGAATTCAGTGGGGCTCCATCTGAGTAGACATATATAGGACTATACTGTTCATCTTGTACAGTGTACCACAGAATGGAAAATCTTTCTTTTTTACTTTAGTAATTAGTTTAAAGTTCAATGGAATTTAAATTCCTACTCTTATAGTTAAGAATGGAATCACTTTAGTAAATTCTCAAGGCATTATTCACTCTCTTCAGAGGTTTATTTCTTTCTGAAATACATATCTGAAAAGCAGTTTAAAATTTACAGACAATTTGCTGAGCACAAGAGTTGTAGCAGGGGGTGGTTACAAACCATTGAAATAAAATTGTGTCTTTCTAAAGTGGGTACTAAACTTTCAGAAAAGGTTTATTTTCCTCTATAAGTCTGCTTAACGCAGTTTGCTAAACTACATTTTAGTCCCATCCATTTTCCAAAGAGCTCAGGGTGGTGTACATAGTCTGACGTGAGGTAGGTTAATCTGAGAGACAGTGAATGGCTTTAACTGAGATTTTCCTAGTCATAGTCCAACACTCTGTCCCACTACATAACACTAGCTTCTCTGGTTTTATGTATTTTAGAAAGGAAAAAATCTCATTGCAGTACTTATGACCAGTACTCGCTAAACTAACTTGTTCTGTTTTTCAGTCATGGGAATAAAGAAGCATTTTCCTGTCGAGGGATTCAGTTAGCTGTCGACTGGTTTCTGGAGAAAGGTCATAAAGATATTACAGTGTTTGTGCCTACATGGAGGAAAGAGCAATCTCGACCAGATGCACCAATTACAGGTGGCAAATCAAACATACATTTGTTTTCTTCAATTGCCATTACTAGGATGAGGATAATTACTGTGCTAGACACTGGCTTTTCTTGGAATGGGGCCAAGGCATTTTCTGTACACACACACATGGTAGTTGCTCATATTCTAAGCCACTAGATTGTTATTTCATCTTAATTTTTTTACACTTTATACTTTACATCCGTGCTGCACATAAGCCCGCAAAGTTACTAGCCTGCAGAAGTGCTAACTATCTTTCTGAGGAATGACAAAGGAGCAAAAGTCTGGCTTTTCTATGCTGGGAGTAGAGGAGTGGGATTCCCTCCTCTAGTAGCCTATTAGTTTCTGTTCTGGGCAAGGATGGGAGGGATTGAATGCTCCATTCCTCCTCTGCCATTCCACTTCACCTGCATGCATTTCCCCTCACCTGTGTCTGCAATGTCTTTCCATACAAGGCAGCTTTACAGTTTTTTCTTGCATAGACTGAACAATAATATAAAATGGCATGGTGTATAAACTGAAACAAGCCTAACTGTGAGATGATTCCTCAGAAGGGAGACTCTTCAGCCTTGCGCCCCAAGGTGTTGCTGGAGTAAAACTCCCATCATGTCCAGCCATCTTAGGCACTGGCTAGGAATGATGTGAGTTGCAGTCCAAAAATATCTGGGGACCCAAGATTGAAGTCCACTGTTACAGAGCAAAGCATTGGCACACCAAATTTTATGCTTTTGGGAAGTGTGCAAACACTTCTTCTTATAAAATCCTTGAAGAATATCTCACGATACTGAGATCAACATAGAGAGCAAGCATTTCGGGGAGGGACTTGGTTAAGCTATAATGCTTCTCCCTGACATCCAGATTCCTGTTGCAGAGAGTTTATATATACTTTCAGCGTGTGGTGAACTTTTTGTCTTGGGTCGTCCAAAATGGGGAATAAACAGAGGTGGTGAAATCACATTTCAGATCGCCCAAGGGTAGTGTAATAATTTATTACGTTTTTTAAAATTTCATAAAATTTATATTCGGCTTGGTTGTTTGTTTGTTCTTAAAAACACCCCCCCTCAAAGTGGTTTACCTTAAAAAAAATAAATTAGTGTTATGGGATTCACTTCAGGCGAAATACTACTTCACTTCTCTTAGTATTTATTTCAAACAGGTATTGCAATTGTGTACCAAAATCTGTAGTGTGAGTATAATCACATGAGATGTACTCTGTAGGTAAATAACAAAACTAACCAAGAAATTCTTTAATAAAAAAATGAATTTAAATAAATAGCAGAAGCTAACCACGTTAGATGGTAAAATAAAAAAATTCCTTCAGTAGCACCTTAAAGACCAACTAAGTTTATATTTTGGTATGAGCTTTCGTGTGCATGCACACTTCTTCAGACCAACACGGCTACCTACACGTTAGATGGTGTTGTGAATCCTGCCCATTTTCTATAAAATACCTTGTCAGTCTTTTAATACAGCTTAGATGAAACTGTACAATTCCCGTGACGTGGTTGGCAGAAGCCAATTGGAATTGCATCTAGAAGGAACTAAGATGGGGAAGGCTGATCTAATTGGACAATCTGAATACTTATTCAGAAAGTACTCCTTTCTGTGGCTGGGGAAACCCAGCTAGATGGGCAGGATAGAATTATTATTATTATTATTATTATTATTATTATTATTATTATTATTACTACTACTACTACTACTACTACTACTACTATTATAGTTACAACTACTGTTATAGTTGTAGCAAAGAATGAGAAACTTCAACAAATATTTCCATATAAGGGACTTTGCTATTAACACTTTCTTATATAACCCTGGTTTTTCAGATCAAGATATTTTACACAAACTGGAAAAGGAAAAAATTCTTGTTTTCACCCCATCTCGAAGAGTTCAAGGGAGACGGGTTGTCTGTTACGATGACCGTTTCATAGTGAAACTGGCGTGTGAGTCTGATGGCATCATTGTGTCAAATGACAATTATCGTGACCTTCAAAATGAAAAGCCAGAATGGAAGAAATTTGTAGAGGAACGGCTCCTGATGTATTCTTTTGTGAATGATAAGTAGGTTTCTTTATTTACAAGTGGAATGCTTAATATTTATATAGTGAGATTTGAGTATTATAAGCACTTTGTCTACATTTTCATAGATCCTTAAACAGTAGCTGCCTGGTAGGACCATTAGTGACTCCCTTTTGTTATTCTTTTAAACTAGAAAGCCACAAACCTATTTCATTTTTCTGCACAGATAAGGGACCCCAGTCCCCTGTTGATTTTGATCAGCCTTTCTCCACAGGTTCCTACTCTACAGTTTCCTTTCTGAGATGGGGTGGGGGGAGCTGATAGAGATTAGCTTGCCTTCAGGCACCCTACCAAGCTCATAGCTATGGCCAGGTTCAAACTGGGTACTTCCCAGCCCATTCCTAACCATTGTATTGTTACCAGTCTACCTTGTCACGTAAATTTAATACTAGCAGGTAAAACTGGTCTCTTGGTTTTTCTAGGTTTATGCCACCAGACGACCCATTAGGACGCCATGGCCCCAGCCTTGAAAATTTCTTAAGGAAAAGGCCTGTTGTTCCTGAACACAAAAAGCAACCTTGTCCTTATGGTGAGTGTGTCACACTTGACTATTTTGGGAGTCAGAATAATAAAATTAATAACCTTGATAAAAAGCAAAAAATCATAGTGGGTCGTCTGAGGTGTTTTCTGTATTGGAAATCATGTAAGAAGCTTGAGTGGGACAGAAAGGTGTAGCATGCTTCTAGGAGTGTGGGGAAATAAGATTTTGTTTGGCTCTACTGAGTGCACTGCTAAGTTTTAAAAAAAGGCTTTCATGGTTAAACCAAAGACATGGTATTAAGTAGGTAACTGGCTCTTGCTTGCTTGATCTTGGCATTGCGTACGTGTGGCTAGGAGCATGGTGGGGAAGAAAGAGGAGGACTCAAGAGAGGGACTGCAGTTTGGGCAAAGAGTTAAATTTCCTCTTACTGGGCCACATGTGACCCAGAACCATCCTTCCCTTCTCTTGCACTTGCAGAAACTAAGAATGGAAGGGCCAATCATGTGTTTAATGTCACATCTTGGCTCTATTATTAAGAGCAGTGGTTCCCAATCTGTAGACCACAATCACATAATGAAAACTACCATAGATGTATCAATGTATCAGATGTATCAGATGTAGTTTTCAAAAGTAGGGGGTCTATGGCTTGGCATTTGCAGTACTTAGCTAATTGTGAACCACTGATTTAGAGGGATGTTTACATGCATTAGCATTTCTGGGGAAAGTCTGGAAGAAAATACAGTTGGAACTTAATTCGATGTTTGGAAATATTTCCAAAGCTCTCCTGTGCTCAAAAAGTCATTTAACTAATCCAGTATTATGGCCACAGAGAGTCAATTAACAGCTGTAAACCACCCTTGATTTTTTTTTTAAATTGAAGGGCAGTATACATTAAATAAAGTTTTAAAACCCAGTTGGATATTTGACAATTAAACCTCATTTTCAAGCTCTCAGCACATCCACAGTCAGCAGATCCATTCTGTTAAATTTCTAATGAGTAACACTATGTGGTCTTGACTGAGAGACTTTTACTGCACAGTCTACACAGTCTAAGGTGCATGTCTACTCAAAAGCAAGTCCCACTGAGTTAATGGTAATTACTCCCCGTTGTGCATAGACCTGTAGCCTAAGGGAGTTACATATTCACACTTGCATTTCACTTTCATAACACCTTTGTGTCAAAAGTTAAGTAGAGAGATGGTGACCCAAAGGCACATCATGTGCACGTTTTTAAATATGATAATGCATGAAGCTGACTGTTTAAAAATAAAATCAGGGATTATGTGGAAGATCTTGGAGAGTTGCTGCCAATCATAGCAGACAGTGTTAGGTTTGATAGATTAATGGCCCTACTCTGTATATGGTGATTCCCTGTGCTTCTATGAGTGGGAATTTAAACCTGAATCTTTATTAGACTCACACCAGTACCTGCTCTTGCTACCTTCAGGGAGGTTTATATCACTTAAGAAAGATAAATAGATACAGTGACTGGATTGTAGAACATAAATACCACATATTTGGGTCTGCTGACAAAGGAAATGTGATGGCTGTTAATAGTTCATTCTAGCATTGACTGTTACAATGCATTTAAAGGACCTTGGGTTGTATCCATCTATGTCATGTTCCAAATTGACACATTGAAATCAGTGAACAAGTTACGAATTGTATCCAACTACATTTATCATAGTAGATGCATTGAAATTAATGGACCCAAATTAATCATTTTCATTAATTGCAATTAATGCAATTTGAGTAGGGCTAGGTAGCATTGGCTATAACCCTTACTCATTACTAACTTGACTTCAGTGGGTCTAGTCCAGGCATTCCCAAACTCGGCCCTCCAGCTGTTTTGGGACTACAATTCCCATCATCCCTGACCACTGGCCCTGTTAGCTACGAATGATGGGATTTGTAGTCCCAAAACAGCTGGAGGGCCAAGTTTGGGGGTGCCTGGTCTAGTCTTGAGTATGACTGACACAACCTCCTATGCTTAGCTAGATATTGCTTGCAAAGACCATGCCTAATATGGGAGATTTTCCCCCAACAGGGAAGAAATGCACCTATGGACACAAGTGTAAATATTACCATCCGGAACGAGCAAACCAGCCCCTGAGATCCGTAGCTGATGAGCTTCGCATCAGTGCCAAATTATCCGCTGTGAAAACGATGAGTGAAGGAGCACTGGCTAAATGTGGCACAGGAGCAGCCCTTTCCAAAGGGGAAATAACTTCAGAAGTGAAGCGCATTGCTCCCAAACGTCAGTCAGATCCAAGCATTCGGTCTGTTCCTGTGGAACCCGAAGATAGGCTTTCAATGGTGCGGAAGTCTGAGGCTAATTCTGTCCCCTCCCTTGTTTCAGCATTAAGCGTCCCAACCATTCCACCTTCCAAAAGTCACGCTGTTGGGGCATTAAATACCCGGTCAGCAAGCAGTCCTGTACCTGGTTCATCTCAATTCACACATCAGAAATCCTCACTAGAACACATGGCCAGTGTACAGTATCCTCCGATCCTGGTCACTAATAGCCATGGCTCTTCAATGAACTATGCAGATCAGTACCCAAAGTATGAGTCTTTGGGGGACCATGGCTATTATTCAATGCTCAGTGACTTCTCCAATTTGAGTATTAGTAGCATGCATAGCACAGATTACTATGGGGCTGATGTAGACCAAGGTTTATACTCAAGAAATTCAAGCCCCTGTCCAGACAGTTGCTTAAGCCATACAAGCAATGATTCTTACTCCTCATATACAGACTTATATATGGGTCTAGGGGATGGGAGCCCAGAAGACAATGTGAAGGTTCATCGACTCCCACCTCAAAGCCGCCTTCAGCCTTTCTCCCATGGTTATCATGAGTCCTTAACAAGAGTTCAGAGCTATAGCCCTGAAGGGTCTAAACATATTCACAAGCATTCACTTTCCCATTTAGCACTGCACATCCAACACCCAGTTGTTGGGGCTAGGTCCAGTTGCCCAGGGGACTATCCTGTGCCTCCAAACGTTCACCCATCAGCCACTACCCAGCCAAGTCGTGCCCTCGTTATGACGAGAATGGATAGCGTTTCTGATTCGCGTCTTTATGAAAGCAATCCCACACGACAAAAAAGGCCACCGCTCTGTCGAGAGCAGCATGCCAGTTGGGATCCATTGCCATGTCCGACTGATACCTACCCTTACCATCCCTACCCACTGAGCAACAACCTCATGCAACCATCTTATGAGCCTGTAATGGTGAGAAGTGTGCCAGAGAAGATGGAGCAGATCTGGAGGAATCCTTGGGTTGGAATCTGTGGTGACCCACAAGAACCACACATAATCCCAGAGCATCAGTATCAAACCTATAAGAATCTCTGTAATATTTTTCCAGCTAGCGTTGTCCTCTCAGTGATGGAGAAGAATCCCCACATGACAGACGCACAACAGTTGGCAGCTATGATTGTTGCCAAATTGAGAACAGGACGTTAAAAAAGAGCCTTCATTTTGAATTTCTAAAGATAATTGAAAATTCTGTACATTTTGGAGATCTCTAAAAAAGACAGGTGATATGCTCTATTTGTTAAAAGGTTTTAATTGCAGTATACAATTCTGTATATTATTGTAGTGATTATATTTAAAATATGCATGAAGCATTTTGAAAAAGCAGATTGTATAATAAATATGAGTATTTAATGATTTTTAAAGCAGGGATTTTTGAAAAAGGCATTTTACAGGAAGTGCATACCTTATGCATGGATGTATCATTTATTGAATCTAAAAAGGTCATATGTTGGTATGTCCAAAACAGGTCCTTCAAACAGCAATTATATTGCATGACTCAGTGTATAGTCTTCAGTATTAACTGACATATGTTGCTCCAACATAACATTGGGTTTTTACAATAAACTCTGTGCACTTGAACATCCTCACAAGCAGAAGCCTGCTCTTCTTAAAATATCCTTCACAGAACTACAATAAAACAAGCCCAGTCAATTGACATGCCTTGTGTTCACAGAGGGCTTTTGCACCTATCTAGTGGCTCCAGCATGAGGAGGCTTTTGTGGGGAGGCCTAGTTCTCTGGGGAATACACTTTTTGTGCAATGGAAATACCTTTTTGCACATGAGGAGCATTGCCCAACCTTGAAGGGAACGGGGCTGGGAAGCAGTGAATGTTTCTCTTGGACCTTCTAGATAGCTTGAGCTTCTGCCCTTTGGGGAAAATAACATGGCTGGCTTGCAAACATGTTAATAATTCTCAGCTAAATACTGTTGTAATCTTTGCACTGTTACCACAGGCGTGTACAACACATTTCATTAGGGTGTGCACCCAGGGATTTTAATTTTTAAGGTGAACATTTCTTGAATATATACTCATACTCAGTCACATTATTTTTATCTATCAAACTAACTAAGGAAACTAAAACTTAACTAAACTTACTTTTTTAAATTAACTAAACCTTTCTTTAAATATGCAAACGTAGAAAAGGAGGCACAAAATACCAAATCTGTGGTGTAGTGATTACCAGGTGTATACAAAATACAGTCAGTTTTCATGATCTGTATAATGAGCTAAGCCAAATTGACCAAAGCAGATTAAGATTTTTTCATGTTCCTGTCCTGTAGAATGGGACATTGCCCACGAGGTGTGAGTAACAGGTGGTGAATGGAGCTCTGACAGAGACAGAGCCATGAAATAGAAACAGATACAAGCAGAAAGAAAAGGCTGGAATGGATATGCAACTTCTACCTGCCCGCTTCTAGAGACAAACGCAGGCAGAAACTGCATATACATTCCAATTTTATTCCAGCCTTTTAATCCTGTTTGTGTCTCCTCCTATCCGCTTCCCTACTCTCCTCTCTTCAACCTTTGTCTCTCCCTGCCCCACTGCTTCCCCACAGGTTGTGGCAGCTGGGGGAGCTGGGTTGCCACTCCATACTCTATCCTCATCACAATCCAGTTGTTGTTTTTTTATAAAAAAAAAATAGGTTCTGCCTAAGCACACCAGCATGTCCTATGTGCACGCCTATGGCTTTTACAGATTGTTACAATTGGCATTTCTAGTCATTTCAGTACAGTGCAGAAAGCAGAGAGGTTGTAGCATCTGCAATCTGAATTCTGCTTTCCTGTTCTTGTGCGTTGACCAAAGACATGCCAAGAACGTGTCCTGGAGGATGCCAGTGAACAAATATGCAAAGTAGTTTTAAAAATCCAGTTCATTTTTATTAGTGTTGGACAGCAGGCTAGTTTTCAAAGGGGTACTCTAGAATTGGGTTTACTGCAAACTTGCTTCAGTTTTGCACTTTGAAATCCATGCAAAGGTGAGCATTTGCTTCCTGGAACTCCCTGTTTGACAGGCCAGAATCCTCATTCTATGGGTGGCAATGTTTGCACAATGAGTATCCTTTGCTCCAGGTTGGGCAATTTAGTAGCTAAATGTCTCCCACAAGAGGCATTTATGGCGGTGGTGGCTCTTTTGTTTTCTTTTTTAAGGCTGCACTGACTGGACACCCTTTTTAAATCCAAATGTGTATTTCAACATTTTGAACCACTACTAACTCGATATGTCTCGAGCTAGGACTTGTTAACTTCTACTGTAGTTTTTTTCATGAAAGTCGAGAAGGCCTGGTTTCTGGCCTTTTGTTTCTTCATGAGAAGGTGTGACACTGCCTAAATGTTTCTTACTATGAAACACACAGAACGTGAGGCTGCAGTCAGGGTTGTTTCTGGTGTTTTGATAATGGCTTGCAAGCTGCTTTTGGGTTATTTGTTGATCCCAGTCTAAAAATACCCAAAGGAAACCCCAAGCCCTCTACTTGATTGATTGCACTAATCCTAAAATGGCTGCTGGCCCATTTCTATTTTGTGTTGAGTACACTTCAAGAGGGATGTGCTTGCATTAAGTTGGACAGCTCAACAGGTGGTAATAATTCTGTCACATGCTGATCCAGTCTGTTTGCCTACAACCACACAGGGTGCAGAGTGTTTGGGCTCAGCATGGGCCTGGCAGTGCCTATAGCAGCATGCAGCACAATGGTGGCGAAAGGATGGGCAAGCAAACTTTGCTAGCTTGTTGTGTTTCTGCTTGAGTGCAGAACTGATTACCCAATACTGTCTAAATGCAGTACAATATGAGGATATTGGTTTACCTACAGTATCTTTGTAATCTCAAAGTCCCCCGCCTTCACGATATCATACTCTGTTTTCAAAAAGTGGTGTTGAGTTCAAATGCTGAGCTCAAAGCGAGTAACAATAATCACAGTAGCATTAAAAAACATGAAACATTGCAATCTCTATTATATCAAATGCAGTAGCATACAGGTAAAGGAAACAACAAAATCAAACTAATTGAAACAATACTATTCAATAGTAATTCAAAATATCGGAAAAAGTGGCTGACCACCAGCCCTGTGCCAGATGGCATTCTTTGGGAAGGGGCTGCTGCTTCACTCAATGCAGGCAACACACTCCCGGGCATTTATTTTCAAGTGTTAGAATACCTGGGGGTCTAATGATGAAACCCAAAAGTTGCTGCTTTTTCCAGGTTGCTGCAGAAAATTGTTGCTGACGAAATGGTGGCAAACAGGTGGTTTGTCATGGTTGCAGGTTGGGTTTCAGCAGGAGGCTGAACTGCATTAGAACAGAATGGCACACACCATGTTGACTTGCGGTTATGTGGGCTGGTGTCCAGAGCATCAATTGTCCTCTCTCATCTTTTAAAAGCAAACAGCAGAAACGCAGATCAGCTCTGTGGCTTTAATCTGTGCACCAACACAAGCCTTACAGATACTTGCATTTAAATCTGGAAAACATCTTTTTTTAAAAAAAAAATTAAAAAAAATTGGCCAGCTTTTGTCAGAATGGGATTCCTTTATTGTTGCATTTATTTTATACTTCCTTCTCTTTTGTGGTGTAAAAGCAGCTGAGAGCAACGCCTCAAATATCCAGAAATGACCTTTTGTTTGTTGATACAAATTGTATCTTTCTTGATTGTATAAAAATATGTACAAAAGCCATCTCTAGATTAGCTTAAATATTGTATTTTCATCACTATGTTTGTGACACTGTGTGTCACAGGGGAGTAGCCCATCACAGATTATGAACCTTTTTATTTAAAATGGGCACTTAACAATTTATAGAAAAAACAAAGGTAACTTTTCAAATCCACTTTATTACTACGGTATAATGTGCACAGCTAGTGTGTGTGTTTAAGAGCACTACTCTGCATAAGTTATATTAAGTCTATTTATTAAATGAATGCATTCCTGCAATTGATATTTTTTGTAAAGCATCAGTGTTAATAATATTGATGTTAATATTTATACAGTTACAGTAAAATTGCTGTACATCCTGCTTTTGTTCTTAACAAAATAACTATTGTATGATTTAGGTTCAATAAGGAATTTTGTGTGCTCACAACTTCTTGCATGGAAATGAATTTCTGTATGTATAAAAATGGATATTCTCCATTTTATTCCTATGGTAAGGCAAACTCTTGTAGGGGATTTTGGAAGAGTCTTTTCAGCACACCTAATGTTGGGCTGAAATTACCTTGAGAGCTTTTATTGGGATCTAAAATATTTTACAGTTCCCGTCAGTAAATGTTTTTTGTTTGTTTGTGTGCGTGTGTCAGGGGGTTTATATATTGTTCTGTATTGAAAAAAATTCAAGCCTTTTTTTAATGCTTTCTTGGGAAGAAATATTGCTGTGAAGATTAAGTGGTTTACTGTAACACAGCTTTTGCTAAACAATGGTTCCCAATTTTTTCTGCTGTACGAGGAAGAGGTGAATGAAAATTTTGAAGCAGTATGCAAATCTTTTGCCTGTCAATTATCTTTCATCAGTGAAACTTATATATATATATATATGTTTCCTTTATGCCTTGATCCACTTCTCTTTTTCTCTTTCTCTCTTGGGAGACTTTTCCCATGCCAGTTCAAAACTGACATTTCACTGCCTTCATCTCTTATTGCAGAATTTCTTCTAAAAGTAGAAGGGATGGTATAAAAACAAGTCACAGTCGCCTACATTGTAAATATAAGACTTTACTTTAAAATGCTCTTTTTGAGAGTACAGTATTTAATTTTTTTAAATTGTGTACCAAATAACTACAGAATATGTATCTATATATAAATTTAAAATAACCCAGGTAACAGCAATCTTCCACTTGTAAAATATTTTAATTTGCTCTTAATTTATTATTGAAGAGTAGTTAATATTCAGTTAGGCAACTGAATTGTGTCTGAAAAACCCAAAAGGTAGGTTGGGAAGCAATCTTAAGTAATTTTGTAAATAGTAAATGTTGTTCTGTGTTTTTGCTTGTACACACATATTTGACTTCTATTAATCCTGTTGTACTATTGAGCTGCAGTATTTTGCTTTTCTTAATTTGTAGAACTAAACATAACTGTTTAATTGTTGTAAAAAAAATTATAAAATCTCTTTGGGTTTTTTTGTTGACCCAAATATAATGTAAGTCTCAATGACAAAGAGTGAAGATAGACTTTACAGCCCATTGCCCTGATCCAGCAAGAGCAATGCAAACAGGGAAGCTGGCTTCCACATGTGCAGCAGAGGCAGGTGATACATCATGATAGCAATCTAGACTCCATTGAATTAGCTGGATGTGCTGTTTTATGCCGAAGAGAATGCACATCCCCATGTCGGGGCAGTGCAGCTAGAGCTGGATTAGGGCCAGCATGTGGTGTCTGTAATCAGTGTAATATTTTGTGCAATGTTTTTATATACAGCTGCATGTTTCAGGCATCCACTGGCATGGGCATGTATGTAAGTTTTGTAAAAAGTTTTATATATATATATATATACATACTAAATGGCTGAGATAATCGCCAAAGCATCATCTTGCAGGGGACAGAAAACATATTTTCCCTTTAAAATGTGAAATTCAATGCTAACACGAAAGTGGCCCTGTTTGCATGTAATTGCAAGCCAAAACAAGAATGAGCAAGCGTGTGGGTACCCACAGTGAAAATCTGGTCTTTCTGCTGATGTGCTACCTGGAGCCAACCTTACCTGGAGCTAAGCCATAAGTCTGTTGGGTGTGGGTCTGAGCTTTGTGGCCTGTCTTCCCCCAACAAACCATGAGTGGTAAAGAAAGAACATACCTTATATGTTGGGAGCGAGACAAACCACATGTAACACTAAGCCAAACTGTGCCTTAGTTCTGGGTAATGCGGTAGCAGAAGAACAGGCAGAGCAAAACGGTTGCAATTTTCACTATGGGTATCTGCTGCTTTGCAGAGCCATAGTTTGGCTTAGTGTTAACTATGAACTGGGCCTCTTAATAATTATTTTTTTTGCAATTCAATTGTAGACATTTTTCTGCAATACTTAACCAATGAAGTACTGTAGTGACTCTCTACAGGGCCTGATGCCACTCAGTAGCTTCATAGTACCAATGAAAAAACAGCCTTTTTTCACCAGAGTGGATTCTTTAAGAGGTGTATGGTGTCAGTGCAAGACAAGACAGTGGCACAAATTTGAACCCATACTTGTAGGGTAGGATCACTACAGAGAAGTCATTAGTGCCAAGTTAGTCACTTGGATAAATAATCTGTGAAGTGTTGCTATGTTTTGATCTGCCAAATAATAGCTTACAAGCATCACACATGCAGGACTTCTGAATGTTTTAGTGTTCAGCGTTACAAAAAAATGTTAGAAGTCTTGCCAGAAAGTGTAGTCAACCAACCACTGCTGATGAGTCGCCATGTTAGCGTAATTTTGATTGGAGCTTTACACAGTCCACTGAAATAAGTGGATATTCAGCAACAGAACTGGTTGGGCATCACCAAGTTTGTGACTTTGAAGATCTTTTAATTTTCTATGACAAGGCTGCAATGTATATGCACATGTGCACACTAGTACAAATGTCACTGTCATTTCATGCTCAAAGAATGCAAGCACCCATTTATTTATGAAACAGCTTATAGTGGCTTCCAGCTTGCTTGGGTTTTGAACTTGAATTTTCTGGTGAGTGGTGTGGGCAGCAAATATTTCTGTTTAAATGCATCTCAAAGGTGGTTATGGCAGGGGTGGAAGGGATCCTTGTTTTCTCCACTCCACCCAGTTAGCAGGTTTTGTGTAGATGTTTTATATCTAGGCATTTATATTAATGTATTCAATAAACTGAGTCGCTTGGTCAGTACCTCTCAGGTCTCTTGTGCATTTCTTTTTGTGGCCAATACCTGCCAGTCTAAATATTTCAAATAGTTTTGTGTTGATTTTTTTAAAAAATATTCAATCTTACTAATTTTACAGCACAAACATGCAGATGAACATATACCTTCCAGATGCATACTTTTTGAAGTTGTATTGAAGCCTTAAACCAGTGGTTCAGGACCCACGTGGCAATCTCTCAGCTAGGCCTAGAGGATGCAACCTTTTATTCACTTTCCTTTTGTGAGCTCCCCCCACTTTTCTCCCAGCCTAGCCTTGCCTCCCCACCCACTGCTGGAAACATGCTGCCTGACCTTGGAAGATGATTTTCATCTGCCTCAGCTGCCTCACTGAACTTCACAAGACAGAGGGTTGTGGCAGGAGGCCTATAAACCATAGGAACGAAGAGCTTGAATCACTGCTGGTGGGGTAACCAATGAGTGAATCCAGTAGCATCCAATTCTAGAGAGCAAGCCTTATTCACTAGTAAAGGCTGCTACTCCACTGTAATAGAGTAGAGTAGAGTAGAGTAGAGTAGAGGGCTTGGGCCAGGAAGAAAAGGTGGAGGGAATCCCAGTTGAATTTAATGGGTTCATTCATGCATTAAGTCTACTGAGGGTCCAGTCCCCTTGAATGTTTTATATCTCCCTGTCTCGAATCCTCCAAGTGTGGATCGGATTTCTATTGCTTCTGCTGTATGGGTTAAATTATCTGAATAATAATAATAATAATAATAATAATAATAATAATAATTTGGGAATAAGAATTCATGGGTTCAGCTAGGCTAGGGTAAGGCTTATCTTTTCCCTTCCTTCCCAGGTAAATGTATGCTGATAAGATTGTGGGAAATTTCACAGCCTGATCTTCTGGGATATACCCGGGTTTAAACTTCCTGTGCTTCCTCGAGAGGTCCGGAGGGTGGTAACATAACAGGCCTCCTCTGCAATGTCTTCCTGTCTGTGGAATGCTCTCCCTAGGGAAATTCACCTGGTGCCTTAATTATACACCTTTAGGCACCAGGCAAAAACATTCCTTTTAACCAGGCCTTTGGTTGATCTAAAATAAAAAAATTCATTCAGTAGCACCTTAAAGACCAACTAAGTTTTTTATTTTGGTATGAGCTTTCGTGTGCATGCACACTTGGTTGATCTGACTGACATCCTACGCCTTTTTATTTTGATTATATATATTGTGGTTTCTATGTTGAGCTTTTCTGTGTACTGCCCTGAGACCTCCGGGTATGGAGTGGTATATAAATTAAATAAATAATAATAATAATAACCATGGATGGGGCTTAGGATTCCTATGGATTTCTTCAATAACACCTGAGGGTTATTGCAGTTTTTCACCCAATCTGAAGTGGCAATCCTAATCCAATTTACTTGGGAGCAAACCCCACTGAATAAGGATTTTCTTCTGAGTAGGCATGGTTAAGGATGCAGTGGAGTGCTTGCTTACAGAATGTTTAGCCGTCTTGCTCACTGCCTGAATAAATGCTTATTCAGAAGCAAGCACAGTGGTGCCTCGCTAGACAAATGCCCTGCTAGACGAAAATTCCGCTTAACGAAAGGATTTTCTGATCGGAGGTTGCCTCGCTATACGAGATTTTCTATGGCCACCGCTTCGTCTTATGACTTTCACATGTACTAAACAAAATAGCATGCCAACACCTTTGCACATGATATGTAGCAAGATGCTAACGTTAAATGTGAAAGTGGGTCTCATGTTCCTGTTTGGGAATCAGAGGTGGGTCTGGGGTCTGGACTGATTGAGGACCATTGCTTTAAGTGAACTTAGTAAGTGCTGCAACCTAGCACTGTTCATATCTCTGAACTGCATATTAAACTTCATGCTCAAAAATAAACAACAGGCAAGAAAAAGGACTGAATAGTGTTTTTATTAGAATGCAGAACATGCTTATAAAGAGTAAGTGACTCTGCTATGCATAGTCAGAGCTATTTTTCTAGAAGTGGCGTACATGGGAGGTGTCGCAACAGTTCTGGCTGGAAAAAAGCCCTGCAAAGTGTACACATCATTTATACACCGCCTACTTGATCTCAATGGGTAGGGAGTTCCGAAGTGTAGGTGCCACCACACTAAATGATTGAGTTCTTACAAATGTGGAACGGGTATGTATGTGACACTTGCAGTAATAACAACAATAACAATAACAAATTTTTATTTATACCCCGCCCGCCCCCCAGCCAAGGCCGGGCTCAGAGCGGCTAACGCCAAATATAAAACAACTACCGTAGTTAAAATACAATTCGACGAGACTAAATACATTTAAATTTACATTAAAAAATTAAAAATGCAGCCGCATACAAAAGGGAAAACGGGGGAGGGAATCAGGTTGTCTCCAGGCTAAATGCCAGGCGGAACAACTCTTGTCTTACAGGCCCTGTGGAAAAAAATCAGGTCCCGCAGGGCCCTGGTCTCAGGAGACAGAGCGTTCCACCAGGTTGGGGCCAGTGTTGAGAAGACCCTGGTTCTAGTTGAGGCTAATTGATTTCCTTAGGGCCCAGGACCTCTAAGGTGTTACTATTTATGGACCTTAAGGTCCTCTGCGGGGCGTATCGGGAGAGACGGTCCCGTAAGTACAAGGGTCCTAGGCCGCAAAGTAGTGACAATTCCACACACTGTATATTCTTCTGCACCACCAGCACATCATCCACTTGTTAGAAAAGTTGAAGGCCATTTTTGATCTTATGGAGATCGCTTTGGGTCCATAATAATCCCTCAGCAACAGAGCCACCCCATTCTGAAGAGCTGTTGGAGAAGATGGGAAAACAGCTTTAAAAACAAATTTTATAAGCAAAAGGGACACAAACACATAGCACACTTTTCAGTCTATAAAACGAGATTTTTTTTTAAATTGTAAAATAAGGTTTAAAAACTGGGGACGTCTTATGCACGGGTAGTGGGTACAACTCCCATCATCCGTAGCTAGCAGGACCAGTGGTCAGGGATGAGCTGGGGACCTAAGCTTGAGAAACACTGGACTAGTCTATTGAACTCAACTAGTGAAGAGTGTTTCACAACTATAATCACCTTTGCCCTATCCCAGGATTAAATAATGGTTACTTCTGAATGTAAATTCCACATTGCACCCACAGAAAATTGTGCCCAACAGCTGTTTTGTTCTCTAGAGGAAAGAAGAAATTCCCCTGAAAAAATGCAAATACAACCAGCAAGAGACCTGCCAGTGACAGAGCAGAAACTGTCAGAAACTGTCAGGTATTCCACACCCAATATGCTTAGAGCTGGTAAACCTGCTTAAGGCTATAGCCTTAAGACGCATGCCTGCTTCAACTCTGCTGTGGCTTCTAATTTATAACTCCATCAGGCCACATGTGTTTTCAACAAGTAGGAACCAGAAAAGGTTGAAAAGCACCTACAAATTCCCCTAAAGCCAGATATAGTAAATAATTCCCCTAATGCAAGAGTCAAGAGCCAATCTCATGTTCAAACTTTTGCATAATCATAGATAAATGAGAGCCTTGGAGAAAAGATGGAATATAAAAAAAAAGTAGCGAAATAAAACAGGCTTTTCCATGTTTCAACATGGCTTGCCAAGTAACGCAAATGATTTAATTGAAGATCTGCAGTGGGGCTGGTCTACATATGCAGCAGAGCAAGTCACCAGAATGCTGAGGTGGTAGAGTGGACTGCACCACTTCAGACAACTGATAAGGGATGCTGGTTTTGATACCCAATCACTCACAATAAAAAACACACAACTGCAAAATGGCCTGCAGTTAAACAAAAACAAAAACCAAGCATGCTGGGAAGTTGCTCCCTATTGTGCTAGCATTAGGATAGCATTAAAAATTGTGAAGCCTGAAGTCTGCAGTCCATTCTCCCACACCTGAGAACTCTACCACCTCACTCTGTCTTATGCATAGATCATTAGGCTGTGGTGCAAAACTGAGGAGTGAACACTACAAGCAGAATCATAGTAGAAACAGAGGACAGGCCGCATCTCCACTATAAGATGAAACAAGGTACAGTTGGAAATAGCGTACTGAGGCACAGGATGGCAGAATAAAATGCTTGTCACAGCTGGAGTGTTTCCACCTCATCACTTTCAGGGATGGGGCTGGACATTTTAGTTGAGGGCTGTAGACGTGGCAGCACGTCTGCTTTGCATGCAAAGCATCCCAGGTTCAATTCCTGGTATCTCCAGATAAGGTACGAATGTACCTTGTCTGAAAGTCTGGAGAGCCATGACTAGTAGCCTGACTCGGTATAAATACAGTTTCCTATGTTGTAAAATGCAGAGAGCTAATAATGCTAGACAGCAGATAAAGATGGATAGGCTCTGCACAAAGCAAACTATCTCAACCCCACAGGAGACCTCCATCTATGACAGAAAGGGAATGCTGCTGCCTAAATGCTAGAATGAAGGCTGCTTCCTGCTGCAAGGCTCACTTCCACCTGGCCTAGGGGTGGGTGGGGCCCACACTCACTTGAACAGCTAAAAGACACTCCTGGGAGGCGGAGGGACATTGCTGGAACTACTCTTGGATTGGGGAAACTGGCTAAAATGTTTTAAACGGTTCCACTTTTGGTTCCTCTGTTTCATTTTTGTCGGGTTGGTGTTGGTTACATGTTTAGTTGGAGTTGGTGCTTACTTTGAGTATAACTGCAAACTGTTTATTATTATTGTTGTTGTTATTGGTTTGTTGCTTGTATAGGATATTGTTTTCAATGTTTGATTTTATATATATACTAGCTGGCCTGGCCACGCGTTGCTGTGGCTCATCCCTGTGTTCCCCCCCACCCTGTCCCGATCTATGACGTATCCCGTCTCCTTCCCCCTCACCCCCCAGTTCACCCCTGTGATTCCCCCCCACCCTGTCCCGACCCATGACCTATTCAGTCCCCTCCCCCCCAACACCCACCCAGGTGAGTCCTCATCTCCATTCAGCCTAGTCTGTAAAGGTGAGCCGAGCTGTTGTGGAGAGGGAAGGTTTTCTAGCTGCAGTACCAGTGTAACCGCCGATAGAGGGTGCTGTTTTGCAACCTCTTCTGGCTTCTTTTTCCCAGCATGCACTTTTGGGTGACTTGTGTGTTCTGAAACACGGGGTTTGGGGTTTTTACTTTGCGCAGGTGTGACATCTGTCTATGGAAACAGTATATGCTTCCTCTCACAGAAGCATGGGACGTTGTGTGCAAATTTGAACGCTACCAGTCAAGCGGTTTCGGTGTGTGTGTGTGTGTGTGTGTGTGTGTGTGTGTGTGTGTGTGTGTATATATATATATATATATATATATATATATATATATATATATATATATATATGTAGTAAGCTACACAGAGTGGCTGGGGAAACCCAGCCAGATGAGTGGGATATAAATTTTATTATTATTGGCCTCAGTGAGCATTGCCACTGAGGTAGTCACTTGCAGTCCAGAGTCATTGGGAGAGGCACAGCACTGACTACACTTGTCATAAACTGGACACCATGCTCTTTGAAATTAAAGCACAAAGATTTTTGCTCCTTTCTATGGCCTGTGTGCCCTTTAAATCTGTTCTAGGGTTTTCCCCAACCCTCTGGAGTAGATGTGTGGAGACGAGGGATGTCCCCTTGCAGAAATCCTTGCACAGACACGTTAGTTAGACAGCACCTGGGGCTTCTGCGACATCTCTTTGAGCAAGTTATAGCTCAGGTAAAGCAAGGAGCTTTGTGGAAGTGAGGTTTCTGCCCATCTTTCAAGTTGCAGGCATCAACAGCTTCCTTCCACAGTGATTTATTTTGGAAATCAGCTGCATCCTGTACATCATTTGAGCCCTTCCTTTTTTGCCCGCAAAAGCAGTTGAGGGGAAGACAGAGGGGGTAAACCCCTCCTCCCCACCACACAGGGAGGTACAAGGTCTGTGAGAAAAAGAAACAGAGGACCCAAGGTCCTTAAATTTCCCACTCAGCCCACAGTGGCTTGGTTCTTAAAAGAGACCTCATAACCAGAGTAACCTCTTTCCTTTCCCTTCCTCAAATAGACACATGCCACCACAAAATTCACACCTCATTGCTAAAGCAAGACCTCATGCTTCTCTTTTGCACTCTTGCAGCAGCAGCAGCAGCCTCAAACAGTGACGTAAATCAAACCTCAAGGTGGGGGAAAAGAAAGGCAGAGAGACCAGCCTCTAAGAGGGAATGGTGTTTTGAAATGGACTCACGATAAAAACAAAGAACTCTTGTTAGTCAGTCTATGTTTAGAAAATGAATGGTGGAGGGGATTTCTGCTACTTATGCAATTGAGGGATGACTGGAAGACAGCAGAGAAGAATCTGTAGCTATGAAGAAAAAGGTCAGTGCTATTAACAAATGCATTTATGGTGGTTATGTCCAAACTGAAGCAGACTCACTACTGCTCTTATAATATCCCTGCAAAGCAGGTCACTCTCATTATCTTTATGTTGCTGATTGGGATGAAGGGACAGTGTGCTTTCATGGCAAAGGTGAAGTTCAAACCAGATGTTCTGCCACTCTTAGCTCCATTTCTTGGCAACTGTACTTAAGCCAACTCTGTGGTTATTATATCAATTGTGGCAACTACCACAGAAGTGAATGCTTGGGTGTTGAATATGCGGTCTGGTTGGAGATGTTCTGAGGCAGGGCCTTTTCAGGAGCGATTCCCTGTTTGTGGAATCGCCTTCCTGGTGAGGTGCACCTGTCTACCTTTTATTAATGGTCAGGAGGGATTTAAAAACATTTGCTTGTAACAAACCTCCCTTACCCGGCATTGGATGGCTGAAAGAGTTGTTCCCAGTAATCTTGAAATGATTAGCCATCATTTAAATATGTAACTGTTTTGATATGGTCTTAACCTTTTAAAATGTTCTAAGTGAGTTTTGGTTTAATTTTTAATTCTATTGTTTTGCTACTTCAATACTTGCAGCACTGGATGCCTTCTGGTAGAAGGATGGCATGAAAATTTAATTAAGAACCAAAGGCCCATCTAGTCCAGCAATCTGTTCTCAACTATAGCTACTCAATATGCCTCAACAGGAAGCAGAAAAGCAGGACTGGACCACAAGAACACCCGTTATCAATCATTAATGATAATAATTTGCCTGCTTCCCGATCATACATCCCCAGAGGTAAAGGTAAATAACCCCTGGACGGGCAAGTCCAGTCAAAGGCGACTATGGGGTGCGGCGGTCATCTTGCTTTCAGGCTGAGGGAGCCGGTGTTTATCCACAGACAGCTTTCTGGGTCATGTGGCCAGCATGACTAAACCACTTCTGGCACAACAGAACACCGTGATGAGTGCCAGAGCGCACAGAAACACCGTTTACCTTCCTGCCACAGTGGTACCTATTTATCTTTCAAACTGCTAGGTTGGCAGAATCTGGGACAGAGCAACAGGAGCTTACCCTGTTGTGTGGATTCAAACTGCCAACTTTCTGATTGGCAAACCCAAGAGGCTCAGTGGTTTAGGCCATAGCACTATCCACATCCCCAGAACAGCAAGGGGGAGTTTCAAGAGCAAGGCAGCATAAATAAAATAAAATAAATGCACACACTGAAGTGCCCCAGGGCTATCTGCTCCTCCATCCTTGCTCCTGGCAAAAAAATCTATTTGTTCCTGCTCACCATTCTTGACAAACAGGCAGCATCTTCATGCTCCTTCAGATGGATCTAGTAATGCATGAATATTGAACTAAAAATGAGGGCACGCAACCATTTCTGATCATCTAGAAAAGCTCAATTTGGATATCAACTATTTTCTCCACATCTCTGCCTTCAGTTGTGTGTAAAACAATTCTGCCCTCGCCACACACCGACAGGAAGAAATCAACACCACAGCAGGATCTGAGTTAGAACAGTTAATCAAGTGGGGCAGGAGTGGCTATAAATGGCTACAATTGGAGCAGCTGCTGTGGCAACTGACATTATTGCCCTGGTGACAAAATGATGGAAGTTTACAGCACTGGCTCAAATGGACGATTAGGAGCCACCCTGCTGGAAGCAACCAACTTTGGTGTAAAAACAAACAAACCATAAATTGAAGGCCTGCTGCAGAGACCTAAAATAGATGCTGGCCAATCTAGTGTTAAGAATGATTATGAGGTGTACAACCTCTGGAACAATTTTGTAGCAAAGACACTGTTTATTGTAACATACGCTATGGCCCAATCCTATCTGAGGTATTTAGGGCAAGAAAAATAGTTGTAACTTGGGCTGTTACTAGATTGCAGAAGTCTGAACCACACAAGTTTTTTTTTTAATCAATTTGCTTAATAAATAGGAGTGAACATGGATAGAAACAAATATTCAAATGTTGTTTATTTATGGTCTACCAACCACAGATAAAATAAAAAGTTACAGAATGTGAAGCATTTAAGATTGCTAAAAGCAGAAAAAGCTATCATAGATTGCTACATTTATGAATTTTTCAACTTGCTCCATCATTCAAAAAATTCAAGCCCTCCATGAAAGTGGTCAAGAGAAACTCTGAAGGGCATTCAATGAAGGACTGTGTAACGGGGCATATCAGTTTCTATGTACTTTTTTAAAAAATGCTTTTAAAAAAGAACAGGTAAAACAAAATATATGTCTGTTGTTGAAAGTGCACAATCTATTACTTATAGGAGCTTTGTAATATACACCCCCTTTAAAGAAAAGCAGAAAACCTGTAGGCCCCAATTCAAATAACACAGCATGCTAGCTAAGCCCAGTACAAGGGCTACTGCTTGCATAATGATGCTTTCTCTCCATTCCTCGCTTATAGTTGCTCTGGAGGGTTGGAGAAACCCCCTCAACAGTGCATAGGGAAAAAGCAGGGGGTCATTCTGTTTGGCAGAACTGCTAGCATGGACAGAATGATCAGATGAGTGTGGCACTGAATTGCTCTCATACTGTTTTTGTCTGTGAGGGAGGAAGGAGGAAAAAATGCTATTGGATGACAGGGAGAAGGTGGAACTGCTTTGCCTCTGTCTTCACCCAAAAGGAAAGCAATGCTCAACCTGATGATAACAGAATAAATGATGCACGGAGGGAGCTGAAGCCCAAGATAGGAAACAGGTCGTAAAGGAACATCTAGCTATGTTAAATGAATTCAAATCTCCAGGGCCTGGTCAGCTGCACCCAAGGGTACTAACGGAGCTCATGGATGTAATCTCAGAGCTTCTGCCTATAATATTTGAGAATTCTTGGAGAATAGGTCAGGTCCTTGTAGACTGGAGGTGGGCAGATGTTGTCCCTCTGGGACAGATGTGGAAGCATGCCTTCAGCGAGTGAATACCTCGGCGAGTGAACACCTCCGCGGAATGGATTGCGTTCACAAACTGAGGTACTACTATAATGCTTTTTGACAAAGTCTCCCACAGTACTCTTGCAAAGAAGCTGATAAAATGTGGGCTAGATGAGGTAACTGTTAGGTTGATTTGTAATTGGTTGGCTGACTGAACCAGACTGCTGTCCTGGGCCCACTGTTGTAATAGTACCAGTCTATTCTGCCTTGGTCAGACCCCACTGGGAGTACTGGGTCTAGTTCTGGGTGCCACAATTTAAGAAGGATATTGTCAAGCTGGAATGTGCCAAGCTGGAATGTGCAGAGGAGGGCATCCAAGATGAACAAGGGTCTGGAAACCAAGCCGTATGAAGAATGGTTGAGGGAGTTGGGTATGTTTAGCCAGGAAAAAAGGAGACTAAGAGCAGCCATGATAGCCATCTTCAAATATCTCAAGGGCTTTTGGGTGGTAAGAGCTGTTTGACAGTGGAATAGAATCGTCTCTCTTGGCAAGTGGTGGACTCTCCTTCATTGGAGGTTTTTAAGCAGAAGTTGGATAGCCAGTGGCTTTAAGTTACAAGAAAGGAGATTCTGACTAAACATCAGGAAGAACTTTTTAAGGTTGGATGGCCATCTGTCCTGGATGCTTTATTCCTGATTGCAGGAGATTGGATTAGATGATCCTCAGGGTCTCTTCCAACTCTACAATTCTAAGATTCTACAACATCTGCTAAAATGTCACTTGCAGTTTTTAGCAAATACTAGACTGCAGACAGGCTTTGATCTTCAGCTTCAGTTTAACTGCTGTAAAACACCCAAAGTCCAAGGTGCTGCATAAACAATGCTACACTCAGCATTGCATCCACAATTAGCCCTTGCCTTCCTCCTGCTACCTTTGGAGCTAGAGAGGTGGCCAGAGATCTTCCCTGTAGTCACAGTGTGATTCCTGTCTCTTCCCCAGCTCCAATGTTGGGAGAAAGGCTGGTAGAGGCTTTTTTAGTCACTGTGTTGCTAAAGTGCTTAGCAAAAGGATAGGCAGAAGCTAGATTTGAATCTACAGTAGATCTCTGGGTGGTTTATCAAATTTCTGTCCCACCCTTTGCACCAGTCTCCAGTTGGTGGATCTCAAAACTCTTGCAAAAACAAAAGTTGACCTCATAAGTCAACCCTAATCTAGAAAGCCTCAATCACACAGAGCCAAACAGGCAACCTCCCAACAAACATTTTCAGCACCAAACTTAACATAAAGAGTCCTGCCCATATTATAAAACATCCTGTATTCACAATGGCCAACCAGATGCCAAGCAGGACCTGAGTACCACTCTCCCCTCCTGCAGTTTTCAGCTGCTGTTAGGGTAGTTTATTTTAACGATTTTGGGGGGGACTGGAGGAAGGTTGGGGTATTAAAACATCTGTTAAAATGAACAAATATGCATAACATCCCTGAGTCTATCTTCACAGGCCAAGGACAAATAACATATGGTGCTGTTATACTCCTGGAAAGTTAAGCAAGTCAAGATGGGGAAGCTGTCTGGGTGACAGACATTTAAGGACATACACGTAAGCTACTCTAAGCTACTTGGAGTAAAGAGCAGTTCCTAAGGAATAAACCAAGTGAAAGGGAAAAGTAATAAAACCCAGTTTAGAGAGACGTAAAGAACAAAACATGACACATTATTACATTTCCTCTGATCCTCCCCAATATAGCATCCACAGTCCACAACCTCCACACCCTGTGATGTCTTAACAACCACCCTGTGAGGTATGTTTAGCTAAGAGAAAGACTGGCCTGTGCATTTCATGGTGGAGACAAGATCGAGCCTTTCATCTCTTTTATTTAGCATTGCAAGGGCCCATCTAGCCCTCCACATGTTACTCACGTGGCATTGGGGGTGCTATTCCTGCCTCCATCAATCAGCTGGTCGTGTGTCAGCATCACAGAGTAGTTCTCCACCAGCAGGTTGTCAGGGTCATCTGATTGGTCAGGCAATTTCCCCAAAGGATAATTTCCCCACTTCACCCTATCTGTGAGAGAAGACACAGATAATTCAGCAAGATCAAATGCCTTTCACCTGGGGTTAGTCTGTTTATACGGACTATGAACAAAATGTGGTACAATATTATTGCATCCTACGCGGGGGTTCAGTTTCAAGGGTTCTGAATATACATGAAAAGCATGTATACCCAAACCCCTGGAACAGCTCAGGACCACAATACCTCAAGGACTGCCTCTTCCCATATGAACTTACCTGGTCCCTGAGATCATCTTCTGAGGCCCTCCTTTGTGTGCCTCCTCGAGGTCCAGAGGGTGGCAACATGAGAACGGGCCTTCTCTGCAGTGCCTCCCCGTCTACGGAATGCTCTCCCCAGGGAAGTTCATTATATACCTTTGGGTTCATTATATACCTTTGGGCGCCAGGCAAAAACTTTCCTTTTTAACCAGGCCTTTAGTTGATCTTATTGACACCCAACACCCTTTTAGAATGTGGCTTGGGGGGGGGGGAGTAATTGCTTTTGGTTTGATTTTATATGTTGTGGTCTGGTTGTGAACCGCCCTGAGACCTCGGGTATAGGGCGGTGTAGAAGTTGAATAAATAAACAAACAAACCACCCAGCAGCTAGTGGGTGAGGGGAGGGGGCCTTGCCCAGCAAGCAAGGCAGAGAGGTTAAAAGCTCTTTATGTGTGGGGTAACTCAAGTGGAGCTTTTAAACTCTCTGCCCTGCTTGGATTTAACTTGCACAATTTCAACCAGCTTGCCTTCAACTGCATATGGCTGAAACTGGGCAAATTAAATGTGTAAGATGTGATCATGCTGTATTCCCAGCTTTTCCTCTTCCCAGAGATCAATGTGGGTTAGAATTGAGTTAAAATGTAAGTATGCTTTACAATGGATGGGAAACCTATTTCAGTCCGAAGGCCACAATCCCTCACAGGCATCCTTCTGGTGTCACATGCCAGTGATAGGTGGGTCTGGAGGCAAAATTGTGTGAAGGTACCCTGTTTCGGTACTTTTTGCATGGCTGGAATGTCTCCTACTCCACGAATTCAGAGGTTGCACACCCATTCCTCTCTATCCTCCATCCAGGCAAGCAATGAACATTGCAGCCAGGCAAAAGCAGAGCTGGTGTGGCCTGGGGAAGGTGCATGGCCTGCAGATACAGTGGTACCCCGGTTTAAGTACACGATTGGTTCCAGAAGTCTGTACTTAACCTGAAGCGAACTTTCCCATTGAAAGTAATGTAAAGTGGATTAATCCGTTCCAGATGGTCCGCAGAGTAACTTAACCTGAAGCGAACTTTCCCATTGAAAGTAATGTAAAGTGGATTAATCCGTTCCAGATGGGTCCGCGGAGTACTTAAACTGAAAGTACTCAAACCGAAGCGTACTTAAACAGAGGTCTTTCAAATAAGGCTGGGGGCCATATTTGCCCTTTGGGCTTGAAGTTCCTGATCTCTGTTTCAGGACATCAATAATCTTCAACCATTTCAAACAAGCATTGAGAGACCAACTTCTTAACATATACTGCCTATGCATGGAGATGATAATAGTAATAATAATAATAATAATAATAATAATAATAATAATAATAATAATAATACCCCACCCATCTGGCTGCATTGCAACCCACCTTATGGCAGGCTCCAACTCTGCACTGGGTCAGCTTCAGAGTGAGACTTGCATCACTCTAGCCTTGATCTAGCTTGTTTCATAGCCTGGAGCTCCCCAGAAGACGAAGAGACCAATTGGGCTCCACAACGTTGGAGAAGATGCTCAGGAACAATCGTGTCAACTGTTCATTTCATCTCGGCATTCCATTCTATGACAGGATTGTCAGCTTTCTTAGCTGGAAATCCCCCAGATCATTCAAGAAACACACATGGTTCCATTTGTTTCTAAAGATAGGTTACCCCATCTTTAGGTGGGAACTATCAGTGTCAGTCCAAAACGTACCCAATGATGGTCTGACCATGACAAGGGAGTTCATTGTACACACACACACACACACACCCTTGGGTCCTTCCCTCATATCATTTCAAGCAAAGACCATATCAAGGGTCCATGGTGTTGGACCAATGGTCTAGATGACAACTTTGACAATCTGTTTCTTCAGCAGAGCAGGGCAGTGAATGCAGAGCAGTGTGATTCTACTTGCCCCCCTCCACTTTGTCAGTTGAATACAAGCTTTTATGTTGAGTTGCCCACAAACACCTTATTGATGCAGTGAATGAGGTGCAGATCAGCTCTGAGCTGCAAACACACTTCAGAATGAGCCATGATTATTTCAGGATAAACCAGCTCAAAATATCCTCACCATCCCCCCCACAAAAGAAAACAAGTGTGTGTGTGTGTGTGTGTGTGTGTGTGTGTGTGTGTGTGAGAGAGAGAGAGAGAGAGAGAGAGAGAGAGAGAAAGAGAGATGGAGGAAGAATTTGGGTAATTTCTAAATGAGTGGAGCATTGAAAGCAGATTTTTAATATCACTTTGGGGCATGTCTAACACAACATTTACGGAAACTTATTGGGCAACACACTCGGGAATGGCTGCCATTCAACTGCCTGGGAAACTTAATGTGTACTACTTGAGCAATAAGGAAATTTAAAAAATTATTAGAGAGAGATGGAATTAATACTAAATCTAGTAACAGGTGCTAGAATGAGGTTGACTCAGCCTAGGGAAAAAACAAGCAACATTCATAGCTCAGAATGATTCTCACAAGCCTGGGCATTTTGCATTGAAGACTAGACTGACACAGAGAATACTATCTTTCTTTTTTATAACATTAGAACTCAGCATCATCCAATAAAATTGAATGGGCCACTTATTCATCACTCAACACACAAATTAACTTATAGGATTGCACCTGGGATCCTTCAGGCAAAGCAGATATTCTACCACTTATAACTTACAAGAGAGGGTCCTCTTTCTCTCTCTCCACCAACTCATCCCCCCCGATGTGATTTTATCACCTCAGAACATACTTAGGGAGGTGCCTTGTGCCAAATCAGACCATTAGTCCACTGGCTAAGGCAATAGCTCTCAATGGTTTCAGATGGGTATTTTCCAGGCCTACCTAGAGATGTCTGGGAATGAAAATGGGACATTTTGCATGCCCGGCTTCTGGGTCATGTGGCCAGCATGACTAAGCCGCTTCTGGTGAAACCAGAGCAGCGCACGGAAACGCCGTTTACCTTCCCGCCGGAGCGGTACCTATTTATCTACTTGCACTTTGATGCGCTTTCTAACTGCTAAGGTGGGCAGGAGCAGGGATCAAGCAGCGGGAGCTCACCCTGTTGCGGGGATTTGAACCGCTGACCTTCTGATCAGCAAGTCCTAGGCTCTGTGGTTTAACCCACGCCACCCGCAAATCCAATAATAATATTAACCAGGCATCCCCAAACTTCAGCACTCCAGATGTTTTGAACTACAATTCCCATCTTCCCCGACCACTGGTCCTTTTAGCTAGGGATCATGGGAGTTGCAGACCAAAACATCTGGAGGGCCGCAGTTTGGGGATGCCTGAATTAACAGTCTACCGCTGCCACTACCACCATTCCACATACTTGCAACTACTAATAATGATGTGTTCAGATAATCAAGACAATGCCAGATGTAAGGCTGGGGACACTCCAGGCTGTTTCTTGTTTCTCCCCTTCCCCAGCAAACCAAAAGGTAATTTTTACCTGGGCTGACCTGCCAGACCGACCCGAGCAGAACCATCTTTCTCTCATCAAGATATCCAGGGTAGAGATGTGCTGCCTGAACTTCTGCCTCTTCGTCCTCCATCTCTTCTTCTTCTTCAATATCTCCCAGTGGCCACTCATGCCTTGTAGCTCTTTTGGCAAGCCCTCTGGCCATATTGCTCTGTTTCACTTGCCACTGTAAGCTCTCCACAGTATAAATGGGCTGCTTGCGGAGTTCTGGGATTGAGCCTGGGCTGGGAACGGAGCAGTCCTCTTGGGTGTAAATAGAGGTGAGGTACAGAAGCAATTCCTTGGAATCTGGAGGCAAAGGCTGATCCAATTTTTCCAGAATCCTGAGCCCGGAGTGACATGTGGAGAGAATGTGAAGCAAGGTCAAAACAACTGCTTTCAGATGAGTTGGCCAAAGCAAGTTTGTGTTTAAGAAGCTAGCTGGGCATAATAGGTGCCAATAAATTCCATACCTATGAGTTTTATTTCCCCATCTCAGTGTGGAGCACACCAAACCACCTTGCAAGGAACTCTCTTGTGAACCCAAGCACAGCACTAAGCAAGATCAACTTTGGAAAGTGCAAGGGGCAGAGAAAGGGAGGCTTGGAAGGCTTCATTTGATACCCAAGCCTGAGGAACCCCATCTCTGCCCTAGGGTTTGTTAAGTGCCAAGGTATTTAGAGTAATTCAAGTAAAAAGTCCCATCTCTCACCTGTGTCCACAGGGCAATGAGGAGCCAGTTCAGAGGCTGAAGTATTGGCTGCAAATCATGTTGGTTTCCTGAACTGACTCTTCTGCACTAATACCCTGAAGCCCAGGTCTCCACCACCATGCATATTCCAGCGAATAGCTTACATACTTACATGTGCATGAGATGAAGACTCGCCCAGCAAGTAGCTTCTAGGCAACAATCAAGGAGTTTTTGCCACTGCAGTGAAACATGTTGAAGAAATGGCTCCGGGGAGCTTTCACTATTTGTGTGGGAATGCATTGACTTTTTCTCTTCATGCAGAACCATGGAAGAAAAAGAAAAGAGACACTTAGCTGGCAAAGAAAGAGTGTTTAATCAAATGAGTTGGATTTGAAAAAGGAAGGCCTGGGTCAAAATTCCATATTTGCCATAATGTGGCTTTGGGCAAGTGTCACTTTGTCTCTTATCTGTAAAATGGAACCAAGAGTAGCTGATTTAACAATATGTGTTTTAAAATAGAAAAACAAGTAGATGGAGAGCCAGTTTCAAGAAAACCTCAAGGAGCATGTGTGTCAAATTTTGCTAACAGAACAAGGCATTGGTGAGAGCCAGTCTGATCAGAACAACAGCAGTTCAATTGCCATCTAACAGATGGCTTTAAATGGAGATTAGACAAAATTCATGGGGGCCAGTTCTATCAAAGGCTATTTGTCAAGTGGAACCTCCATATTCAGAAGCAGCCACTTTGAATACCAGTTGTTGTGAAGGACAGCCATTACTTTCATGCTCTGCTCATGGACTCCTTAAGAAGTTAGTCCCTGCTAGAATAAGAATGTTAGACTAGATGCATCTTTGGTTCAGTGCAGGACTATCCTTGCGTTCCAATTCTTGAGGCTTAAGCAAAAGTTATCATTAAAAAGAAGAAAACGAGGGCGTAGAAAAGAGCCCTACAAGGAGAGCAACTCCTTCCAGATTTATAGTAAATGTGACATTACTAAGGTTTTCCCGTTTGCTAGTTCCCACGAAACTGCTAATGTGTTTCCCCAATCTTCAAGGCTGTGTACACAGAAAGTCATGGTCACCTGCATTCTACTTATTCTATTTGTATTTTTTGTATGTGGTATATAAACACATGAAATAAAGACCAAAAAATATTTTTTCATATTGGTTTGCATGTTTTAGATCAGCCTTCCTCAACCTGGTACCCTTCAGAAGTTCTGGCCTCCCACTCCCATGGCTGATGGAAACTATCATCAAAACCTCTGGTGGGCACCAGGCTGGGGATAGTTACCTTAAATGCTTATTATTTGTTTTATTACATTTATATCCCACCTTTACTCCAAGGAGGTCAAGGTGGCATACTTAAGTTCTCTCCTCCCCCCTCCCCCCATTTTATCCTATGTGGTAGGGTAGGCTGAGAGCAAGTGACTGGCCCAAGTGAGCTTCACTGCTGAGTGGGGACTAGAACTCTGGACTCTCAGGTCCTAGCTCAACTCTGTAGCCACTACACCACCCTGGCTCTCAAAAAATGTTTCTGTTGATGAAGAGGATTAAACAGCGCTTTCTGTTGCTTTTTATTCCTGCAAAGGGTACAATACTCACTCGATGGTGTGCTGGTCTCTATAATTTTTGTAAGCCACCTGACGAGATAGTCCGACCGGAGTTCGGTAATCGAGAAGAATTTCTTCAGCTCACGGAAGAGCATCTCAGCCAGAGTCTGTGTGAAGTCTCTAGAGTGCAGGCCCTTCAGGAGGGGGTACCAGAGGCAACTAAAAGACTGAGGGATTCTAAAATCCCAATCCACGGTTTCTACACCACCAACATGGGGGGGGGGGAGAGAAAAAGTTATTCAAACCACCACCACCACCACCACCACCAACAACAACAGGTAATACGGTATATTGAACACCACCACATTCCCTTAATTTTCCTCAAGTTTTGAAGTTATATTTCTGCATGATTATTGTTACTACTGTTATCAGCAGGAGGGTGTAGAACCACAATCATAAGGCTTTCTCCAATGCTAGCTCTACTTAAAGCAGAGTCACTGAAATTAATAGACATGATTAACTCAATTTCATTAATTTGAAAAGGCAAGGTGCAGGGCAGTTTACTACTTTCTCATTCTGCCTTTGCCCCCTCCCCACATTTTTTGGCTATGATGGCAACTGAAAGCTATTCATTTATATTACTTAAAAATGATAATACGGTTTCCAGTTTGCTAGGATATAGCACAGATTTGTTTTATTTATTTTGAGTGGTCAGCTGCTGAAACCATGTGCATACATTTGTCAGCCAAAAGAAAAGAGAAATCTAGAGCACTAACCTAGATGTTCAATATTCAAGATGTTCAGCTCTTCCGTGGTCGGGATGAGAAAGCCATCATCAAGCAACACTTCGATCACAGCCTCCCTAGAGTCATTTCAAATCCCAGTGAGTTTCCTTCCTTCCGCTCTACCACTCCATGAGCACCAGTCACCATTGATATAACCCAACCTTCTTCAATTGTGCTTATTTAATGCCAAACCATTAGAAAGAACAAGGCTTGAGTAGACTGCACACTTCCTCCTTCCTTTCTGATCTTGGTGGTAGCTATTAACCTTAGTTCATTGGTACATTCCAATGGCCAAATGACTGTTTGCACACGCCTACAAACTAGGATCCAATCTTGACTTGCAGGAAAATGCAGATCCTACTTTGTCTGCTTTGGACAATTATTTTAAAAATATTATTTATCATTCCATTTATATATATGCCACAAACCAGAATTTCTTCTAATCTCCATATGCTAGGGGAAATGGCTTGTTTTCCTTATGCCATTCCTGTGGGAGATTAACCTATCAAATGCATATACTTCCTACATAGCATGAGAAGGGGCTAAGTCAAAAGAGCTGTATTGCTGATAGGCAGATACTAAGACCATAGAAATACAAGTGGTAGAAATGGCCCTGTGTGATATCATTTCCCTTCCTCTCTTGGAGACAAAGCAGCATATGGTACTTCCTGTTCCTCTCTCTCATCCTTTGACCAGCCATGAGGGCAGACGGTCCCGCTGCTTGCTCCAGCTTCAGGCACATGCTATACCGCCTACAGGATATTTTTTTAATGCTGCCATTGCAGTGAACTAATGCATGATTACAAAGCAAGTAAATCTTATTTTTAAATATACTTTATAAGTTGTTGCCTGATTGCTTGTTAAGTGGGATAAGAAGTAAGAAAGTAGCTTATTTCATTAGCTGGACTTGCTCAAAATAAACATTTACAGCCTAATTTCTATGCTTTTACCATAGGAATTTTTGCTGCCAAGGGTGGAATTTAAAAACTGTTCAACCCACACATGTGGCCCAGAGGGATAAATTGCAATTAATATATCTTCTTCTTTCTATTAAAACCCATCCCACAATTTCATAGTTTGGTATTACATCTGAAGAATGTTTTTGCTTTTCTGTTCTGGTTTGGAGTGAAGCTACCGGTTGTGGAAACCAAAATTGAGGAAAGAAACACACACCTTACACTTTACTTCCAATTCTCCAAATTTGTATTGCTGAGAGGATCAGAACCAGCCCACTGATAAATCAACAATAATACAGTTTGAGTCCCTATATAAAAGTTCAATAAAGTTGTGGGGGTTTAAAAAAATAAATAAAGAGGGAGGAATCTGTTTCTAAAACAGGAATATACTACAGCTAATAAAAGAGGATGGGGAGACAAATCTCATTTCTGGAAGTGCCATATAATAGTGTTAGTTTCTAAAAGGAAACTTCTAGCTGGAAAGGGAACATGTCATTGTAGTCAGTGCATCAGTTCCAGTTGCTGTAAATAGACACAGCCTCTCCCCCAGGCTGTAAAAATAGCTGCTTGTACTATAATTCAAAAGGCATGTTTCTGCAAAAACTGGGAAATGAACACCAGATCAAAATGAACAGGGGGGAAGTAGACCTCTGGTCAATTGCTCAGGGACTGCTATGCTGCTGCTATGCTGGAGCAAATTCTAAAACAGCATTAATTCTATGTTCTCTGTTCCCTCCCACCTACCACCCCATCTCCTTACTATTACCATTCTGGCACCAAAACCTGGAAGCAGGTTGGAAAGGTGAATGCAAAAGATCCCAGGTTTTAGTCCCCAGCCGCAGCTCTCCAGATTTTCCCAGCACTGTCTGGGGATGCCACAGATTTAACCCGGGACCTTCAGCATGTAAAGCATATGCTCTACCACTTGAACCACAGCCCTTCTCAAAAGGTATCAATGAAGCTGGCTTTCACTTCTTCTATCAGAAGTATCCCTGAACAGTCCCAGCCCTGCCTCCATTGCCGCTGCCAGTTGTTTTTCTCCACTTGACCTGCAAACCTGTTGGCGGATAAGCAGCTCTGAAGTGGAAGACTTACAAAAGAGAAACAGCCGGCGGGCGGGGGGGGGGGGGGAGATAAGCACATGGACATAAACACAAACACTGCTTTTTGCAACTGTCTCTCATATATTTCATTTTTATCCTACCTCAAGCTCATGCTCAAGGACTTTCCATCCATCCCCACAAGGCCTGCTCTGGGGATGTGGTGGCACCTCATCAAAATGCCCTCAGGTGGGTCCCCCTCCCATTGCTGGGCCCCTGTGGCAATGGTAACAACACCATTTAAAGTCTCCACAAATGTTGTGGTGCAATGCCTTTGTCAGGGGGCATTGTGATGCACTGGCAGAAGCTGGTGCTTATTCAGAACTTCCATCTATGAAATAATAAGGGGGACTGCTAGAGCTGACATCCACAGCAGCCCAGTGGTGTGTGGTGATGCCAGCCAATGACCAGCCCCACGCCTCCTTACTTTCAGGGAAGTCACTGTACCATGTGTTCATGGACCATGCCCTGGGGTGTACAAACCCCATATTTAACAAACAGGCATTTATACCCTGATCTGGCAACAATGGAAGGCTTAGACTACTTCTTTAAAAGGGAGGGAAAGAAAGAAAGAAAGAAAGAAAGAAAGAAAGAAAGAAAGAAAGAAAGAAAGAAAGAGGGAGAAGTGCACTTGATTGTATTCCTGCACCCTTCATAAACATATTTTTCTTTACCCTGGTAATTTTAAGAAAGCAAAATCCAACCCCTCTTCACGAAGCCTGTTCAGAGCCTGGAGAAGCCCTGCAACAGAGAGAAAGTGCTCAACTTCTCGCCTCTTAAAAGCTGCAGGCTGTTTAAAACAGATGTTTTCAAGCTTGTGAAAGGTAATGGGCCCAGCCCTTAACAGATCTCTGAAACCAAGGAAATGGGGAACCAAAACTTGAGTTTCTTGCTCAGTCACAAACCTCAACCCTCAGTGGAACTAGCTCCGGTGATCCATGGAGAAACCCCCCTCCTGGTTTCCATGCCCATCCATGTCCAGAACAGGTGCACCTTCTCTCCAGATATATATATATATATATATATATATATATATATATATATATATACACACACACACACACACACACACACACACACACACACACAC
Source organism: Zootoca vivipara (assembly GCF_965207765.1). Taxonomy (NCBI): domain Eukaryota; kingdom Metazoa; phylum Chordata; class Lepidosauria; order Squamata; family Lacertidae; genus Zootoca; species Zootoca vivipara. The sequence goes on along the minus strand of NC_142585.1, from coordinate 26,761,070 downwards.
AAATACATACATATTTTTTAAAAAACACCTCCCACTAGCCCAGTTTCTGCTAGAAGACCAATGTGACTAAGAACCTTGACCATTAAACTATCAACATCTTGACCAATATGACCTCAGTGATTCTACGGTAGTAGCCTTGTACCCAATATTGCTAAGAAATTTTAAGAAAGTGGGGATGGTGTGAGTTTTGCAAGGTTCTGCCCACCATCTTGATTCAAATGGCATCCACTCATATCTAAATATAATTGAAAACCTGCTACTAGATCTCAGGAATGATCATGCAAAATTGGGTTATGATATCTTAAGACAGCATTTGCCAACCAGGTGTTCTCCAGGTGTTTTGGACTACAACTCCTTTCAGCCCCTGGAAAGCAACCAGGTTGGCAAAGGCTGTCTTAAGAGGTGTCCAAATGTACAGCAAACAGACAAACAACATTCCAAAATATATAGGAAATATATAGTAAAAGCTGGCTATCAATATGTGATGTCAATCTTACTATACCTAATTTAATTAAATTTTATACATGAATCACTTCCATTTGGAGGGCTGCATCCAGAAGTGGCCCTCTGTGGGCCACTCACCTACCAATTACCTAATGTAATAAGAAATCTGGTTATCAAAACTCCCAAGTCACAGCTGCAAAGGAAAATTCTACAAGTATGGGAAAGGTGGTCAGAGTTTGCCCAAAACTGATTAGTATGCTTGAGGGCAAGTAATTAGGCCCAACGGCCAGATGTTCTCCAACACCACTTAAAAGTTCTTGTGATATTACAGTATTCTATTCATTATATAAATTTATATATTGCTTCTCATATTTAAGTACCAAAGCAGCATACAACATACAAACACAATAGACCAGGCATCCCCAAACTTTGCCCCTCCAGATGTTTTAGACTACAATTCTCATCATCCTTGACCACTGGTCCTGTTAGCTAGGGATCATGGGAGTTGTAGGCCAAAACATCTGGAGGGCCGCAGTTTGGGGATGCCTGCAATAGACCATCAATTGGTGTTGGATAACAACTACCAGTAGCTCTTTTTTAATTTTTACACTGAGTACAAATGAATGCTGCGGACTAGAGATGCACTCTTGACCCCCATACATTTAAAAGGAACACCTGAATGAAGCCTACACATAAACTTCAACATGTGTAATCTGGTACCTGGGAAGTAGGAGGGTCCCAGATTGAGCATTCTGTTGCTTAGTGCTACCAAAAGACATTGTGCACTGGTGATTGCTTATTACATTATTTGTGATACTGAGAAGGAAATAGTACAAGAAAGTTCCAATTTGTTATTTTTTCGCTATCGTACTCTCACAAATAGCAAAAATGTCTCCGGAAGTTGCAAGTAGTTAGGATTACAATAAGATGCTGCTGCCTCTGTAATAGACATTGGCTTGAAACATTTCCAGACCTTTGACTAAATAAACAATCTATGGCCTTTTAAACAGTTGCGGGGTGGGTGGGGGAGTTGTTGTTTTGTTTGTTATATTGTTTGCTTTTACACTGTAAACTGTCCTGCAATCATCAGATGAAGGACAGCATATAAATTTGATAAACAAATAATAAACATCTCAAGGGAAAGACATTGGCTCCCCATGGTGCAGATAATACTTTAAATGCATGGAGGTCAAGGAACAGGTCACAGTGAAACCTCCCATCGCTCTCCCCACCCCTCTTCCCTTCATTTGTAACCAAATGTACGCATGAAAAAGGGTAAAAACCTAAAGGACTGAAGGGAAAGATAACTCTGACGTGGGCCTCTTTCCCCAAAGGTCACCTGAGGAACAGTCATTATGTCTCATCAAGAGGACGCAGATGCTTTAAGCGAGGGGATTGCACCAAGAAGTTGTTGCTTTCTGAATGCTATCCACTTCTTCAAAGCACTTCCCCACACCCTGGATGTTGGGAAATTTCCAGTTGCTATACAGCTGAAGTCACAATCAGGTGCCAATTTCTACTTAATAAAAGTATAATAAAAGAAACTGGGGGTGGGGACCACTCATATTCACATCCCTGAAGAGCTTGAGATCATCTGGTTTCAATTTCTCACCCTGAAGAACATCTACAACAGCTTTGGCTAACCTGGTGCCCTCTAGTCATTTCAGATCACAATTCCCATCAGCCCTAGCCAGCCCCTACAACCTAACTATTACCTAGTACGCTTCAAGCTAAGATGACTTGCACTAGCATTGATAATTAAAAAGAAGACTGTGCCTTAAGAACCATAACCCCCAAAAGCAGAAAAAAAAGACATTACTGAGCCTAGTCTTGACTTCTATACACCTCCAAATTTGTTGGCCACTTGGTACATATCAGAATAGCCAGTATTGAGGTATATGTGTTTCAGTGTTTATATATATGGATATAGATACTTTATGACTGCACAACAATTATTCTTAATAATCCTATTCATTAACTTTGCACCCTTCAATGCTTCATTCTAATTAATACCACCTCTGGTGTTGTTGTTTTTCTGGGGAGATACTATTGAGGCAGCACTGCCAGCATTTTGTTAGCATTTTTCTGAAAGAAAAAAAAATTCAGAACCCTTTTCACAGGTCATCATCGTCATAATTTATTATTTATATGCCGTCCATCTGACTGGGTTGGCCCAGCCATATAGACATTCCTGCTTGTACAGAGAGAACCAAATAGGAAAAGCAGCCTCTGAAATTAGCTCCATATACACCTGTCCATATACAGTGGTACCTCGCAAGACGAATGCCTTGCGCAACGAAAAACTCGCAAGATGAAAGCGCTTTGCGATCTTTTTGTTGACTCACAAGACAATTTTTTCTATGGCCGTGCTTCGCAAGACGAATATTTTTGCTTTTTTTTTTGCTTTGCTTTGTTTACATTGGAAAACTGCAAGACAAAATTTTCGCAATACAAAACGACTCGCGGAACGAATTAATTTTGTCTTGCGAGGCATCACTGTACACCAAATGCCTGGTCTACACATTCTCCAGAAATGAGGTGGTAGAATGCACTGCATCACCTTAGATTGCAGGTGATGCGTGCCATTTTCAAATGCCCACCCTATATAAAATATAAAATAAAAATTATGCAAATACGAATCTAGCATGAAATGAGTGTGGACTATTCAGAATTAAGACAAAATGACAGGAAGAATTCGAAACGGCGGGATCAGAGGTTCCTAGAAGATTGGAGTAAATACGCGAACTATTTGAAAATCAATTGTAAACAATTGAATATGCTAGTAGGACTGCAAGAAGTTTTGTAAGGAGGACTATATGAAATATTGCAGATAAAACTTATGAAAAGGACTAGTAGTTATGAAAAATGAAATGCAGGACTAAGTGAAAAGATCGAAAATCACTAGACGTAGTTAATGGAAGTCCAAAAAAATGTTGTATAAGATAAGATGTTAGGTGGAGTTTGGAAAATATATGTGTAAAAAAATCTCTCTCTCTCTCTCTCTATATATATATGAATGAAATGAGTGTGCTAGATTTTTACATGCAGAGATGCATTTGTTTTACATGGAACTGAGTCTAACCTGGGATTCCCCGTAAACTACATTCTGAAGCAAGACAGTCCAACTTTCAACTTACGTCTCTACCACGTCATACTCCTGCTGGGCAACACATCCCCTTTTGTGGCCTTTCAATGGGTCAAACCTACAAACAACCCCGCAGAAAGAGTAAATTCTAAACTCCATTCACTTGGGCCACCTGGGTGCTGGAGGTTGTTGGCAGACTCACAAGTTTGTGTCAGTAAATTCATATGAAGTTATCTATCAAACCACAGTATCATTCTCAAACGTTCAAGGTTTCAAGCAAAATAATTTACGACCTATTTCAAGATTCCTGACATACAGAACACAAAGTAACAGTTACTCCCATGTTTTAAATTTGTTGGCCTTGGAAGGATTTTTTATCAGCAGTTAAAGATATTTTTTCAAAGCAGAGGATATTGGGCTGCTTGAAGGTTCTCCAAGGCCCTCAATGGAGTGACCCACTGGGTGGGCTCCAGCTTGGAATCAGGGTTCGATCAACTGAGCACACATGGGGGTGGGAGAGGAAGGAAATGTGCCATTGGCAGCACTGTTTAGCTGTATTCCTCTGTTGCTCCGGTGGGAGAGGAGCTGACAGCAACATATGGCCTGGGCCGCTGCCAGGAATCTTCTGGAGCAATTGACCACAGCCCCACACCTCCTCCCCATCTCTCTGGCACTAACAGGATGCAACACAGTCTCATTAGGACTGCCTTTCCCCATCCTCACACATGGAAGAGGCGAACCCTGCGATGCAACACCACTCCCATCACACATTTCAGCTACCTAGACATTATCATGGGACAGAAGGAGACAAAGTGAAGGAAACTAATATCTAGTCCCAGTCACATTCAACAGACTACCTGTTATTGGGTCGCAGTAAGAAAGTGCCAACTACTGACACTCTTGGCAACACAGTAAACTATACTTTTTCTGCAGGAATCTCCAGACAGAAGTCAAAGCTCAGAAAAAATAAATAAAACAAACAAATACAATTAGTCACAGCAGTCTGATGCATGGGACGAGGACACAGCTCAGCAGCAGAGCACCTGCTTTCCATATACCGTGTTTCCCCCTTTTTAATACGTAGTCAGAAAGTAAGCCATAGCAGGCTTTTTAAGCATTTGTGCAGATTAAACACCCCCTGAAAATAAGCCATACCTCCGCACAGCAGCGCCGCTCGCCTCGAGGCAGCGGGACCCAGCAGCAGCGTCGTCCTTGTCCTCCCGCTGTTGCTGCTGCTGCTGCCGGGCCAGGCAGAGGTGAGGCCGCTGCTCGCCCCTGTGGGCTGCACCACTGGAGTGATGGACGGCGGCGGGAGCGCTGCTGGCTCCTTCCGCGACGCTGGAGTGTCATGGGCTGCATGGCCCAAGGCAGAGTGGTGACGGGAGGCCCGCAGGCCCTTCCGCACCACCGGGGCGACACACGGCGGGAGCGCTGCTGGCCCCTTCTGCGCCGCCAGAGCGCCCGGCGAGGAGGCCTGCCGCCCCGGCGCCCAGAACCAGCAGCGGCAGAGCGGAGCGCTCCGCAGCGCCGATCGGGCGGAGCGCCGATCGGGCGGAGCGCTCCACAGCGGCGATCGGGCGGAGCACTCCGCAGCCCCAATCGGGCGGAGTGCTCCACAGCGCCGATCGGGCGGAGCACCGAGCCAGCGACCTGGCCTCTTCCTGCCTGCCGCCCCGGCGCCCAGAACCAGCAGCGGCAGAGCGGAGCGCTCCGCAGCCCCGATCGGGCGGAGCGCTCCGCAGCCCCGATCGGGCGGAGCGCTCCGCAGCCCCGATCGGACGGAGCGCTCCGCAGCCCCGATCGGACGGAGCGCTCCGCAGCCCCGATCGGGCGGAGCGCTCCACAGTGCCGATCGGGCGGAGCACTCCACAGCGCCGATCGGGCGGAGCACCGAGCCAGCGACCTGGCCTCTTCCTGCCTGCCGCCCGCCGCCCAGAACCAGCAGCGGCAGAGCGGAGCGCTCCGCAGCGCCGATCGGACGGAGCGCTCCGCAGCCCCGATCGGACGGAGCGCTCCGCAGCCCCGATCGGGCGGAGCGCTCCGCAGCCCCGATCGGGCGGAGCACTCCACAGCGCCGATCGGGTGGAGCACCGAGCCAGCGACCTGGCCTCTTCCTGCCTGCCGCCCGCCGCCCAGAACCAGCAGCGGCAGAGCGGAGCGCTCCGCAGCCCCGATCGGACGGAGCGCTCCGCAGCCCCGATCGGGCGGAGCACTCCACAGCGCCGATCGGGTGGAGCACCGAGCCAGCGACCTGGCCTCTTCCTGCCTGCCGCCCGCCGCCCAGAACCAGCAGCGGCAGAGCGGAGCGCTCCGCAGCCCCGATCGGACGGAGCGCTCCACAGCCCCGATCGGACGGAGCGCTCCACAGCGCCGATCGGGCGGAGCACCGAGCCAGCGGCCTGGCCTCTTCATGGCCCGGCTGAGGAGGCCTGCCGCCCCACCGCCCGGAACCATAGATACCATAAAAACATAATAACAATAAGACATCCCCTGAAAATAAGACACCGTGTGTTTTTTTGAGGAAAAAAAGTTATAAGACGGTGTCTTAAAAAAGGGGAAACACGGTACGTAGAAGGTATCAGGCTCAATCCTTCTCATTATGGATGAGATTGAGGTTGAATCCTGACAAGACTGAAGTACTGTTTTGGGGGGACAGGGGGCAGGTGGGTGTGGGGGACTCCCTGGTCCTGAATGGGATAACTGTGCCCCTGAGGGACCAGGTGCGCAGCCTGGGAGTCATTTTGGACTCACAGCTGTCCATGGAGGCGCAGGTTAATTCTGTGTCCAGGGCGGCTGTCTACCAGCTCCATCTGGTACGCAGGCTGAGACCCTACCTGCCCACAGACTGTCTCACCAGAGTAGTGCATGCTCTGGTTATCTCCTGCTTGGACTACTGCAATGCGCTCTACGTGGAGCTACCTTTGAAGGTGACCCGGAAACTGCAATTAATCCAGAATGCGGCAGCCAGACTGGTGACTGGGAGCGGCCGCCAGGACCACATAACACCGGTCCTGAGAGATCTACATTGGCTCCCAATAAGTTTCCAAGCACAATTCAAAGTGTTGGTGCTGACCTTTAAAGCCCTAAACGGCCTCCACCCCCATCATTCTGCCCGGACACTGAGATCCAGCGCCGAGGCCCTTCTGGTGGTTCCCTCACTGTGAGAAGCAAAGCTACAGGGAACCAGGCAGAGGGCCTTCTCGGTTGTGGCCCCTGCCCTGTGGAACGCCCTCCCTCCCATCCGAGGTCAGAGAGATAAACCACTACCTGACATTTAGAAAATACCTAAAGGCAGTCCTGTTTAGGGAAGTTTTTAGTCTGTGATATTTTAATGTATTTTGATGTGTGTTGGAAGCCGCCCAGAGTGGCGGGGGAGACCTGGGCAGATGGGCGGGGTACGAATAATAATAATAATTATTTAATAGATGAGAAAGATCTTTTACCGAAGACCCTTGGGCCTGCAGACTCTCAGTCTCGGTCCAAAGCTGCTTCCTAGGTTCATACAGTCATACCTCGGTTGCGAATGTGATCTGTGTGGGAGGCACGTTTGCAACCCACAGCGCCGTGTCTGTGCATGCGCATGACGCGATTTGGCGCTTCTGCGCATGATGTCATTTTGCGTTTCTACACTAGCGCCGAAACCCAGAAGTAACCCGTTCTGGTACTTCCAGGTTCGGCGTGGAGCACAACCCGAAAACACGTAACCCGCAGTGTTCGCAACCCGAGGTATGACACTATACTTATTGGGAGGACAGGCTCTGTTTGAGCTGTTGTCCGAATAAAATCAGGCCTAGCATCATCTAGAAACAGACAAGGAGAGCACCTTTTTTGGCCTACAAATGCTCAGATTCAATCCTCAGCAACTGCAGACAATCAGGTAGTAAATGACGGAAAACCTCCACTTAACACTTTGAAGAAGCTCTTCCTGCCAGATTTGACCATACTGGGCTAGAAAAATAAGAATTTCTTCTTATACAAATTTGTGGAATAAAAAGCTACCGGTGGTTACTAGCAGTAATTATACTGAAATAAGGCAGCTTACTGCACTCCTTGGACAGTTTTTGTAGTCGGCACAGTTCTCTCTGTTATTGTTTACTGTTCAGACTAATTAATGCTTTAAAACAACTGGCCCAAATTCGACAGACTGTAATTTTTGCTAGTCAAATGCTAAACTAACACCTACTCTCTCTGCCCATAGCATGTAGTGCCCTGGACTGTGACAGCTGATCTCGGAAAGGGAGCTGGTGGGTGAATTGCCTTGTATTTGGGCAGGAGATAGACCCAGATGAACACCACAAATCACATGATATAGCAATTTAAAATGCTACTGCAGCCTTGTGGCTACTGATCCCTTTCCCTTCACTCTGAGCTGGACAAGTTTTTGCATGTGAAGAAAGCAGTCTCAACAGAAACACATTTCCCTTCACTTTTTTGTGAAATGCGTTAGAAGCATGCACTGTGGTGTATTCTCTCATCCAAGACTCCTAAGCAAGATAGAGGTGGGGTGGTTGTCTTGTGTTGCAGAGCCACCTCCTACCCTTCCTGTTGCCCATCACTAGAAAACAGGAGGCCCTGCTGAAATGCTAAGTGCCAAAATCAAATTCTGCTTTATCAAGAAACAGCAAGACATGCTTAAAAGGACACAGAAATGTAAATAACTGAGCTGAACACTGAAGCACATCTTCTGCGCTGTCAGGGAATAATGCAAACAGAACAGTTGCTATGAGAACTCCACAATCTGCAGAGACAAGAGGGCAAAAGTTCATTGTCTGCAGATGTTTAGGAGGTTGACACAACCTTCTCTCCTTCACAGCATGGTGGTCCTGATAATACTCTTCCCCCTACACATGGGAGCAAGACTGCACCTTTCACGCCCTCTCTGTGTTCACAAATGGGCAGTATCTAACTGGGAAATATCATACATCAAATGCTATGTACTTGCAGGCACGGTAGACACCTGCCACTCAGTCTCAACTAGGTTAAAGTCCTTCCTTACCTGTTCTCTAGGAACAACTCTTTCACCTGGGCCACAATCCACTGTATCTCTGAGGAAGAGTTGTACCACAATTTGCAGACCTGATTGATGTCCTGAAGTTGCTGGAGAACCTAACACAAAGAGGAAGACTCAATTAACAGGCTGGATTACTGTAATGCACTCTATGTGGGACTGCCTTTGGGTCTGGTTCAGAAGTTCCAGAATGTGGCAGCCAGATTGCTGATGAGGGCATCTGGCCAAGAATTACGTGACACCACTGTTAAAACAGCTGCCCCGGGTGTCCATCTGATACCAAGCAGATTCAACGTCCTTGCATTAATTTGCAAAGCCCTGAATAACTTAGGTTCAGGACACCTTGGGAATTGCCCAAACACTTATACCCCAGCTTGATATTTGAGATAATCTGCAGAAGCATCTTGGGTTGTTCCCTAAGTTGGTGAGGCTCATTTGCCAACAAGAAACTGAGCCTTTAGTTTCACTGGCCCAGTCCTGGGGAACACTCTGCCAACAGAGATTGAGCAGGTTCCTTCTGTGTCAACTTTTAAACAGGTAGGTAGCCGTGTTGGTCTGAGTCGAAGCAAAATAAAAAAATTCCTTCAGTAGCACCTTAAAGACCAACTAAGTTTATATTTTGGTATGAGCTTTCGTGTGCATGCACACTTCTTCAGATAAGTGTGCATGCACACGAAAGCTCATACCAAAATAAAAACTTAGTTGGTCTTTAAGGTGCTACTGAAGGAATTTTTTTATTTAACTTTTAAACAGCCACTGCTGAAACTTTTTATATTCTGTCAGGCCTATGTAGGCAATTAAAACATTAAATGTTCCACAACAGTTAATTGATATCCGTTTTTAACTTTTTAATATGATTTCTATTGTACTGTAACGTTTTGTTTTATTGCTGTAAACCACTTGGATACATTTTTATGATACAGCAGTATATATATTTACGGATATATAAATAAACAGGAGGAATTGTGCTGTACAACACCAACGGTAAAAAAGAACAACTCAGGAGTAAGAAGTCCAGTGAAAAATAGCCTCACTGGATCCATTCATCAGTGTTCAGGGATGGGTCATCCATTGCTACTCATCTATTGCCAGTGCAGAAGTGATCTGTACCAGTAAAAAAGGGTGGGGAATCAATCAATCTACCTCTTTATTATGTTCAATGATGAGAACTGGGGTGGGGCAACTTTCTGGCTCCACGGGCCAGATCCTTATTGGGATCAGCCTCACAGGCAAAACTGGACAGGCAGGTGGGCTGTCAAAATCCTTTGCATGGGGTTGCTGCCTAGGGACCACACCACAAGGGATACTGCATCAGCCATATGTTCCAGCACTTTTGGGAGCACTGAACGAGGCTGGCAAACTGCATGCTTCCCCACTCCATGCCACTGACAAGGACATGAGAAGCAAGGCTGGAGTTTACAAGTGACAGCAGCAAGTGGGAACTCTCCGCTTTGCTGCTTTAATTGGCAAAACATAGTTGTGTTTCTCCCCCCACTCCCAAAATCACTTTACAGGGATGGGAGAAACAGGGCTACTTAGTGCTGTGTTTGAGCATAAGAGAGTCCTCCATGAAGGCAGCACTTTTGTGAGCCTGAACCCAACACTATGCAGCCTTATTCCTTTTGACCCTCTCAAGTGGCATCAGCTGATAGGAGGGTAGGCATGGTTTGGGGAAAATGGCCTCTCGGGCTGAATTGGACCCCTACTGGGGAGGTTCCCCACCCCTCTAACATGACATTTAAATGATACATGGTATGTACATTTGGAGCACAATTCCCTATTTGAAATTTAGTCCTCAGTATGATTCTCTATATGCATTGTCAAAAGATCCAGGGAAAATATAATGTGGTATCTAGAGCAAAACTTCTTGAACTTTATATTATACTACTTCAAAAATGAATCAGGAAGAGGCGGCAAGAGTATTGCTACTCTTCCAAGAACTGGAAGACCCATGAATTACCAACAGTGGACGATTGGCAAATGAAATTGATGGAGTATATGGAACTGGCCGAGATGACCGGGAGAATCCGCGACCGGGGAGAACAAGCGACAGAAGAAGATTGGAAAGATTTTAAAATTTATTTTAAAAAAGATGGTAAAATTGTATATTGAGATAAGATTTAGAAGTTTATAGAAACTGCGGGTTTGGGAATTATGTGAAGTAAATTGAAGTATGAGAGATTTGAAATCATAAGGAGTTTTAAATAATGAATTGGAAATTGCTAAAGATAAAGGAGTATTGAACCACAGACGGAGGGAACTCGAGGAAGTCCCCCTCCCCATACAATGTTAAAAGAATAAGGATTTTGCATTTGGATTTCTGTATTTGTCTTTTTAATGTTGTTTTATTGTGCTTATTGTTATTTTTATATTGTGCTGTTTCTTTTTGTTGTAAAATCAATAAAAATTATTATTTAAAAAATGAATCAGGAAGACCTCTTTAGAGTACAAATCTGTGAAACTTACCTCAAATTGTAGATTTTTATAGGAAACCAGAATTTCCATGACTTTCTCTGGGAAGGCAAGTGAAGAAGAAAGACAGTAAATGTTTTGAAATCTATGAAACGCAAAACACCCTGAGCACCATTTCTTCAAACAGCAGGATGCTAATTTAACAAATAACTACATATTATTTCCATCAAAAGAACTCTTTCCATCATAAGACCCCTGAGGGTCATCTAGTCCAACCCCCTGTAAAATTACCCTTGAGGTCCCTTCCAACTCTACAATTCTATGGTTTTATGAGAGCTGATAAACTGAAGCTCAATTCAGTCCTTGCCTATGGCCTTGCTAACTGGGACTGATGGGAGTTGTAGCTCAAAACAAGTAGAGAGCACTCAAGCACCAGATTGGTGAAGGCTGATCTGGGTAATACACTGCATTGCATTTTTGTTGAGACATGCTTCTGAAGCTGAAGCCTTTTTCAGGCAGGGATGCCAAAAATCCCTGCAGTTAGTAGCCATGAGGACATGTACAATGAGGGTGAGAATGGTGAACTAACATCTAATATGCTCTCCACACCCTCATCTCCAGCAAGCCCCAACCCCAGGTTATCAGTGCTTCGGCATGACTCAATGCAGGGGTGGAGAACTGAAGGTGGACTAGTGGGCGATATCCTTACCCCCACCAACTCCTGCGGACCAAACCTGTCAAGCAAGTGGGGCTAGCAACAAGACAATAATCTGATGTCACAACAGCTTAAGGTGAACACTTTCCTTTCCCTATGTGCTTTGACTTGAGCGATGCAGGCAAACAGTGCTTTTAAGGTGCTGAAAATCAGCTGATTGCCAACTATGGCAAAGCCCCGTAGAGATTATCAGACCAGGTTAAGGTACAACTGGTGCCTGCAAACCCTGCTTTCAGCAGCAAGCAGGATCTTTTACCTGTGGACTTTTACCTGCCCACTGTGTGGCAATTGGGTGTGGCTTGGCCAAAACAGCTTGGAGAGCCAAATGGGGATGCCCAGTGGGCCTGATTAGGCTCTGTGGGTTGGAGGCTTCCCCACAGCAGCTCCAAAAGATGATGGAATATTTGGTGAAACCTCTGCCATCATGCAGAGAAAACTGCACACACATTAGAAACATTTTGTGGGATTTTTTTTGAAGGGTTACTTATTGGCTTTAGTTAACACAAAAGGGGATCCGTATATCAAAATGAGGGTTCCTGTTCAGGGATGACCAGCCACGTAGCACTGTTTGGGGCTCACATTTTCTTTCCCAGTGTGCCAGAGTGCTTAAGGCATTGGTACTACTTTCCAGCACTGAGCATGAAGGCTTAATTGCCATATAGATGGAGATTGGGTGGGGTGGCGGAGGAGAGGGTAAAACATTGGAGAAGTTTCTTTAAATCTAATGGCAACACCTTCCCAACCCTTCAGAGTATTATAAGCTTCTTAGGGGCCCAAAGTGTCTAGTTTCATCTCCCCAATTTCCATCTGAATTGACAATTCCATGCCTCAACTTCTCCCACAGATGCAGACTTGTTACTAGGTTCATACCATTGACCTCTAGCTCATTTCCTCTCCTCTCTGCCCCCAGCTTCCCACTTCAAGAGAACAATGCAGAAATCCAGGATTTTAGCATAGCTGTAACTGGGCGGCAGTGTGTACCCACATGGCGACTATACTTACCTTGAAACACCACATTTCTCTGACAGTCGAGGGACTCCAATTTTTCAGGCTCCATTATACTGCTGATGAACCCGGTACCTGCTAGTGGAGATTCCTCATCCTCATCACATCCTCTTACTAGGTTATTGGCCAACTGGCGGCTCCAATATGTTTGCCGGAGCCATTCCAGGACAACATCACAGCCTGGAGGTGACAACACATTATACAGTATAGAGAAGATAGTAAAACAAAGGTAGGCTGTAGTCAAGTGAAATATTTACAAGTAATTTCTCATAACTGCTCCATACAGGGAAACATGTGCAGAGGGCAGTAACACTGTCTTTTCAGTGGCTGCCCCTCTGTTATGGAATGCTCTCCCAAAGGAGGTTCACCTGGTGTCAACACTGTCAACTTTTAGGCACCAGGAAAATACATTGTTGTTCTTCCTGGAATATGGATCTTCACATGGTTTATTTGCTTAATACATCCATATACCGCCTTCCTACCAGTGCACTTATGGTGCTCTACAATGTAAAATAATGACTGTAACTAGCTTGGTGGATCACAACCTGGATGAGCCTGTTCTTAGACTATCTGGAATTAGAATCATACAGTTGGACAGGACCAAAATTTTGCCCAGCATGGGGCTCTGCTGGAGCAAAAAGACAGGCTAGCACTTCCTCTCTTCCATCTACAGTGATGCTCTACTGCCTTCTGTTCCCCTACAAATGAACACTATCTGCCCTATCTGCCCTATCTTCAGATCATCCAGTTTCTCTATTGGTGAAAGCATTTGCCAAGCCCTAAATGCGCAGCACCACCTGCTGGAAATAACAAAGTACTGCACATAGTGGTTAGGCGTTTGGTGAGACAGAGCAGCCCACTGGAGCAGAAGAGCAGCAGGTGAAGGTGGAATAAGAGTTAAATGTCTCTTTTGCCCCAATGTTATCTGATCAAAAAGGTCCTCAAAAGCACGAGACTTGCAATGGTTCCACATAAATCTCCAGTACTCTCGGAGCTACATGCTGAGTGGGTCATGCCCAGAAAGCAAGGCTAGAAGTAAACGAAAAATTACAAGAACTCGGGCCAGAAAGGATAATTTCAAAAGATCTTCACAAAGTTTTATTCAGGATAACTTCCAGTAAATATCAACATCAGGACAAGGCCCTGTTTCGATGATTCTTCATCAGCGAGGTTTCTCAGGTCTAAGTGTACCAAGTATGTTTGCTTTGGTAAGCAAGGCTGACGGGCTCTTTTCATGCCAGGTAATCCAATCTCATCAATTTTAAACTCTGTGGTTTGCATGGGGGGGGGGGATGCCCAACCAGTGGGCCAGCACTGGAAAGCTAGTAAAGGCTTGTAAGATCTCACAAGGGTATCCCAGAGCCAGCATGCTGAGCAGGCCTTGGCCCCCAAGCAAGGCAGAGAGCTTAAAAGCTCTTTCTATGCCAGGTAACTCTATGTCTTGCTTTGCTTTGCCCTGTACAATTTCAACCTGTCTGCCTTCAACTGTGTCAGTTAGTGAAAGTTAATCGCATGTAATGCGCAATCATACTGCACACAGATTGTCAACGAGACTGATATTCCATATTTATCACCTGCAGATCTACTCCTCCCTCAAAGGACACCGACCTTTGTCTCTTACTACCCCTTCTGCCTGGAAATACCTTTCCAGAATACCTCGCTTCCAACCCTTCCTCAAAACACACCTCTTCCATGAAGCCTTTAGCAAACCCGCTCCCCACTTACCCTCATACTTTATTCCAACTAAGCCTAAGTACAGATAACTATACCCCCTTTTATACCCAGTAGATGGCTGTAATCTATGGAAGAGTCTTTCTTGAAAGTTCCAAAGATCTCAGAAGCCCACTCTGTAGTAATTCAGCAGGGCTTTTAGTATGGCTGCTCCTGTTCTGTGGAACAGCATTCCTGTTGAGATATGACACCTGCACTTTCTGGAAGCAACTGAAGATATTTTTGTTCCCATAGGCTTCCCCAGCTGGATAAATGGGTCTTTACCATGAGTCTTTACTTGTTACAGGTTTTCAATTTTAAACTGATTTCAATTATTTGTAAATTGACTTGTCACCTATTCTTCCCATTCACCCCTGCTTCCATTTCTCTAGGTGGGAGCCTCTAGAGTCTGACCCATTCTCCCACACAATGGGCACAGATAGCACTATATAAAACTGCACTTACCTTTTTGGCAAGCATCCAGGTGAGGTAGGTTGCCATGGGTCAAATCATGACGAAGGTTCACAATCCAGACTGGGAGGTTTAGCTATGAAAGAGAACCAAATGGTCATTAACATCACAGGGGCAAGGAAGGGGTAAGACCTCTCTCACATTTGCTGGAGACGAATACTATCTGTGTCATCATTCTCCAACTGCCTGTGTGTGTGTGATGTCTGTAGCCTGCAGAGACTTAATTCTCTGTAACCTTCCTACCTCTTTTGCTAGACGTCTCAGTGGAATGACGACCGTTTTCTGCTTCCGCTCTGTGATGAGGTTCACAAACCTGCACATGAAAGAAAAAATTACCCAATACACAACTGATACACAACTGATTCTAGTTTTTCATGATACATTTGTCTGAAAAAATTGTTTCCAGGAATGCAGTCAAAATATAAAACTGGAATAAATCTTTATTTTGTTTTCCTGAACTAAACCTGAACTATTGTTTGAAAGTGTCCACTGAACGTGAATCCACAAAAAATGAATAAATAGAAGTTCAGTCAATAATATCTGATGTGGTATTGTCAAGGTGCTGTTGCGGCTACTCTTGAGTAACAACATCTGAGTCTGCTCTGTCTTTAAAAGTTTTACCGTGCATAGTATTTACAGTGCAAAGTTGGCAAAGAACATGACCTCTCAGTCACTCGCAGAATCCGGGAGCGGATGCCTCCTGTTACGTGTCCAGCATAAGAGCTTGGGAACCCCAAAACGCCGCCCCGACCTTATGTTTCAGCGCACGCCTTAAATCAGGCAACGGAAGCGGCTGCCTGCTCCCCTCCACCTGCTGCTCAGGGCGGTGCAAGGGCTCTCCTACATCGCTGAGCCTTAACTGCTCCATCCCACTAACTTCCTCATCTCCCCCACCTGACCCGCTAGTGCTGCTCTCACTGGTCGAGGTGCTGGTGTGGAGGATGGGCGGAGGTCCCCTGACAAGTATCATCAGATTTAATCAGCATGAGCACAATGTACATGTCTCTGACTGTAAGATTAAAATTAACATTTCAAATTTATTACATACTTAGAATTCTTTTAGACCTATCAGCTCGCTCTGCCCCACAACACTAATCAAAATATTACTTAAATACTTAAGTTTGATTTCAAACTACACCCACAGAATATCTGACTGGTAATTTCTTAATAGACTAATAAAGGACCATCTTCATATATGAGGATCAGACTGAATCAAAGGCATTGTGCATTGCCCTTTATACAATCACCTAGGAACATATTGCTCTATTTATTTCAGAATTTTCTAGAAGACCAGTCATATAATTCCAAAATTTGATGGTTGCTAGATGATGCAAACAGGTTTGTTGCCTATAGAGCAGCTTCATATGTGCTAGCACGAGAGAAAGTTGTGGGTGACTCCCCCCCCCAACAGTGTCAGCTGCCAAAAGAATTATTTAATCTAAATTAATTGGGAACCTTATATTTTACTTTTTTTCTAATCTGCAGTTCTAAAAATGTGAAATGCCTTAAATCAGGGGTGGCCAACTCCCAAGAGACTGCGATCTACTCACCCAGTTAAAAACTGGCAGTGATCTACCCCCTTTTGGGGGGGTTCAGGGCAAAGTTGTTGAGCTTTCCTTAGGAAGGAAAGCCCTGGTTTTTTTTTGGGGGGGGTGCAGGGCTTTTTTTTAGGGGAGCCAAAGTTGTTTAGCTTCTTTGGGGGGAGCCAGTGATCTACCACAGATGTCCAGTGATCTACTGGTAGATCACGATCTACCTGTTGGACGTGTCTGCCTTAAATCAATCATCTTGGATTGTCTGGTTTTGCTTTTATTATTTAAATCGAATTGAATGGCTGTATTCAAGTTCTCACATGCAAGCTAGAACTAAACCTGTTGGTTCCTATGTGTCAGCTCAGTTATTAAACCTTTATTCACCTTAACTGAAATCAAAACAGAATTTCAGTTGTGGGTAAACCTGAGCTGGAGTCAACACCCAAGAACTTAATGGTTGGAATTTTAGTGTATACTGCAACTATGAATTATATATAGACTGAAAAAGCTATAAAAGTATGACAGCTTTCTCCAAAAAGAGCCTAATCTCTTCCTGCTTGGCACTAGGGGTGTGGAATTATTGACTAGCACAAACACCCTTCCCAGCCTTCCAATCTTCCTTCCTCTGTCTACCCATTCTTACCTCACAAGAGCTAGACCATACGTAAGGACCAGTTCATGGGATTTCAGAACACCAGAGGCATCTAGAAGTTTACAACGAATCAGATCCGCAGTGCACTCCACAGCTAATGGCATCCTATGCCCATACCTTGGTTTAAAGAGTGAAACACAGTTGTTAGGATTGTCTCCATTCTGAAGACAAAAAGCATATACTTACCTCCTAGAGCAGTAGTTTTCAAACTTTGAGTTTAAGAGAACCCCTTCCTCAAGTAGACCTGTGAACTCCTTGAACCGTGGAAAAGTGGCATACAAATAAAATTATGTATGTTAAGTACAGTGGTACCTCGACTTACGAATTTAATCCATTCCGAATGCACATTTGTATGTAGAAAAATTTGTAAGTCGAATCGCGGTTTCTCATAGGAGTGCATTGGAAATGAATTAATTCGTTCCGGAGCCTAGAAAAAAGCCCCAAAGCAGCGGGAAAAACGGCCGCAGCGGTCTCGCACCACAGAGCAGGGAGCGCAGCGGTGGCGAGGGCAATGATCCGGCAGGAGGCCGGCAGGGCAGTGGCGGTGAAGAGGGCCGGATGAAAGGCTCCCTCGAAGAAACAGGAAGCGCGGTGGCGCGGCAGGCGAAAACCGGAGGGCTGAGATGCGACCGCTGATCAGCTGTTCTGCGGCTTTAAAGCGGTCTCCCTCAGCAAAGCCGGCAGAGCAGCGGCGGCAAGGGCAACGATCCTCTCGCCGCCCGGTTTCTTTTTGTTTTCCAATGCATTTCTTATCAATAAAAAATTTAGTGAGGTGCAACAATTTTTTATTCTGAAAGTGTGGCCCAGAGAAAATGTTTGAGAACCACTGATCTAAAT
Organism: Zootoca vivipara; assembly: GCF_965207765.1. Taxonomy (NCBI): domain Eukaryota; kingdom Metazoa; phylum Chordata; class Lepidosauria; order Squamata; family Lacertidae; genus Zootoca; species Zootoca vivipara. Next base: position 26,743,199 of record NC_142585.1, on the reverse strand, counting down.
TCAAGAGAAAAACCAAGAGCTTGGGACTGAGAAAAGAATAGGTTCTGCTAAGCAGAGAAGGAAAGGACAGAGGAGAGGACAGAGGTCTTCACCCCTAGCAATCATAGGATAGAGCAGAGCTTTCCAAACTGTGTGTCACGACACATTAGTGTGTCAGTTGCCGTTTGTAGATGTACCATGTGAATGCTCCCCGCACTTCTCCCGGGTCTGAAAGGGGATAGTTTAACCTTCAGTTTGCTGAATTACTGTGTGGCGAAATGATGCATGTCTAAAAAGTGTGTCACCAACATGTAAAGTTTGGAAAGCTCTGGGATAGAGTATCTATAACAGGCATCCCCAGACTTCGGCCCTCCAGATGCTTTGGACTACAATTCCCATCATCCCTGACCACTGGTCCTGTTAGCTAGGGATCATGGGAGTTGTAGGTCAAAACATCTGGAGGGCCGCAGTTTGGGGATGCCTGCTCTATAACCTTTTCACATTCCCTCTTACCTGCTTTTCCAAGCAGATATTCGGTCCAACGCATCCTGTTGTATCTCACGGTCCCCACAATATAGGCCCACCATCACTTGGTCCCATTCAGCTTTGCTCTCCCAAGCCACGACACTCTGCGGTCTCTTCCGCCAAGACACCTGCTTCCATCCTGGGGTTGTGCTACTGGGACCACTAGCCATGCTGCGGCTTCACTCTTCAACAACCTCCACAGATCCAACACTATAAAATCTAAGGATAAAACAAAACTTTTGTGAGCTGAAACACACCAAAGTCCATGTCTCATATGTGTTCTCAAACTGCCAAGTGCTGTCCCTACGTCCCACACAAGTTCAAAACTCAGCATGGACAAAACTGGCATTTACTCAACTTCCCAGTAGGCAGCTGTGCTGCTCTGTAGCAGCATAAACAAAAGAACATCTTGAAGCACCTTTAACACAATCAAATTCTTTAGCCTATACTTGATGCTGTTTTCCTGCATTTCTGTGGCGGTCCTATATCCATTTATCTATCTGTCTAACCATACACACATAAAGAAACATACAGTACCTTTTTGTGTGATGCATAAATATAAAAAGAGACATTTTAAAATATTCATACAGCTCTGGATCCTGGTAAGATCCTGTTAATAACTAAAATCATACACTGATGACAATTACTAACAGTTTTGCATGCGCTCTCTATAAATATATCACACGCACACTTACACTCAAGTCTCTGCTGCTTTTGCTGCTTTTACTCAGTAGCAATTCATACCTTCACATTATACATACATTACACAAAATATGTAATATTTCAGATGTATATACTTAAACATATACACTAACACACATAAAGTTTATAAATTAGGATCACTATATTTAGTAGCATTGTGATCCTAATTTATAAACATTATGTGTTAGTGTATATGTTTAAGTAGATAGTACCGTAGTACCGGTATTTATGTGATTCTATGTTGTTTTAAACTGTATTGAGTTGAACTACTGTAAGGCCGCCGCCAGCACATGGAACAATAATTCCTACGAATATATTCATATATTATATTTTCAGACGTACATACAACACACGCGCGCGCACGCACACTGTGTGACGAGCACGTGTAGGGAGGTATTCCATATACACATAGGATGCAAAACCACCACTTAAGTCCCCACCGACGTTCTCTGCGCCCTGTTTGAGAAGGGTGTGTGTGAGGCACCTGTAACCACTCCACCCGCCCCCCACGTCCACCTTATGCTGAGCAGACCCGCCGCACACTTATATCCTGCGCCGAGGGGACCTGCTGAAGAGAAGCGAGGCTCCCCAGCTCGTCCAAAGTCAAGAAGAGGATAGTAGGCCGACTGACGGGAAAAGAAAACGAGCGGGAGACAAAGCGAGACCAATTACAGCGGCAGGGGCGGGGCGAAGGAAGCGAGGGAGCAATCTGACTGGGTGCGCGTCGCCCCCTGCGACACGGAAGCGGATATGTGGGAGAAGGCATAGGCGGCAAGACTGTCCCCGGCGGCTGAGCTTCCGGGGCTTTCCAGGCTTGGTGTTTGTGGTTGCCGGTCTTCACCTGGGCGGAAGTGACGGTTGCCAATAGCAACGGCAAGGGATTCCAGGGTTTTAAGGGCAGCTGCGGTTGGGCGGAAGCCTCTATGCTTTCCTCAGGCGGGGGCGCAAGCGCACAAGCGTACCATGCTCGCGTGAAAGGCGTCAGTGAGGTGACTCAGGTTGGGAAGAGATATAAGCATCTTACGATTTTATTTAGGCTTCATCCATTTTTTCAGCCAGGCTGGTGTACCTGGCTCTCCCCGTTCCCGATTTATATCCCCACGACAACCCTGTAAGGTAAGTCAGGCCGAGAGGCAGTAGCTGAGTGTGGCAATATGAAACCCTGGTCTCCTCCAGGCCCAACCACTAGGCCAAACTGCCTCCCACAGCCCTGTTAAACATTCAGCAAAAGTTTTTGAGGAAAGAACAACCCCTCACGCTCTCCACACACAACTTTTCACACAAAATGAGATCCAGGTTCCAATGCCTCCCTTTCAGCTTTTATTTGTGGGGAAGTCGTGCCAGGGGATCTACTGCAGCTGCTGTTGCTACACCAGATCCTTGAACCCCTCCATTGTTTTCAACAGTCCCCTCTCAGCCCTGCCCACACTCTGTGGGCAATAATTTCCCTGATCCATAAGAATGAAACCTGCTTTATACAAATGAATACCCCAAATGCCTATTGAGACCAAGAACTCAGATTGTTTAGTGTGGCAGCACCTACACTTTGGAACACTCTGCCTGTTGGGACCAAGTAGGCACCTTATTGTACCCATCCTTGAAGGGCCCTGGGTGACAGCAGGTCTGGGTAAATGTCCCCTCAAAATTTGACAGTGAATAAAAAAATCTGCTGACTTCCTGTTCAGTTGTTGTTTACTCTGGCTCAGCTTCTGGGTTGAAGATGCATCTTTAAACATGCCCATGCTTACAGACTCCAGTACTCTCTGGGATTTTACAACAGCTAGGACTGGCAATCCTGCCAAGGCTCTTGTCTCACTATGAAACAGCGAGATTCAGAGGGACATGGAAATGATCTCTCCTGAGTAGTTTCTCTGCTACTGTGGAGCACATTCAGTTCCCTGATATACATGATATGAAGCAGGCAGGCGGGATGACAGAGTATAGGTGGTGGAAGTCCCACTGCAAACATATCCAAACACATTCAATCATGCCTACTCTGTGGCTGTGAAAACACAAAGAGGGCCTACTCCATTGCTTCCAAGTCACCATCAAGAAATCAGCTGGTGGAGTTTTTCAGGGTGGTCAGCAGGCTGTTGGCACCTATATCAGTGGAGTGGGCCCAGGACACTTCAGAGACCTGTGAGTTGCTTGCTAGGCACTTTGAGGGCAAGGTTTATTCATCTCCATAGTGAGCTAGATGCTGTGATGGATGTATTCCCAATATAGGTTTCAAGCACTCCATCAAGCCATGTTTTGTGGGATCAGTTTCAGCTTTTGCAGCCAGACGATGTTGGCAGGATGATTGTGAATACGTACCCAACAACGTGTCATTTAGACCCTTGCCCTTCATGAGGGGGTGATGTTGCTCACGTAGAAGGAGGTGATAGTTCAACCACTCCTGGGGGGGGGGGGAAACCCGCCCTAGACCAGATGGCATTTAACAACTACTGCTCTGTCGTAGATACCACTTTTGGGGACAAGGAATTTAGGGAGCCATTATGATGCAACTGCAGGCGTTCCTGGAGGAAACAATATGTAGACACATTTCAATCTGGATTCAGACCCGGATTTGGGATTGAATCTGCTTTGGCCAACCTGGTGAATGACAACTATTGGGAGAGGGAGAATATGACCCTGTAGCTCTAACGAGATCTCTCATTGGCTTTTGATACCTTTAACATTGTATCCTCCTGAACCATCTATGAGACATGGGTGTAGAGAAGGGATGTTACTCAGGAGAGTCTCTCCCATGCCATTCCTGGCCCCACTGCTGCACAACAGCCCTGCAGTGCCTTCCTGTTGTTGTTGTTTTTTTTAAAAAAAAAGCAGTTCAGCTGCTTTAAAATAAATTGAAAAGAATAATTGCAAACTGAACACCCCACCTGCTCCACCTTTCCCCAACCTAAAGGCATAGTTAATATGTCATATAAGCACTGAAGTGGAGAGAGGCTGAATGTTACTAATATCAGTAAGAAGGAAAATATTAATGCAACCATATATTATGGAATACAACAAGCGCAGTGCCCTTCTACCACATTTTAGGTCACAGCCTCAGAAAAGGGAGGAAATGACCAATTAACATTTAAACCTAGGCATCCTGGACCAATCCTCACACCTCCAACCAAACCCTTGAAATTTCCTTAGAGTTTAAAGTCAGTTCCCCAGTTCCTTGCTTCTCCCTGAGAATAGAGTAAATTACTGTGTTTGACCTCCAATAGCATGGTTCCCAGTAGCAGCAGCAGCAGCACTTTTTAAAGACTTTTACAGCATTTAATGTTTAAAATATTTTCATTTTTTTTTCTTTCATAACACTTCTCTGATTGCCACAACAACACGTATACTTTCAGGCCCTTTTTGTTGCTCTATATTTTCTTCCAGTGCTTTGAGGCCTAGTGAAGAGGAACAGAACCAATGCATACCACACGTATGCAAAAACAAAACTGAAACCTTTTTCTTTTCTGGTGACAACAGCACCTTCTAAAGGAAGAAATGTATCTTGTTCTTGCATTGGAGAGTTCAGTTTGTAACCTAGGACTTGCTTGTCCTCACAGAAATTAGAATAATCTGGTACCATACATATTTTTTTAAAATGATTTATAAAATATTTGAACCCATTATCTTAAAATGTGTTATTCATCATGTTAAAATAAAACATTTCCATAATCTATCCCCCGCATTTTTCCAGTGTTTCGGAAAAAACAAAAAAGGCTTCAGGAAAAAAATGGAAAAAACCCCGTTCCCCCCCGCCCCAATTTTTTTCGCTTTTTTTCCTGGCCTTTACATCTCTAGGCCCAGGCCACAAATGCCAAGTTCTGGAAGGCTTTTGATCTCAATAATCTTGATTTTTGCTATTCCAAGGCTTGGCCCTTCCTGAAAAGATCTTGCATAAGCAAAAGTGCCCAGGGGCAAAAGTGATCAAGATCCCTTCTTTGCCATTTGGTCTCATTTTATTTTATTTTATATACAAACACAGCGACTCAGGAATGTCAGGTACCACAGATCTATGCCATAGCTGCCAAGTTATCCCTTTTTTACAGGGATTTTCCCTTATGCTGAATAGGCTTCCTCGCGAGAAAAGGGAAAACTTGGCAGCTATGATCTATGCAAGTGTCCTAATTTATTACATCCCAATGTTGTTTATTTCTTTGAAATGGACTGGGACCATGGAACCCTTTGGTAATTACAGACAATACATCCTTTCCCCCTCAGTATGCTTTATTATTGAGGGACCCAGGTGGCGCTGTGGTTAAACCACTGAGCCTAGGGCTTGCTGATCAGAAGGTCGGCGGTTCGAATCCCTGTGGCGGGGTGAGCTCCCGTTGCTTGGTCCCAGCTCCTGCCAACCTAGCAGTTCGAAAGCACATCAAAATGCAAGTAGATAAATAGGAACCGCTACAGCGGGAAGGTAAACGGCGTTTCCATGTGCTGCTCTGGTTCGCCAGAAGCGGCTTTGTCATGCTGGCCACATGACCTGGAAGCTGTACGCTGGCTCCCTCGGCCAATAATGCGAGATGAGTGCGCAACCCCAGAGTCGGTCACGACTAGACCTAATGGTCAGGGGTCCCTTTACCTTTATGCTTTATTATTAGCTTAGTAAATCACAGCTGCATTCTATATTTCTTTATTGACAAGTGTGACATCTAATCTTTGTTTTTAAAAAACCAATCTTTTATTTCTTTTTTCTGTATTTGTCTCTTGCTAATGAAAATTCTTTGAACAAAGATTGAATTTTGAATTGTTGTAACCCACCCTGGATAGGCTGGTAAAAGTGTGGTAACAAATTTTATCACCACCCTTGAATTTTTCTTTTCAAAGGTAAAAGTCATGTCTATTTCTCCTTCCCACTTTTGCTTCAGGCCCCAACCACTGCTGCCATGCATGTAGGTGGTTGTGCCATGCAGCCTGCAGACTGAAAAAGGTTTCCCACATGTGTTCTAACTGGAGAGGCAAGGAATTGGACCTAGAACTTTTCACATGCAAAACATGTGCATTAACCCTGCCCCCTCCCTGACCTTTTCACCAGAAAACCATGTAATTTCTTTCACAGTACCAGCAATCCAGGGGATGCAGAACTCTGAGAGACTTTCATAACTGCATGCCACTCTGCTGCAGAGGGATATTTGCTCTGATGGCAGCAATTGTTTATGATCCTTTTGGTCAGAGAGGGCTGCTTGACTTGAACCTGTTATTGTGCACGTTTCGAAAACAGGAACACCTGATCAGCTGTGTCAGAGAGTGTCCCAAAAGGTGGGTTCAGAAGATAGTTAAGTACAATTAAATTCAATTTGTCTCTAAATCTTATTTAGGCAGGCACGGCTCTGTGAGAGAGATTACAGCTAATGTTTATTTGCCAGCCAGGGAAAGTTTTTTTGTTTTTTGTTTACAAGCCCAAGAGGCTGCAAAATCGAGAAATGCCTCCTAACAAATTAATTAGCCAGTAAGTATCCTTCAGCTTTTTGTAGGTAACACATTAGACGTGGGGAGGACAAAGGAGGTGGCTTCTCTATAGCAGAATCCCTTTTTCCTTCTGATTCTTTGGAGACAATGACAGCAGCACACAGGTTCCTTGGGCGTGAATGTCGTTTGCTGCCAGCATTGGCCAAGGCCAATTAAGGATGATCAAAAGCTCCTTCCTAAAAATTCTAGCCTCCAGCTTGTTCATAATCAAATTAAACCATAAAAACTGCATTTAGCAGTCGATTTTCTGGCCCTTTGAGGTGCTGTTGCTGGAGTTGGGCAGATGTAATGTTCCCAGTCCCTTTACCCTGGGTCAGAGATTGAGACTGCAATTTCTACAAGGTGGCAAACCATGAGCTCCTTGGAGAAAAGGTGGTGTGTAAATGCAAGTAATTATTATTATTATTTGCTTGCATAAAGCTTATGCAGAGTATGCCTGGTTTTATTGATCACATGTTCTGATTTGTTTGTCAGGAGGTTATATGACAGTGAGCATTCAGCCTGATTTGTTTGTGCTTTGTTTATACATCTTCCTGTTATTCATTCATACAATGATGCCAAGGTTGCAGGTTCGATCCCTGTATGGGACAGCTGCATATTCCTGCATTGGAGGGGTTTGGACTAGATAATCTTCTGGGTCCCTTCCAACTCTACAATTCTCTGATTCTATCATCCACACTTTCAGAGCATTTCCCTGTCTCTTTCCTAACTACAATTAGTCATGGTTTTTAAAAAGTGAATTTGTTGTGTTAGGATGAGAGAGACCTTTAATACATTTTAATTACACAAATCAAAATCTTCAGTATTCCTTTGAATCCCCCCTGCAAAATATTGACAGCTGACCTTAAATACAGAGAGCAAATAGAGCAAGTCCTATTAGTGGGACTTAATTCTCAGGAAACATGCAGGGGTTTGTGCTGGGCAAATATGTTGGCCATGTGTCTCTCTTTGCATTGGAAAAATCTCTCTTTGAAGGCATCCTACTTTTCATAATGAAAAGAAATCCCAACATTCCTGACCACTGGCCACACTCGCTAGGGCTGATGGGAATTGTAGCCCAACAGTGTCTCAAGGTCATCAGCATGGTACAGACAATACTGACAAGATGGATAAGTGGCTTGACTCAGAAGTTTCCTATGTCCCTGTGCACATTGGACAATCTGCCCAATGAGGCGTTTTCAAGCATTATACCACCGCATGGAGCCTCCACCACATAACAAAATCAAGAACTTTGTGACATCTTAACATATCTTAACATAAACATTACATCTTAACATATACATTATGGCATAAGCCTCATATGACAAAGTGAAGTAGCCCTGTAGAAGCTTGTGTCATAACAAAATTTCTATGCCGTTGTTCTCTGTTGTTTATTCTGCAACCCACTCACATAGCCTGCCTCTTTGGAATTCGTTATGCAGACACATTTCCAGTATGGCTGTCATTGTGTTTGAATTGTAGCATTGTAGTCCATTCTGTTGTTCTTGAATTACACAAAATGCAGCCATCCCCCCCATCTGATTGAAATGCCAGGCCCCTCGCTGAATGATGATTTAATAAGTTCCATGAGCAATCCTGGCTGTCACAGCAAATTTCAGCAATGGAGTGGTGTGAATCAGCAATGGAGAAGCAAAACACACCAAAGAGCTTTAATTTCCAGGCCAGGTTCTCAGCCTTAGTTGCTGGAAGGATATTTCTTTTTCCTCCCACGATTTCTCCTTTCTGAAGAAGCTCAACATATATTGGCTATGTGGATGCAAAGTGAACACAACTAATAGGTTAACACCCTTCAGTTAAAAAGAAATGCTCATCAATAGTGCTTGTTTTTGTTTTTTAAGAAAGACAAATAAAAATTCCAGATTTTATTTTTTAATTTAAAAACAAGCACTTACAAAAACCGAGTAGCTTATGATTTAGCATTAAATAGGTTTGCGATATTTTGAAGAGCAAAAAGAGGACACATTTGCTGTGACAAATTTGTAGGTGGGCGGGGAAAAAAAAGAAAAATATTAGTAATAAGATAAAAGGTGTATTGAAATATTTAATAATGGTAATAAGAGATGTCAGTTAAAGAGTAGAAAGAGAAGGGGAGATATAAAAAGAAGAAGAGGATTTCCCCCTCTCCCCCCCCCCCAAGAAATGGAAGAAAAGGGAGGGAATGACTAAAAATACAAAAACCAAAAAAATAAAAAAATATGGATGAGGATGGTTACTGCTGCATCGAGAGGTTGGATCCATTACTGAGGCAGCATCCTTGAGGGCTCATGGCTTCCCCATGGGCGCTGGCATATTCAGTCTCCTCTGCACTCGTCCACCAAAATAATAATAATAATAATAATAATAATAGACCAAACCAAGCAACTGAAGGCAAAACAAAACAAATTACTGATGGGGGGGGGAGTCCAATCCGTGGTAGCAGTCAGCTGCGGTCCTGGGGGAAGCAGCACCAGGAGCCACTGCGTTCCCTCCCCAAAACCTCACTGGTCTCATCTTGCGGCCTCAACTTTCTTGCAGTGGGTTGGCTCTCTCCAGTAGCACAACCACCGCATCCTCGCCCACCTTCACAGACTACTGGGCTTGGAGCATGTTGGGGTGCTCCACCGTGCCACGCAGGAGCACCCTAGGGATGTGGTGATGCACAGTGGTAGCAGCCATTTGGTGGAGGAGGAGAGGCCACGGGTGCAGGTCTAGAGGGAGACCTGTGGTGCCCGTATAGGGTGCTGAGCAAAGGCCCCAATGGCAAAGGAATGGCGGGGGTGCAGAGCGGGAACCCTGCTTCTGCAGCCCTGTGTGGGGCTTCCAGTGCGCACTGCACAGCTGCAAAGCACACCGCTTACCTGGGTGTGCCCTGCTGGCCATTGTGCTCCTCAATGGCAGTGTCCTTCTGGAGTGGGGCTGGCCTCCCCTGCTGGCAAAGGGAGAAGATGACAATGAGGGCCATAAGGCTGCTGCCTCCACTGCTGAGTTTGGCCTGCTACCAAACCAAAAAACCCTGGACATTTCACCAAGTTTTAAAAATCCTCCTGGACAAAAATTTTACTCCTGAAAAAGAGGGTATGTCCAGTGAAAACCCGACATATGGCAACTCTACATTACATGACTAGGTCACATGCTCCTCCTTTCCACGCTCCTTGGAAGGAGGACTCCAATGGGTTAGGGAGGTCTATGCTGTAGTTGAGGCAACCTGACAGTAAGGGTCCTGGGGATGATCCAAGCATGGGGTTTTCCCCTCAACCCATTCTCCAACTCGCCCATCTCTGCAACCACAGCCGTGACCTCTGCCACCCTCGCCTCCCTTACTACAGCTGTTGGAGCTTTCCTTGACACTTCCATGGTGACTCATGTACCAGCTTCCGCAGTGCACTCAGACACTAGGAGGAGCCCTATCCAGAGGGGGATGCCCTGTCCAGCACTCAGGGGGCAGAGGCCCTCTCCCATCTATATGCAAGAGGCTCCTAAAGGAGTGAGAAGAGATGAATCCATCTACCAAGCATAGTGAGGGATTGCAGAAATGCTTGCTGCACTAAGTTGAGTCCGCCCTGTTCCTTTATATAGGATAGCAAGGGTATGTGTCATTGTCGGATCAAAGTCTAAGCCTTGGGAGCTAATTCACTTGCCTTTATGTAGCTGAACCTTGGATTAATTATGTGCATTCCCTGTTGTGCCTCAACCAGCAATTTGCATATGTATTGTAGGAATCTGGACATTAAAGCCAGGGGTCACCAACTAAGGCCCAGGGGCCGGATGCGGCCCAATCACCTTCTAAATCCGGCCCACGGACGGTCTGGGAATCAGCATGTTTTTACATGAGTAGAATGTGTTCTTTTATTTAAAATGCATTTCTGGATTATTTGTGGGGCCTGCCTGGTGTTTTTACATGAGTAGAATGTGTCCTTTTATTTAAAATGCATCTCTGGGTTATTTGTGGGGCATATGAATTCATTCATATTTTTTTTCAAAATATAGTCCGGTCCCCCACAAGGTCTGAGGGACAGTGGACCGGCCCCCTGCTGAAAAAGTTTGCTGACCCCTGCATTAAAGCCCTTGAAAAGAATCCTCCTTCAAGCTCTTGTTCTTCAGCAACTGGGAGCTAGGTGTCAGAGGCAGTTGCCAGGGTCAGGTAAGTAATTACTCACAAGGTGCCGGTGAAGTTAACTCTTTATTCAAAGAAACAAAACAGCTCAAGCCTAATGAGCCCAGTAACTTTCCACAGTGAAACAGTTGCAAGGACTGAAGGTCCCCACCTTCCCACAGTTCCCTAAATCTCCTTCCTAGGTCCTTTGCAAGCAACCTGAGGCTCCTTCTTCTTGTCTCTCTTTCATCCATCCTCTTCATTCCTCTTCATTCTCTGGGAGACCAGGATGGTTGCAGCTGGAGGGGGAGACCCTCTGGCTTCTTCAACAGCCTACCTAATCTCTGCCTTGTGTCCCCTCCCTCTTCCCTAGCCTCCGCTTCTGCCTCTGCTTTTGGATTGCTCTCTGACCCAGTCTCTTCCTGTTCACTAAACCCTGTTGCCTCTTCAGCTTCTGACACGTCCTCCCAATCTTTTCCCTCTGACCACTCATTGTCATCCCACCACCAATCCCCTGGCTTCCTCCCTTGTGGGTTACCCAGCTGGTGCCTCCCACCATGCTTCTGCATCCAGCCAGTCCATGGCCTTAGGATAGTAGCCTTTCCCCCACTTCATGTTTTAATCCATCTCCAATTCCCAAAGTGACAAAAAGCTCTAGGTGCCACATTGCATTGCACTTTAGAGTTACAGTGTCATTTTATTTTGTTATGCATTTTATTTTGTTTATTTGTTTTTATGAACAAAATTTGTACACTGCTGAATTGTAACTAATATCCCTAAGCTATGTGTATGTGTACAAGACATATCGGGAGTAAAGGCAGTCCTAAAAAGCAGAACAAACTGCAAGCGTGGGCAAGGCACAAGAGTGCATGGTTTGCCTTGCTATTCCCCACGTCAAACACTAGCAGGGCTGTGATGAGTGTGTGGCAGGGGGGGGGAGTCTGACCCATGAGAGGGAGCAGCAGGGGCGTACCCAGGATCAAAACTAGGGGGCGGCAAGCCATGGTTGTTCAGGGGTGGGGCCAAGGCACGGGAGGGGAGGGGCCACGAAGTGGGAATGTGGGCGGGGCTACAGAGTCCAGGTGAAACTGACTCCGGGAAGAAGTTTCATCCTGGGCGCCACCCTGGGGGAGAATGCGTGTGTGCGGCGGTTTCTGTTCCCGAATGCCTCGGGCGTGCGGAGCCGCGGCGGGGCTGGGGAGGAGATAAGCTTGGCGAGGTGGAACATGGATGGATAGAGGAGGAAGCAGCGGCAGCAGTAGCAGCAGCGAGAGCGCCCGGGACTTTGAGGTCATCATGGCCAAAGAGCTGAGCCAAGCCAAGGTGCTGGACTTCCTCTGCCAGGCCAGGGGGAGCATGGCCAATTCCGCCTTGCTGAGCCACTTCAGGCTCTTCTTGGGGGTGTTGAATAAACTCAAGGGCTGTGTATGTGTGTGTGTTGAATCAAGTCAAGGGGTGTGTGTGTGTGTGTTTGATCTAGATGCTATACTCCTATTGATGCAGCCCAGAATTGCATTGGCTTTTTTAGCTGCTGCATCACACTGCTGACTCATGTCAAGTCTGTGGTCTACCAAGACTCCTAGGTCCTTTTCACATGTACTGCTCTCATGCCAGGTGTCACCCATCCTTTTAAATAATACCAACTGTGGCATCAAATAAAGGGGTGGGGGTGTTGAATAAACTCAAGGGCTGTGTATGTGTGTGTGTTGAATCATGTCAAGGTGTGTGTGTGTGTGTGTGTGTGTGTGTGTGTGTGTTTGATCTAGATCAGGCATCCCCAAACTTCGGCCCTCCAGATGTTTTGGACTACAATTCCCATCATCCCTGGCCATTGGTCCTGTTAGCTAGGGATCATGGGAGTTGTAGGCCAAAACATCTGGAGGGCCGCAGTTTGGGGATGCCTGATCTAGATGCTATACTCCTATTGATGCAGCCCAGAATTGCATTGGCTTTTTCAGCTGCTGCATCACACTGTTGACTCATGTCAAGTTTGTGGTCTACCAAGACTCCTAGATTCTTTTCACATGTACTGCTCTCATGCCAGGTGTCACCCATCCTTTTAAATAATACCAACTGTGGCATCAAATAAAGGGGTGGGGGTGTTGAATAAACTCAAGGGCTGTCTGTGTTTTTTTATTATTAAGGGTTTTCTTGGTTTACAAAGAAATGTGCAATGTCTCTCTTAGCATTTTTACAAATCACTTTCATTTGTTGAGACATTGGTGAGGAGAGGGGAAGGAAAGTAGATGGGGGGAGGGTGGGGTGGGGTGATAATGTTTCTATTTTGCTTAATAAGTAAAAACATCACTGTGTTGATGTGAAGTATGGGAAACTTTCCCACTGCCCTAATCAGCCCACCATCTTTTGAGCGCTCTCTCTCTCTCTATCTCAGACACACACACGAAGCTGAGGTGCAGAGCTCTGCTGGCAAGATCTTTTGAGAGAGAGATCTCTCTCACGTTAA